>NC_091152.1:53971783-54194312 GCF_040958095.1 Procambarus clarkii | reverse complement strand
GAGTATCTATAAGCCTCCACCAACATCTGAGAGTGGTAAGGGAGTATCTATAAGCCTCCACCAACATCTGAGAGTGGTAGAGGTATCTATAAGCCTCCACCAACATCTGAGAGTGGTAAGAGGTATCTATAAGCCTCCACCAACATCTGAGAGTGGTAAGGAGTATCTATAAGCCTCCTCACCAACATCTGAGAGTGGTAAGAGGTATCTATAAGCCTCCACCAACATCTGAGAGTGGTAAGAGGTATCTATAAGCCTCCACCAACATCTGAGAGTGGTAAGGTATCTATAAGCCTCCACCAACATCTGAGAGTGGTAAGGTATCTATAAGCCTCCACCAACATCTGAGAGTGGTAAGAGTGTATCTATAAGCCTCCACCAACATCTGAGAGTGGTAAGGTATCTATAAGCCTCCACCAACAATCTGAGAGTGGTAAGAGGTTATCTATAAGCCTCCACCAACATCTGAGAGTGGTAAGGGTATCTATAAGCCTCCACCAACATCTGAGAGTGGTAAGAGGTATCTATAAGCCTCCACCAACATCTGAGAGTGGTAAGAGGTATCTATAAGCCTCCACCAACATCTGAGAGTGGTAAGAGGTATCTATAAGCCTCCACCAACATCTGAGAGTGGTAAGTGGTATCTATAAGCCTCCACCAACATCTGAGAGTGGTAAGTGGTATCTATAAGCCTCCACCAACATCTGAGAGTGGTAAGAGGTATCTATAAGCCTCCACCAACATCTGAGAGTGGTAAGTGTATCTATAAGCTCACCAACATCTGAGAGTGGTAAGGAGTATCTATAAGCCTCCACCAACATCTGAGAGTGGTAAGGAGTATCTATAAGCCTCCACCAACATCTGAGAGTGGTAAGGAGTATCTATAAGCCTCCACCAACATCTGAGAGTGGTAAAGAGTATCTATAAGCCTCCACCAACATCTGAGAGTGGTAAGGGTATCTATAAGCCTCCACCAACATCTGAGAGTGGTAAGAGTATCTATAAGCCTCCACCAACATCTGAGAGTGGTAAGGTATCTATAAGCCTCCACCAACATCTGAGAGTGGTAAGGAGTATCTATAAGCCTCCACCAACATCTGAGAGTGGTAAGAGGTATCTATAAGCCTCCACCAACATCTGAGAGTGGTAAGTGTATCTATAAGCCTCCACCAACATCTGAGAGTGGTAAGTGGTATCTATAAGCCTCCACCAACATCTGAGAGTGGTAAAGTATCTATAAGCCTCCACCAACATCTGAGAGTGGTAAGTGGTATCTATAAGCCTCCACCAACATCTGAGAGTGGTAAGAGGTATCTATAACCTCCACCAACATCTGAGAGTGGTAAGGGTATCTATAAGCCTCCACCAACATCTGAGAGTGGTAAGAGGTATCTATAAGCCTCCACCAACATCTGAGAGTGGTAAGGTATCTATAAGCCTCCACCAACATCTGAGAGTGGTAAGAGGTATCTATAAGCCTCCACCAACATCTGAGAGTGGTAAAGGTATCTATAAGCCTCCACCAACATCTGAGAGTGGTAAGGGTATCTATAAGCCTCCACCAACATCTGAGAGTGGTAAGTGGTATCTATAAGCCTCCACCAACATCTGAGAGTGGTAAGATGGTATCTATAAGCCTCCACCAACATCTGAGAGTGGTAAGTGGTATCTATAAGCCTCCACCAACATCTGAGAGTGGTAAGGAGTATCTATAAGCCTCCACCAACATCTGAGAGTGGTAAGAGGTATCTATAAGCCTCCACCAACATCTGAGAGTGGTAAGGGTATCTATAAGCCTCCACCAACATCTGAGAGTGGTAAGGGTATCTATAAGCCTCCACCAACATCTGAGAGTGGTAAGGAGTATCTATAAGCCTCCACCAACATCTGAGAGTGGTAAGTGGTATCTATAAGCCTCCACCAACATCTGAGAGTGGTAAGAGGTATCTATAAGCCTCCACCAACATCTGAGAGTGGTAAGTGGTATCTATAAGCCTCCACCAACATCTGAGAGTGGTAAGAGTATCTATAAGCCTCCACCAACATCTGAGAGTGGTAAGTGGTATCTATAAGCCTCCACCAACATCTGAGAGTGGTAAGAGGTATCTATAAGCCTCCACCAACATCTGAGAGTGGTAAGTGAGTATCTATAAGCCTCCACCAACATCTGAGAGTGGTAAGGTATCTATAAGCCTCCACCAACATCTGAGAGTGGTAAGGGTATCTATAAGCCTCCACCAACATCTGAGAGTGGTAAGGGTATCTATAAGCCTCCACCAACATCTGAGAGTGGTAAGAGTATCTATAAGCTCCACCAACATCTGAGAGTGGTAAGTGGTATCTATAAGCCTCCACCAACATCTGAGAGCGGTAAGGGTATCTATAAGCCTCCACCAACATCTGAGAGTGGTAAGTGGTATCTATAAGCCTCCACCAACATCTGAGAGTGGTAAGGAGTATCTATAAGCCTCCACCAACATCTGAGAGTGGTAAGTGGTATCTATAAGCCTCCACCAACATCTGAGAGTGGTAAGGGTATCTATAAGCCTCCACCAACATCTGAGAGTGGTAAGTGGTATCTATAAGCCTCCACCAACATCTGAGAGGTAAGTGGTATCTATAAGCCTCCACCAACATCTGAGAGTGGTAAAGGTATCTATAAGCTCCACCAACATCTGAGAGTGGTAAAGGTATCTATAAGCCTCCACCAACATCTGAGAGTGGTAAGTGGTATCTATAAGCCTCCACCAACATCTGAGAGTGGTAAGAGGTATCTATAAGCCTCCACCAACATCTGAGAGTGGTAAGTGGTATCTATAAGCCTCCACCAACATCTGAGAGTGGTAAGGTGGTATCTATAAGCTCCACCAACATCTGAGAGTGGTAAGGTATCTATAAGCCTCCACCAACATCTGAGAGTGGTAAGAGGTATCTATAAGCCTCCACCAACATCTGAGAGTGGTAAGGGTATCTATAAGCCTCCACCAACATCTGAGAGTGGTAAGTGGTATCTATAAGCCTCCACCAACATCTGAGAGTGGTAAGTGGTATCTATAAGCCTCCACCAACATCTGAGAGTGGTAAGAGGTATCTATAAGCCTCCACCAACATCTGAGAGTGGTAAGGAGTATCTATAAGCCTCCACCAACATCTGAGAGTGGTAAGGGTATCTATAAGCCTCCACCAACATCTGAGAGTGGTAAGTGGTATCTATAAGTCTCCACCAACATCTGAGAGTGGTAAGAGTATCTATAAGCTCCACCAACATCTGAGAGTGGTAAGTGGTATCTATAAGCCTCCACCAACATCTGAGAGTGGTAAGTGGTATCTATAAGCCTCCACCAACATCTGAGAGTGGTAAGTGGTATCTATAAGCCTCCACCAACATCTGAGAGTGGTAAGTGGTATCTATAAGCCTCACCAACATCTGAGAGTGGTAAGTGGTATCTATAAGCCTCCACCAACATCTGAGAGTGGTAAGGTATCTATAAGCCTCCACCAACATCTGAGAGTGGTAAGTGGTATCTATAAGCCTCCACCAACATCTGAGAGTGGTAAGAGGTATCTATAAGCCTCCACCAACATCTGAGAGTGGTAAGTGGTATCTATAAGCCTCCACCAACATCTGAGAGTGGTAAGGAGTATCTATAAGCCTCCACCAACATCTGAGAGTGGTAAGTGGTATCTATAAGCTCCACCAACATCTGAGAGTGGTAAGGGTATCTATAAGCCTCCACCAACATCTGAGAGTGGTAAGTGGTATCTATAAGCCTCCACCAACATCTGAGAGTGGTAAGAGGTATCTATAAGCCTCCACCAACATCTGAGAGTGGTAAGTGGTATCTATAAGCCTCCACCAACATCTGAGAGTGGTAAGAGGTATCTATAAGCCTCCACCAACATCTGAGAGTGGTAAGTGGTATCTATAAGCCTCCACCAACATCTGAGAGTGGTAAGAGGTATTCATAAGCCTCCACCAACATCTGAGAGTGGTAAGTGGTATCTATAAGCCTCCACCAACATCTGAGAGTGGTAAGGAGTATCTATAAGCCTCACCAACATCTGAGAGTGGTAAGAGGTATCATAAGCCTCCACCAACATCTGAGAGTGGTAAGTGGTATCTATAAGCCTCCACCAACATCTGAGAGTGGTAAGGGTATCTATAAGCCTCCACCAACATCTGAGAGTGGTAAGTGTATCTATAAGCCTCCACCAACATCTGAGAGTGGTAAGTGGTATCTATAAGCCTCCACCAACATCTGAGAGTGGTAAGGGTATCTATAAGCCTCCACCAACATCTGAGAGTGGTAAAGTATCTATAAGCCTCCACCAACATCTGAGAGTGGTAAGTGGTATCTATAAGCCTCCACCAACATCTGAGAGTGGTAAAGGTATCTATAAGCCTCCACCAACATCTGAGAGTGGTAAGGAGTATCTATAAGCCTCCACCAACATCTGAGAGTGGTAAGGGTATCTATAAGCCTCCACCAACATCTGAGAGTGGTAAGGTATCTATAAGCCTCCACCAACATCTGAGAGTGGTAAAGGTATCTATAAGCCTCCACCAACATCTGAGAGTGGTAAGGAGTATCTATAAGCCTCCACCAACATCTGAGAGTGGTAAGAGTATCTATAAGCCTCCACCAACATCTGAGAGTGGTAAGTGGTATCTATAAGCCTCCACCAACATCTGAGAGTGGTAAGAGTATCTATAAGCCTCCACCAACATCTGAGAGTGGTAAGTGGTATCTATAAGCCTCCACCAACATCTGAGAGTGGTAAGAGGTATCTATAAGCCTCCACCAACATCTGAGAGTGGTAAGGAGTATCTATAAGCCTCCACCAACATCTGAGAGTGGTAAGGAGTATCTATAAGCCTCCACCAACATCTGAGAGTGGTAAGAGTATCTATAAGCCTCCACCAACATCTGAGAGTGGTAAGGAGTATCTATAAGCCTCCACCAACATCTGAGAGGGTAAGGGTATCTATAAGCCTCCACCAACATCTGAGAGTGGTAAGGAGTATCTATAAGCCTCCACCAACATCTGAGAGTGGTAAGAGTATCTATAAGCCTCCACCAACATCTGAGAGTGGTAAGTGGTATCTATAAGCCTCCACCAACATCTGAGAGTGGTAAGTGGTATCTATAAGCCTCCACCAACATCTGAGAGTGGTAAGTGGTATCTATAAGCCTCCACCAACATCTGAGAGTGGTAAGGAGTATCTATAAGCCTCCACCAACATCTGAGAGTGGTAAGGAGTATCTATAAGCCTCCACCAACATCTGAGAGTGTAAGTGGGTATCTATAAGCCTCCACCAACATCTGAGAGTGGTAAGAGGTATCTATAAGTCTCCACCAACATCTGAGAGTGGTAAGTGGTATCTATAAGCCTCCACCAACATCTGAGAGTGGTAAGAGGTATCTATAAGCCTCCACCAACATCTGAGAGTGGTAAGTGGTATCTATAAGCCTCCACCAACATCTGAGAGTGGTAAGAGGTATCTATAAGCCTCCACCAACATCTGAGAGTGGTAAGGTATCTATAAGCCTCCACCAACATCTGAGAGTGGTAAGTGGTATCTATAAGCCTCCACCAACATCTGAGAGTGGTAAGTGGTATCTATAAGCCTCCACCAACATCTGAGAGTGGTAAGGGTATCTATAAGCCTCCACCAACATCTGAGAGTGGTAAGAGTATCTATAAGCCTCCACCAACATCTGAGAGTGGTAAGAGGTATCTATAAGCCTCCACCAACATCTGAGAGTGGTAAGTGGTATCTATAAGCCTCCACCAACATCTGAGAGTGGTAAGAGGTATCTATAAGCCTCCACCAACATCTGAGAGTGGTAAGGGTATCTATAAGCCTCCACCAACATCTGAGAGTGGTAAGTGGTATCTATAAGCCTCCACCAACATCTGAGAGTGGTAAGAGGTATCTATAAGCCTCCACCAACATCTGAGAGTGGTAAGTGGTATCTATAAGCCTCCACCAACATCTGAGAGTGGTAAGGTATCTATAAGCCTCCACCAACATCTGAGAGTGGTAAGGAGTATCTATAAGCCTCCACCAACATCTGAGAGTGGTAAGGATCTATAAGCCTCCACCAACATCTGAGAGTGGTAAGGGTATCTATAAGCCTCCACCAACATCTGAGAGTGGTAAGGGTATCTATAAGCCTCCACCAACATCTGAGAGTGGTAAGAGGTATCTATAAGCCTCCACCAACATCTGAGAGTGGTAAGGGTATCTATAAGCCTCCACCAACATCTGAGAGTGGTAAGGAGTATCTATAAGCCTCCACCAACATCTGAGAGTGGTAAGTGGTATCTATAAGCCTCCACCAACATCTGAGAGTGGTAAGTGGTATCTATAAGCCTCCACCAACATCTGAGAGTGGTAAGGTATCTATAAGCCTCCACCAACATCTGAGAGTGGTAAGGGTATCTATAAGCCTCCACCAACATCTGAGAGTGGTAAGTGGTATCTATAAGCCTCCACCAACATCTGAGAGTGGTAAGAGGTATCTATAAGCCTCCACCAACATCTGAGAGTGGTAAGGAGTATCTATAAGCCTCCACCAACATCTGAGAGTGGTAAGTGGTATCTATAAGCCTCCACCAACATCTGAGAGTGGTAAGGGTATCTATAAGCCTCCACCAACATCTGAGAGTGGTAAGGGTATCTATAAGCCTCCACCAACATCTGAGAGTGGTAAGTGGTATCTATAAGCCTCCACCAACATCTGAGAGTGGTAAGTGGTATCTATAAGCCTCCACCAACATCTGAGAGTGGTAAGGTATCTATAAGCCTCCACCAACATCTGAGAGTGGTAAGAGTATCTATAAGCCTCCACCAACATCTGAGAGTGGTAAGTGGTATCTATAAGCCTCCACCAACATCTGAGAGTGGTAAGTGGTATCTATAAGCCTCCACCAACATCTGAGAGTGGTAATGGTATCTATAAGCCTCCACCAACATCTGAGAGTGGTAAAGGTATCTATAAGCCTCCACCAACATCTGAGAGTGGTAAGGAGTATCTATAAGCCTCCACCAACATCTGAGAGTGGTAAGTGGTATCTATAAGCCTCCACCAACATCTGAGAGTGGTAAGTGGTATCTATAAGCTCCACCAACATCTGAGAGTGGTAAGAGGTATCTATAAGCCTCCACCAACATCTGAGAGTGGTAAGAGTATCTATAAGCCTCCACCAACATCTGAGAGTGGTAAGGGTATCTATAAGCCTCCACCAACATCTGAGAGTGGTAAGAGTATCTATAAGCCTCCACCAACATCTGAGAGTGGTAAGAGTATCTATAAGCCTCCACCAACATCTGAGAGTGGTAAGAGTATCTATAAGCCTCCACCAACATCTGAGAGTGGTAAGGAGTATCTATAAGCCTCCACCAACATCTGAGAGTGGTAAGGAGTATCTATAAGCCTCCACCAACATCTGAGAGTGGTAAGGAGTATCTATAAGCCTCCACCAACATCTGAGAGTGGTAAGGTATCTATAAGCCTCCACCAACATCTGAGAGTGGTAAGAGGTATCTATAAGCCTCCACCAACATCTGAGAGTGGTAAGTGGTATCTATAAGCCTCCACCAACATCTGAGAGTGGTAAGGAGTATCTATAAGCCTCCACCAACATCTGAGAGTGGTAAGGGTATCTATAAGCCTCCACCAACATCTGAGAGTGGTAAGAGGTATCTATAAGCTCCACCAACATCTGAGAGTGGTAAGAGTATCTATAAGCCTCCACCAACATCTGAGAGTGGTAAGAGGTATCTATAAGCCTCCACCAACATCTGAGAGTGGTAAGGGTATCTATAAGCCTCCACCAACATCTGAGAGTGGTAAGAGGTATCTATAAGCCTCCACCAACATCTGAGAGTGGTAAGGGTATCTATAAGCCTCCACCAACATCTGAGAGTGGTAAGAGGTATCTATAAGCCTCCACCAACATCTGAGAGTGGTAAGGTATCTATAAGCCTCCACCAACATCTGAGAGTGGTAAGGAGTATCTATAAGCCTCCACCAACATCTGAGAGTGGTAAGAGGTATCTATAAGCCTCCACCAACATCTGAGAGTGGTAAGTGGTATCTATAAGCCTCCACCAACATCTGAGAGTGGTAAGAGGTATCTATAAGCCTCCACCAACATCTGAGAGCGGTAAGTGGTATCTATAAGCCTCCACCAACATCTGAGAGTGGTAAGAGGTATCTATAAGCCTCCACCAACATCTGAGAGTGGTAAGGGTATCTATAAGCCTCCACCAACATCTGAGAGTGGTAAGTGGTATCTATAAGCCTCCAACATCTGAGAGTGGTAATGGTATCTATAAGCCTCCACCAACATCTGAGAGTGGTAATAGGTATCTATAAGCCTCCACCAACATCTGAGAGTGGTAAGGAGTATCTATAAGCCTCCACCAACATCTGAGAGTGGTAAGTGGTATCTATAAGCCTCCACCAACATCTGAGAGTGGTAAGTGGTATCTATAAGCCTCCACCAACATCTGAGAGTGGTAAGAGGTATCTATAAGCCTCCACCAACATCTGAGAGTGGTAAGGTATCTATAAGCCTCCACCAACATCTGAGAGTGGTAAGAGGTATCTATAAGCCTCCACCAACATCTGAGAGTGGTAAGGAGTATCTATAAGCCTCCACCAACATCTGAGAGTGGTAAGGAGTATCTATAAGCCTCCACCAACATCTGAGAGTGGTAAGAGGTATCTATAAGTCTCCACCAACATCTGAGAGTGGTAAGGAGTATCTATAAGCCTCCACCAACATCTGAGAGTGGTAAGTGGTATCTATAAGCCTCCACCAACATCTGAGAGTGGTAAGGAGTATCTATAAGCCTCCACCAACATCTGAGAGTGGTAAGGAGTATCTATAAGCCTCCACCAACATCTGAGAGTGGTAAGTGGTATCTATAAGCCTCCACCAACATCTGAGAGTGGTAAGTGGTATCTATAAGCCTCCACCAACATCTGAGAGTGGTAAGGGTATCTATAAGCCTCCACCAACATCTGAGAGTGGTAAGGAGTATCTATAAGCCTCCACCAACATCTGAGAGTGGTAAGGAGTATCTATAAGCCTCCACCAACATCTGAGAGTGGTAAGTGGTATCTATAAGCCTCCACCAACATCTGAGAGTGGTAAGAGGTATCTATAAGCCTCCACCAACATCTGAGAGTGGTAAGTGGTATCTATAAGCCTCCACCAACATCTGAGAGTGGTAAGGAGTATCTATAAGCCTCCACCAACATCTGAGAGTGGTAAGTGGTATCTATAAGCCTCCACCACAACATCTGAGAGTGGTAAGAGGTATCTATAAGCCTCCACCAACATCTGAGAGTGGTAAGTGTATCTATAAGCCTCCACCAACATCTGAGAGTGGTAAGGCATCTATAAGCCTCCACCAACATCTGAGAGTGGTAAGTGGTATCTATAAGCCTCCACCAACATCTGAGAGTGGTAAGTGGTATCTATAAGCCTCCACCAACATCTGAGAGTGGTAAGGAGTATCTATAAGCCTCCACCAACATCTGAGAGTGGTAAGAGGTATCTATAAGCCTCCACCAACATCTGAGAGTGGTAAGTGGTATCTATAAGCCTCCACCAACATCTGAGAGTGGTAAGAGGTATCTATAAGCCTCCACCAACATCTGAGAGTGGTAAGTGGTATCTATAAGCCTCCACCAACATCTGAGAGTGGTAAGAGGTATCTATAAGCCTCCACCAACATCTGAGAGTGGTAAGTGGTATCTATAAGCCTCCACCAACATCTGAGAGTGGTAAGGAGTATCTATAAGCCTCCACCAACATCTGAGAGTGGTAAGTGGTATCTATAAGCCTCCACCAACATCTGAGAGTGGTAAGTGGTATCTATAAGCCTCCACCAACATCTGAGAGTGGTAAGTGGTATCTATAAGCCTCCACCAACATCTGAGAGGTAAGGGTATCTATAAGCTCCACCAACATCTGAGAGTGGTAAGTGGTATCTATAAGCCTCCACCAACATCTGAGAGTGGTAATAGGTATCTATAAGCCTCCACCAACATCTGAGAGTGGTAAGGAGTATCTATAAGCCTCCACCAACATCTGAGAGTGGTAAGTGGTATCTATAAGCCTCCACCAACATCTGAGAGTGGTAAGTGGTATCTATAAGCCTCCACCAACATCTGAGAGTGGTAATAGGTATCTATAAGCCTCCACCAACATCTGAGAGTGGTAAGTGGTATCTATAAGCCTCCACCAACATCTGAGAGTGGTAAGTGTTATCTATAAGCCTCCACCAACATCTGAGAGTGGTAAGAGGTATCTATAAGCCTCCACCAACATCTGAGAGTGGTAAGTGGTATCTATAAGCCTCCACCAACATCTGAGAGTGGTAAGAGGTATCTATAAGCCTCCACCAACATCTGAGAGTGGTAAGTGGTATCTATAAGCCTCCACCAACATCTGAGAGTGGTAAGGAGTATCTATAAGCCTCCACCAACATCTGAGAGTGGTAAGGAGTATCTATAAGCCTCCACCAACATCTGAGAGTGGTAAGTGGTATCTATAAGCCTCCACCAACATCTGAGAGTGGTAAGTGGTATCTATAAGCCTCCACCAACATCTGAGAGCGGTAAGTGGTATCTATAAGCCTCCACCAACATCTGAGAGTGGTAAGGAGTATCTATAAGCCTCCACCAACATCTGAGAGTGGTAAGGAGTATCTATAAGCCTCCACCAACATCTGAGAGTGGTAAGTGGTATCTATAAGCCTCCACCAACATCTGAGAGTGGTAAGAGGTATCTATAAGTCTCCACCAACATCTGAGAGTGGTAAGTGGTATCTATAAGCCTCCACCAACATCTGAGAGTGGTAAGGAGTATCTATAAGCCTCCACCAACATCTGAGAGTGGTAAGTGGTATCTATAAGCCTCCACCAACATCTGAGAGTGGTAAGAGGTATTCATAAGCCTCCACCAACATCTGAGAGTGGTAAGTGGTATCTATAAGCCTCCACCAACATCTGAGAGTGGTAAGGAGTATCTATAAGCCTCCACCAACATCTGAGAGTGGTAAGTGGTATCTATAAGCCTCCACCAACATCTGAGAGTGGTAAGTGGTATCTATAAGCCTCCACCAACATCTGAGAGTGGTAAGTGGTATCTATAAGCCTCCACCAACATCTGAGAGTGGTAAGGGTATCTATAAGCCTCCACCAACATCTGAGAGCGGTAAGTGGTATCTATAAGCCTCCACCAACATCTGAGAGTGGTAAAGGTATCTATAAGCCTCCACCAACATCTGAGAGTGGTAAGGAGTATCTATAAGCCTCCACCAACATCTGAGAGTGGTAAGTGGTATCTATAAGCCTAAACCAACATCTGAGAGTGGTAATTGGTATCTATAAGCCTCCACCAACATCTGAGAGTGGTAATAGGTATCTATAAGCCTCCACCAACATCTGAGAGTGGTAAGGAGTATCTATAAGCCTCCACCAACATCTGAGAGTGGTAAGTGGTATCTATAAGCCTCCACCAACATCTGAGAGTGGTAAGTGGTATCTATAAGCCTCCACCAACATCTGAGAGTGGTAAGAGGTATCTATAAGCCTCCACCAACATCTGAGAGTGGTAAGTGTATCTATAAGCCTCCACCAACATCTGAGAGTGGTAAGAGGTATCTATAAGTCCACCAACATCTGAGAGTGGTAAGGAGTATCTATAAGCCTCCACCAACATCTGAGAGTGGTAAGGAGTATCTATAAGCCTCCACCAACATCTGAGAGTGGTAAGAGGTATCTATAAGTCTCCACCAACATCTGAGAGTGGTAAGGAGTATCTATAAGCCTCCACCAACATCTGAGAGTGGTAAGTGGTATCTATAAGTCTCCACCAACATCTGAGAGTGGTAAGGAGTATCTATAAGCCTCCACCAACATCTGAGAGTGGTAAGGAGTATCTATAAGCCTCCACCAACATCTGAGAGTGGTAAGTGGTATCTATAAGCCTCCACCAACATCTGAGAGGTAAGTGGTATCTATAAGCCTCCACCAACATCTGAGAGCGGTAAGTGGTATCTATAAGCCTCCACCAACATCTGAGAGTGGTAAGGGTATCTATAAGCCTCCACCAACATCTGAGAGTGGTAAGAGTATCTATAAGCCTCCACCAACATCTGAGAGTGGTAAGTGGTATCTATAAGCCTCCACCAAAATCTGAGAGTGTAAGAGGTATCTATAAGTCTCCACCAACATCTGAGAGTGGTAAGTGGTATCTATAAGCCTCCACCAACATCTGAGAGTGGTAAGGAGTATCTATAAGCCTCCACCAACATCTGAGAGTGGTAAGTGGTATCTATAAGCCTCCACCAACATCTGAGAGTGGTAAGAGGTATCTATAAGCCTCCACCAACATCTGAGAGTGGTAAGTGTATCTATAAGCCTCCACCAACATCTGAGAGTGGTAAGGTATCTATAAGCCTCCACCAACATCTGAGAGTGGTAAGTGGTATCTATAAGCCTCCACCAACATCTGAGGGTGGTAAGTGGTATCTATAAGCCTCCACCAACATCTGAGAGTGGTAAGGAGTATCTATAAGCCTCCACCAACATCTGAGAGTGGTAAGAGGTATCTATAAGTCTCCACCAACATCTGAGAGTGGTAAGTGGTATCTATAAGCCTCCACCAACATCTGAGAGTGGTAAGAGGTATCTATAAGCCTCCACCAACATCTGAGAGTGGTAAGTGGTATCTATAAGCCTCCACCAACATCTGAGAGTGGTAAGAGGTATTCATAAGCCTCCACCAACATCTGAGAGTGGTAAGTGGTATCTATAAGCCTCCACCAACATCTGAGAGTGGTAAGGAGTATCTATAAGCCTCCACCAACATCTGAGAGTGGTAAGTGGTATCTATAAGCCTCCACCAACATCTGAGAGTGGTAAGTGGTATCTATAAGCCTCCACCAACATCTGAGAGCGGTAAGTGGTATCTATAAGCCTCCACCAACATCTGAGAGTGGTAAGTGGTATCTATAAGCTCCACCAACATCTGAGAGCGGTAAGTGGTATCTATAAGCCTCCACCAACATCTGAGAGTGGTAATAGGTATCTATAAGCCTCCACCAACATCTGAGAGTGGTAAGGAGTATCTATAAGCCTCCACCAACATCTGAGAGTGGTAAGTGGTATCTATAAGCCACCAACATCTGAGAGTGGTAAGTGGTATCTATAAGCCTCCACCAACATCTGAGAGTGGTAATAGGTATCTATAAGCCTCCACCAACATCTGAGAGTGGTAAGGTATCTATAAGCCTCCACCAACATCTGAGAGTGGTAAGTGTATCTATAAGCCCACCAACATCTGAGAGTGGTAAGAGGTATCTATAAGCCTCCACCAACATCTGAGAGTGGTAAGTGGTATCTATAAGCCTCCACCAACATCTGAGAGTGGTAAGAGGTATCTATAAGCCTCCACCAACATCTGAGAGTGGTAAGTGGTATCTATAAGCCTCCACCAACATCTGAGAGTGGTAAGGAGTATCTATAAGCCTCCACCAACATCTGAGAGTGGTAAGGAGTATCTATAAGCCTCCACCAACATCTGAGAGTGGTAAGTGGTATCTATAAGCCTCCACCAACATCTGAGAGTGGTAAGTGGTATCTATAAGCCTCCACCAACATCTGAGAGTGGTAAGGGTATCTATAAGCTCCACCAACATCTGAGAGTGGTAAGGAGTATCTATAAGCCTCCACCAACATCTGAGAGTGGTAAGGAGTATCTATAAGCCTCCACCAACATCTGAGAGTGGTAAGTGGTATCTATAAGCCTCCACCAAATCTGAGAGTGGTAAGAGGTATCTATAAGTCTCCACCAACATCTGAGAGTGGTAAGTGGTATCTATAAGCCTCCACCAACATCTGAGAGTGGTAAGGAGTATCTATAAGCCTCCACCAACATCTGAGAGTGGTAAGTGGTATCTATAAGCCTCCACCAACATCTGAGAGGGTAAGAGGTATCTATAAGCCTCCACCAACATCTGAGAGTGGTAAGTGTATCTATAAGCCTCCACCAACATCTGAGAGTAGTAAGGCAAATCTATAAGCCTCCACCAACATCTGAGAGTGGTAAGTGGTATCTATAAGCCTCCACCAACATCTGAGGGTGGTAAGTGGTATCTATAAGCCTCCACCAACATCTGAGAGTGGTAAGGAGTATCTATAAGCCTCCACCAACATCTGAGAGTGGTAAGAGGTATCTATAAGCTCCACCAACATCTGAGAGTGGTAAGAGGTATCTATAAGCCTCCACCAACATCTGAGAGTGGTAAGTGGTATCTATAAGCCTCCACCAACATCTGAGAGTGGTAAGGTATCTATAAGCCTCCACCAACATCTGAGAGTGGTAAGTGGTATCTATAAGCCTCCACCAACATCTGAGAGTGGTAAGGAGTATCTATAAGCCTCCACCAACATCTGAGAGTGGTAAGTGGTATCTATAAGCCTCCACCAACATCTGAGAGTGGTAAGTGGTATCTATAAGCCTCCACCAACATCTGAGAGTGGTAAGTGGTATCTATAAGCCTCCACCAACATCTGAGAGCGGTAAGTGGTATCTATAAGCTCCACCAACATCTGAGAGTGGTAAGTGGTATCTATAAGCCTCCACCAACATCTGAGAGTGGTATAGGTATCTATAAGCCTCCACCAACATCTGAGAGTGGTAAGGAGTATCTATAAGCCTCCACCAACATCTGAGAGTGGTAAGTGGTATCTATAAGCCTACCAACATCTGAGAGTGGTAAGTGGTATCTATAAGCCTCCACCAACATCTGAGAGTGGTAAGGTATCTATAACGTCCTTCCACCAACAATTTTTCTTTTTGTGAGACGTGGTAATGAGGTATCTATAAGTTCCCACCAACATCTCGAGAGTGGTAAGTGAGTATTCTATATAGCCTCCACCAACATCGTGAGACGTGGTAAGATGGTATCTATAAGCCTCCACCAACATACTGAGAGTGGTAAGAGTTGTATCTATAAGTCCTACCACCAACATCTGAGAGTGGTAAGGAGTATCTTAATAAGCCTCCACCAACATCTGAGAGTGGTAAGAGGTATCTATACTCCTCCACCAACATCTGAGAGTGGTAAGGAGTATCTATAAGCCTCCACCAACATCTGAGAGTGGTAAGAGGTATCTATAAGCCTCCACCAACATCTGAGAGTGGTAAGTGGTATCTATAAGCCTCCACCAACATCTGAGAGTGGTAAGAGTTATCTATAAGCCTCCACCAACATCTGAGAGTGGTAAGTGTATCTATAAGCCTCCACCAACATCTGAGAGTGGTAAGGAGTATCTATAAGCCTCCACCAACATCTGAGAGTGGTAAGTGGTATCTATAAGCCTCCACCAACATCTGAGAGTGGTAAGTGGTATCTATAAGCCTCCACCAACATCTGAGAGTGGTAAGAGTATCTATAGTCTCCACCAACATCTGAGAGTGGTAAGGTATCTATAAGCCTCCACCAACATCTGAGAGTGGTAAGAGGTATCTATAAGCTCCACCAACATCTGAGAGTGGTAAGGAGTATCTATAAGCTCCACCAACATCTGAGAGTGGTAAGGAGTATCTATAAGCCTCCACCAACATCTGAGAGTGGTAAGGAGTATCTATAAGCCTCCACCAACATCTGAGAGTGGTAAGTGGTATCTATAAGCCTCCACCAACATCTGAGAGTGGTAAGAGGTATCTATAAGTCTCCACCAACATCTGAGAGTGGTAAGTGGTATCTATAAGCCTCCACCAACATCTGAGAGTGGTAAGGAGTATCTATAAGCCTCCACCAACATCTGAGAGTGGTAAGTGGTATCTATAAGCCTCCACCAACATCTGAGAGTGGTAAGAGGTATCTATAAGCCTCCACCAACATCTGAGAGTGGTAAGGAGTATCTATAAGCCTCCACCAACATCTGAGAGTGGTAAGAGGTATCTATAAGTCTCCACCAACATCTGAGAGTGGTAAGTGGTATCTATAAGCCTCCACCAACATCTGAGAGTGGTAAGAGGTATCTATAAGTCTCCACCAACATCTGAGAGTGGTAAGTGGTATCTATAAGCCTCCACCAACATCTGAGAGTGGTAAGTGGTATCTATAAGCCTCCACCAACATCTGAGAGTGGTAAGTGGTATCTATAAGCCTCCACCAACATCTGAGAGTGGTAAGGAGTATCTATAAGCCTCCACCAACATCTGAGAGTGGTAAGTGGTATCTATAAGCCTCCACCAACATCTGAGAGTGGTAAGTGGTATCTATAAGCCTCCACCAACATCTGAGAGCGGTAAGTGGTATCTATAAGCCTCCACCAACATCTGAGAGTGGTAAGTGGTATCTATAAGCCTCCACCAACATCTGAGAGTGGTAAGTGGTATCTATAAGCCTCCACCAACATCTGAGAGTGGTAATAGGTATCTATAAGCCTCCACCAACATCTGAGAGTGGTAAGGGTATCTATAAGCCTCCACCAACATCTGAGAGTGGTAAGTGGTATCTATAAGCCTCCACCAACATCTGAGAGCGGTAAGTGGTATCTATAAGCCTCCACCAACATCTGAGAGGGTAAGGGTATCTATAAGCCTCCACCAACATCTGAGAGTGGTAAGGAGTATCTATAAGCCTCCACCAACATCTGAGAGTGGTAAGAGGTATCTATAAGCCTCCACCAACATCTGAGAGTCGGTAAGGAGTATCTATAAGCCTCCACCAACATCTGAGAGCGGTAAGGAGTATTCTATAAGCCTCCACCAACATCTGAGAGTGGTAAGTGGTATCTATAAGCCTCCACCAACATCTGAGAGTGGTAAGGTGTATCTATAAGCCTCCACCAACATCTGAGAGTGGTAAGGAGTATCTATAAGCTCCACCAACATCTGAGAGTGGTAAGGAGTATCTATAAGCCTCCACCAACATCTGAGAGCTGGTAAGTGGTATCTATAAGCCTCCACCAACATCTGAGAGTGGTAAGGAGTATCTATAAGCCTCCACCAACATCTGAGAGTGGTAAGGAGTATCTATAAGCCTCCACCAACATCTGAGAGTGTAAGTAGTATCTATAAGCCTCCACCAACATCTGAGATCGGTAAGGAGTATCTATAAGCCTCCACCAACATCTGAGAGCGGTAAGGAGTATCTATAAGTCTCCACCAACATCTGAGAGCGGTAAGGAGTATCTATAAGCCTCCACCAACATCTGAGAGCTGGTAAGGAGTATCTATAAGCCTCCACCAACATCTGAGAGTGGTAAGTGGTATCTATAAGCCTCCACCTAACATCTGAGAGCTGTAAGAGGTATCTATAAGCCTCCACCAACATCTGAGAGTCGGTAAGGAGTATCTATAAGCCTCCACCATCATCTGAGAGTGCGTAAGTGGTATCTATAAGCCTCCACCAACATCTGAGAGCGGTAAGGAGTATCTATAAGCCTCCACCAACCATCTGAGAGGTGGTAAGTAGGTATCTATAAGCCTCCCACCAACATCTGAGAGTCGGTAAGGAGTATCTATAAGCCTCCACCAACATCTGAGAGCGGTAAGTGAGTATCTATAAGCCTCCACCAACATCTGAGAGTCGGTAAGTGGTATCTATAAGCTCCACCAACATCTGAGAGTGTAAGTAGGTATCTATAAGGCCTCACCAACATCGAGAGGGTAAGTAGGGATCTATAAGCCTCCACAACATCTGAGAGTGGTAAGTGGTATCTATAAGCTCCACCAACATCTGAGAGTGGTAAGTGAGTATCTATAGCCTCCACCAACATCTGAGAGTGGAAGTAGTATCTATAAGCCTCCACCAACATCTGAGAGTATGTAAGTGGTATCTATAAGGCCTCCACCAACATCTGAGAGTGGTAAGTGGTATCTATAAGCCTCCACCAACATCTGAGATGGTAAGAGGTATCTATAAGCCTCCACCAACATCTGAGAGTGGTAAGGAGTATCTATAAGCCTCCACCAACATCTTGAGAGTGGTAAGTGGTATTATAAGCCTCCACAACATCTGAGAGGGTAAGAGGTATCTATAAGCCTCCACCAAACATCTGAGAGTGGTAAGTTGTATCTATAAGCCTCCACCAACATCTGAGAGTGGTAATTGGTATCTATAAGGCCTCCACCAACATCTGAGAGTGGTAAGTGGTATCTATAAGCCTCCACCAACATCTGAGAGTGGTAAGTGGTATCTATAAGCCTCCACCAACATCTGAGAGCTGGTAAGAGGTATCTATAAGCCTCCACCAAACATCTGAGAGGTGGTAAGTGGTATCTATAAAGGGCTATCACCCACATCTGAGAGGTGGTAAGTGGTATCTATAAGCCTCCACCACATCTGAGAGTGGTAAGAGGTATCTATAAGCCTCACCCCAACATCTGAGAGTGGTAAGGAGTATCTATAAGCCTCCACCAACATCTGAGAGCTGTGTAAGGAGTATCTATAAGCCTCCACCAACATCTGAGAGGGTGGTAAGTGGTATCTATAAGCCCCACCAACATCTAGAGAGTGGTAAGAGGTATCATATAAGCCTCCACCAACATCTGAGAGTGGTAAGGAGTATCTATAAGCCTCCACCAACATCTGAGAGTGGTAAGTGGTATCTATAAGCTCCACCAACATCTGAGAGTGGTAAGTGGTATCTATAAGCCTCCACCAACATCTGAGAGTGGTAAGTGGTATCTATAAGCTCCACCAACATCTGAGAGTGGTAAGAGGTATCTATAAGCCTCCACCAACATCTGAGAGTGGTAAGGGTATCTATAAGCCTCCACCAACATCTGAGAGTAAGTGGTATCTATAAGCCTCCACCAACATCTGAGGTGGTAAGAGGTATCTATAAGCCTCCACCAACATCTGAGAGTGGTAAGGGTATCTATAAGCCTCCACCAACATCTGAGAGTGGTAAGTGGTATCTATAAGCCTCCACCAACATCTGAGAGTGGTAAGTGGTATCTATAAGCCTCCACCAACATCTGAGAGTGGTAAAGGTATCTATAAGCCTCCACCAACATCTGAGAGTGGTAAGAGTATCTATAAGCTCCACCAACATCTGAGAGTGGTAAGTGGTATCTATAAGCCTCCACCAACATCTGAGAGTGGTAAGAGGTATCTATAAGCCTCCACCAACATCTGAGAGTGGTAAGTGTATCTATAAGCCTCCACCAACATCTGAGAGTGGTAAGGAGTATCTATAAGCCTCCACCAACATCTGAGAGTGGTAAGAGGTATCTATAAGCCTCCACCAACATCTGAGAGTGGTAAGAGGTATCTATAAGCCTCCACCAACATCTGAGAGTGGTAAGAGGTATCTATAAGCTCCACCAACATCTGAGAGTGGTAAGTGGTATCTATAAGCCTCCACCAACATCTGAGAGTGGTAAGAGGTATCTATAAGCCTCCACCAACATCTGAGAGTGGTAAGGTATCTATAAGCCTCCACCAACATCTGAGAGTGGTAAGAGTATCTATAAGCCTCCACCAACATCTGAGAGTGGTAAGTGGTATCTATAAGCCTCCACCAACATCTGAGAGTGGTAAGTGGTATCTATAAGCCTCCACCAACATCTGAGAGTGGTAAGAGGTATCTATAAGCCTCCACCAACATCTGAGAGTGGTAAGGAGTATCTATAAGCCTCCACCAACATCTGAGAGTGGTAAGAGGTATCTATAAGCCTCCACCAACATCTGAGAGTGGTAAGGTATCTATAAGCCTCCACCAACATCTGAGAGTGGTAAGGAGTATCTATAAGCCTCCACCAACATCTGAGAGTGGTAAGGAGTATCTATAAGCCTCCACCAACATCTGAGAGTGGTAAGTGGTATCTATAAGCCTCCACCAACATCTGAGAGTGGTAAGAGGTATCTATAAGCCTCCACCAACATCTGAGAGTGGTAAGTGGTATCTATAAGCCTCCACCAACATCTGAGAGTGGTAAGGAGTATCTATAAGCCTCCACCAACATCTGAGAGTGGTAAGTGGTATCTATAAGCCTCCACCAACATCTGAGAGTGGTAAGAGGTATCTATAAGCCTCCACCAACATCTGAGAGTGGTAAGGAGTATCTATAAGCCTCCACCAACATCTGAGAGTGGTAAGTGGTATCTATAAGCCTCCACCAACATCTGAGAGTGGTAAGGAGTATCTATAAGCCTCCACCAACATCTGAGAGTGGTAAGAGTATCTATAAGCCTCCACCAACATCTGAGAGTGGTAAGTGGTATCTATAAGCCTCCACCAACATCTGAGAGTGGTAAGAGGTATCTATAAGCTCCACCAACATCTGAGAGTGGTAAGTGGTATCTATAAGCCTCCACCAACATCTGAGAGTGGTAAGGGTATCTATAAGCCTCCACCAACATCTGAGAGTGGTAAGTGGTATCTATAAGCCTCCACCAACATCTGAGAGTGGTAAGAGGTATCTATAAGCCTCCACCAACATCTGAGAGTGGTAAGGAGTATCTATAAGCCTCCACCAACATCTGAGAGTGGTAAGTGGTATTCATAAGCCTCCACCAACATCTGAGAGTGGTAAGTGGTATCTATAAGCCTCCACCAACATCTGAGAGTGGTAAGAGGTATCTATAAGCCTCCACCAACATCTGAGAGTGGTAAGGAGTATCTATAAGCCTCCACCAACTCTGAGAGTGGGTAAGAGGTATTCTATAAGGCTCCACCAACATCTGAGAGTGGTAAGCTGGTATCTATAAGTCTCCACCAACATCTGAGAGTGGTAAGGAGTATTCATAAGCTCCACACAACATCTGAGAGTGGTAAGTGTTATCTATACGCGCTCCACAACATCTGAGAGTGTAAGGAGTATCTATAAGTCCTCCACCAACATCTGAGAGTGGTAAGAGGGTATCTATAAGCCTTCCACAACATCTGAGAGTGGTAAGTGGTATCTATAAGCCTCCACCACATCTGAGAGTGGTAAGTAGGTATCTATAAGCTCACCAACATCTGAGAGTGGTAGTGGTATCTATAAGCCTCCACCAACATCTGAGAGTTGGTAAGAAGGTATCTATAAGCCTCCACCAACATCTGAGAGTGGTAAGGTGGTATCTATAAGGCCTCCACCAACAGTCTGAGAGTGGTAAGTGGTATCTATAAGCCTCCACCAACATCTGAGAGTGGTAAAGGTATCTATAAGCCTCCACCAACATCTGAGAGTGGTAAGGAGTATCTATAAGCCTCCACCAACATCTGAGAGTGGTAAGTGGTATCTATAAGCCTCCACCAACATCTGAGAGTGGTAAGTGGTATCTATAAGCCTCCACCAACATCTGAGAGTGGTAAGAGGTATCTATAAGCCTCCACCAACATCTGAGAGTGGTAAGTGTATCTATAAGCCTCCACCAACATCTGAGAGTGGTAAGAGGTATCTATAAGCCTCCACCAACATCTGAGAGTGGTAAGTGTATCTATAAGCCTCCACCAACATCTGAGAGTGGTAAGGTATCTATAAGCCTCCACCAACATCTGAGAGTGGTAAGGAGTATCTATAAGCCTCCACCAACATCTGAGAGTGGTAAGGAGTATCTATAAGCCTCCACCAACATCTGAGAGTGGTAAGAGGTATCTATAAGCCTCCACCAACATCTGAGAACTGGTAAAGAGGTATCTATAAGTCCTCCACCAACATTCTGAGAGTGGTAAGTGAGTATCTATAGAGCCGTCCCACCAAACACATCTGAGAGTGGTAAGTGAGTATCTATAAAGCCCTCCACCAACATCTGAGAGTGGGTAAGTGGTATCTATAATGCCCTCCACCAACCACTGCCTGAGAGTGGTAAAGGTATCTATAAGCCTCCACCAACATCTGGGGAGTGGTACGAGGGTATCTATAAGCCTCCACCAACATCTGAGAGTGGTAAGTGAGTATCTATAAAGGCCTACCCCAACATCTGAGAGTGGTAAGTGGATATCTTATAAGCCTCCACCAACATCTGAGAGGGGTAAGATGGTAGCTATAAGGCCTCCAACAACATCTGAGAGGGGTAAGTGGATCTCTATACGCCTCCACCAACATCTGAGAGGTGTAAATAGGTATCTATAAGGCCTCCACCAACATCTGAGAGTGGTAAGTGGTATCTATAAGCCTCCACCAACGTCTGAGAGTGGTAAGTGGTATCTATAAGGCTCCACCAACATCTGAGAGCGGTAAGTGGTAATCTATAAGCCTCCACCAACATCTGAGAGCTGGTAAGTGGTATCTATAAGCCTCCACCAACATCTGAGAGCGGTAAGTGGTACTCTATAAGGCTCCACCAACATCTGAGAGTGGTAAGTGGTATCTATAAGGCTCCACCAACATCTGAGAGCTGGTAAGTGGTATCTATAAGCCTCCACCAACATCTGAGAGTGGTAAGTGGTATCTATAAGGCCTCCACCAACATCTGAGAGTGGTAAGTGGTATCTATAAGCCTCCACCAACATCTGAGAGTGGTAAGATGGTATCTATAAGCCTCACACAACATCTGAGAGTGGTAAGTGGTATCTATAAGCCTCCCACCACACATCTGAGAGTGGTAAGTAGGTATCTAATAAGCCTCCACCAACATCTGAGAAGTGGTAAGTGGTATCTATAAGCCTCCACCAACATCTGAGAGTGTAAGTGGTATCTATAAGGCCTCCACCAACATCTGAGAGTGGTAAGTGTATCTATAAGCCTCCACCAACATCTGAGAGTGGTAAGGGTATCTATAAGCCTCCACCAACATCTGAGAGTGGTAAGAGTATCTATAAGCCTCCACCAACATCTGAGAGTGGTAAGAGGTATCTATAAGCTCCACCAACATCTGAGAGTGGTAAGGAGTATCTATAAGCCTCCACCAACATCTGAGAGTGGTAAGTGGTATCTATAAGCCTCCACCAACATCTGAGAGTGGTAAGGAGTATCTATAAGCCTCCACCAACATCTGAGAGTGGTAAGGAGTATCTATAAGCCTCCACCAACATCTGAGAGTGGTAAGTGGTATCTATAAGCCTCCACCAACATCTGAGAGTGGTAAGTGGTATCTATAAGCCTCCACCAACATCTGAGAGTGGTAAGTGGTATCTATAAGCCTCCACCAACATCTGAGAGTGGTAAGTGGTATCTATAAGCCTCCACCAACATCTGAGAGTGGTAAGTGGTATCTATAAGCCTCCACCAACATCTGAGAGTGGTAAGTGGTATCTATAAGCCTCCACCAACATCTGAGAGTGGTAAGTGGTATCTATAAGCCTCCACCAACATCTGAGAGTGGTAAGTGGTATCTATAAGCCTCCACCAACATCTGAGAGTGGTAAGTGGTATCTATAAGCACCAACATCTGAGAGTGGTAAGGAGTATCTATAAGCCTCCACCAACATCTGAGAGTGGTAAGTGGTATCTATAAGCCTCCACCAACATCTGAGAGTGGTAAGAGGTATCTATAAGCCTCCACCAACATCTGAGAGTGGTAAGGAGTATCTATAAGCCTCCACCAACATCTGAGAGTGGTAAGTGGTATCTATAAGCTCCACCAACATCTGAGAGTGGTAAGAGGTATCTATAAGCTCCACCAACATCTGAGAGTGGTAAGAGTATCTATAAGCCTCCACCAACATCTGAGAGTGGTAAGGGTATCTATAAGCCTCCACCAACATCTGAGAGTGGTAAGTGGTATCTATAAGCTCCACCAACATCTGAGAGTGGTAAGTGGTATCTATAAGCTCCACCAACATCTGAGAGTGGTAAGTGGTATCTATAAGCCTCCACCAACATCTGAGAGTGGTAAGTGGTATCTATAAGCTCCACCAACATCTGAGAGTGGTAAGTGGTATCTATAAGCCTCCACCAACATCTGAGAGTGGTAAGAGGTATCTATAAGCCTCCACCAACATCTGAGAGTGGTAAGGAGTATCTATAAGCCTCCACCAACATCTGAGAGTAAGTGGTATCTATAAGCTCCACCAACATCTGAGAGTGGTAAGAGGTATCTATAAGCCTCCACCAACATCTGAGAGTGGTAAGGTATCTATAAGCCTCCACCAACATCTGAGAGTGGTAAGTGGTATCTATAAGCCTCCACCAACATCTGAGAGTGGTAAGTGGTATCTATAAGCCTCCACCAACATCTGAGAGTGGTAAGTGGTATCTATAAGCCTCCACCAACATCTGAGAGTGGTAAGTGGTATCTATAAGCCTCCACCAACATCTGAGAGTGGTAACTGGTATCTATAAGCCTCCACCACCATCTGATTGTGGTAAGTGGTATCTATAAGCCTACACCAAACATCTGAGAGTGGTAAGTGGTATCTATAAGCCTCCACCAACATCTGAGGGTGGTAAGTGGTATCTATAAGCCTCCACCAACATCTGAGAGTGGTAATTAGGTATCTATGAGCCTCCTACCAACATCTGAGAGTGGTAAGGAGTATTCTATAAGCCTCCACTAACATCTGAGAGTGGTAAGTGGTATCTATAAGCCTCCACCAACATCTGAGATGTGTAAGTGGTATCTATAAGCCTCCATCCAACATCTGAGAGTGGTAAGGAGGTATTTCATAAGCCTCCACCCAACATCTGAGAGTGGTAAAGTTGTATCTATAAGCCTCCACCAACATCTGAAGAGTGGTAAGAGGTATCTATAAGTCTGCACCAACATCTGAGAGTGGTAAGGAGTATCTATAAGCCTTCCACCATACATCTGAGAGTGGTAAGGAGTATCTATAAGCCCTCACCAACATCTGAGAGTGGTAAGAGGTATATATAAGTCTCCACCAACATCTGAGAGTGTAAGGAGTATCTATAAGCCTCCACCACATCTGAGAGCGGTAAGTGGTATCTATAAGTCTCCACCAACATCTGAGAGTGGTAAGTGAGTATCTATAAGCCTCCACCAACATCTGAGGTGGTAAGGAGTATCTATAAGCCTCCACCAACATCTGAGAGTGGTAAGTTGGTATCAATAAGCCTCCACCAACATCTGAGAGCGGTAAGTGGTATCTATAAGCCTCCACCAACATCTGAGAGAGTGTAAGTGGTATCTATAAGGGCTCCACCAACACTCTGAGAGCGGTAAGTGGTATCTATAAGGCTCCACCAACATCTGAGAGCGGTAAGGAGTATCATAAGCCTCACAACCAATCATATGAGAGCGGTAAGTGGTATCTATAAGGTTCCACTAACATCTGAGAGTGGTAAGAGGTATCTATAAGCTCTCCACCAACATCTGAGAGTGGTAAGGTAGTATCTATAAGCCTCCACCAACATCTGCAGAGTGGTAAGTGGTATCTATAAGGCCTCCACCAACATCTGAGAGTGGTAAGCTGGTATCTATAAGTCTCCACCAACATCTGAGAGTGGTAAGAGTATCTATAAGCCTCCACCAACATCTGAGAGTGGTAAGTGGTATCTATAAGCCTCACCAACATCTGAGAGGTGGTAAGTGGTATCTATAAGCCTCCACCAACATCTGAGAGTGGTAAGTAGGTATCTATAAGCTCCACCAACATCTGAGAGTGGTAAGGAGTATCTATAAGCCTCCACCTAACATCTGAGAGCGGTAAGTGGTATCTATAAGCCTCCACCAACATCTGAGAGTGGTAAGTGGTATCTATAAGCCTCCACCAACATCTGAGAGTGGTAAGTGGTATCTATAAGCCTCCACCAACATCTGAGAGTGGTAAGTGGTATCTATAAGCCTCCACCAACATCTGAGAGTGGTAAGTGGTCTCTATAAGCCTCCACAACATCTGAGAGCGCGAAGTGGTATCTATAAGGCTCCACAAACATCTGAGAGCGGTAGTGGTATCTATAAGCCTCCACCAACATCTGAGAGTGGTAAGTGTATCTATAAGCTCCACCAAAATCTGAGATTGGTAAGTGGTATCTATAAGCCTCCACCAAACATCCTGAAAGCGGTTAGTGGATATCTTAAGGCTCCACAACGTCTTAGATTCGAGAAGTGGTAAGTGGTATCTATAAGGCATCCAGACCAACATCCTTGAGAGCGGTGTAAGTGGTATCTATAAGGCAACACCAACATCTGAGAAGCGGTAAGGAGTATCTATAGCCTCCACCAACATCCTGAGAGGCGGCAAGGGTATCTATAAGGCTCCACTAACGTACTGAGAGTGGTAAGAGGTATCTATAAGTCTCACCAACATCTGAGTCCAGTGGTTAAGGTAGGTCTCTATAAGGCACTCCACCAACATTACTGAGGAGTGAGTAAGTGGTATCTATAAGGCCTCCACCAACATCTGAGAGTGGTAAGTGGTATCTATAAGGCTCCACCAACATCTGAGAGTGGTAAGTGGTATCTATAAGGCTCCACCAACAGTCTGAGAGTGGTAAGTGGTATCTATAAGGCCTCCACCAACATCTGAGAGTGGTAAGTGGTATCTATAAGGCCTCCACCAACATCTGAGAGCGGTAAGTGGTATCTATAAGGCTCCACCAACGTCTGAGAGTGGTAAGTGGTATCTATAAGGCCTCCACCAACATCTGAGAGTGATAAGTGGTATCTATAAGGCTCCACCAACATCTGAGAGTGGTAAGAGGTATCTATAAGGCCTCCACCAACATCTGAGAGTAGGTAAGGAGTATCTAATAAGCCTCCACCAACATCTCAGAGCAGTAAGTGGTATCTATAAGGCTCCACCAACATCTGAGGGTGGTAAGAGGTATCTATAAGCCTCCACCAACATCTAAGAGTGGTAAGGAGTATCTATAAGCCTCCACCAACATCTGAGAGTGGTAAGTGGTATCTATAAGCCTCCACCAACATCTGAGGGTGGTAAGTGGTATCTATAAGCCTCCACCAACATCTGAGAGTGGTAAGTGGTATCTATAAGCCTCCACCAACATCTGAGGGTGGTAAGTGGTATCTATAAGCCTCCACCAACATCTGAGAGTGGTAAGTGGTATCTATAAGCCTCCACCACCATCTGAGGGTGGTAAGTGGTATCTATAAGCCTCCACCAACATCTGAGAGTGGTAAGTGGTATCTATAAGCCTCCACCAACATCTGAGGGTGGTAAGTGGTATCTATAAGCCTCCACCAACATCTGAGAGTGGTAATAGGTATCTATAAGCCTCCACCAACATCTGAGAGTGGTAAGGAGTATCTATAAGCCTCCACTAACATCTGAGAGTGGTAAGTGGTATCTATAAGCCTCCACCAACATCTGAGAGTGGTAAGTGGTATCTATAAGCCTCCACCAACATCTGAGAGTGGTAAGAGGTATTCATAAGCCTCCACCAACATCTGAGAGTGGTAAGTTGTATCTATAAGCCTCCACCAACATCTGAGAGTGGTAAGAGGTATCTATAAGTCTGCACCAACATCTGAGAGTGGTAAGGAGTATCTATAAGCCTCCACCAACATCTGAGAGTGGTAAGGAGTATCTATAAGCCTCCACCAACATCTGAGAGTGGTAAGAGGTATCTATAAGTCTCCACCAACATCTGAGAGTGGTAAGGAGTATCTATAAGCCTCCACCAACATCTGAGAGCGGTAAGTGGTATCTATAAGTCTCCACCAACATCTGAGAGTGGTAAGGAGTATCTATAAGCCTCCACCAACATCTGAGAGTGGTAAGGAGTATCTATAAGCCTCCACCAACATCTGAGAGTGGTAAGTGGTATCAATAAGCCTCCACCAACATCTGAGAGCGGTAAGTGGTATCTATAAGCCTCCACCAACATCTGAGAGAGGTAAGTTGTATCTATAAGGCTCCACCAACATCTGAGAGCGGTAAGTGGTATCTATAAGGCTCCACCAACATCTGAGAGCGGTAAGGAGTATCAATAAGCCTCCACCAACATCTGAGAGCGGTAAGTGGTATCTATAAGGTTCCACTAACATCTGAGAGTGGTAAGAGGTATCTATAAGTCTCCACCAACATCTGAGAGTGGTAAGGAGTATCTATAAGCCTCCACCAACATCTGAGAATGGTAAGTGGTATCTATAAGGCTCCACCAACATCTGAGAGTGGTAAGAGGTATCTATAAGTCTCCACCAACATCTGAGAGTGGTAAGAGGTATCTATAAGCCTCCACCAACGTCTGAGAGTGGTAAGTGGTATCTATAAGGCTCCACCAACATCTGAGAGCGGTAAGTGGTATCTATAAGCCTCCACCAACATCTGAGAGCGGTAAGTGGTATCTATAAGGCTCCACCAACATCTGAGAGTGGTAAGAGGTATCTATAAGGCTCCACTAACATCTGAGAGCGGTAAGTGGTATCTATAAGCCTCCACCAACATCTGAGAGTGGTAAGTGGTATCTATAAGGCTCCACCAACATCTGAGAGCGGTAAGTGGTATCTATAAGCCTCCACCAACATCTGAGAGCGGTAAGTGGTATCTATAAGGCTCCACCAACGTCTGAGAGTGGTAAGTGGTATCTATAAGCCTCCACCAACATCTGAGAGTGATAAGTGGTATCTATAAGGCTCCACCAACATCTGAGGGTGGTAAGAGGTATCTATAAGCCTCCACCAACATCTGAGAGCGGTAAGTTGTATCTTTAAGCCTCCACCAACATCTGAGAGTGGTAAGTGGTATCTATAAGCCTCCACCAACATCTGAGAGTGGTAAGTGGTATCTATAAGGCTCCACTAGCATCTGAGGGTGGTAAGAGGTATCTATAAGCCTCCACCAACATCTGAGAGTGGTAAGGAGTATCTATAAGCCTCCACCAACATCTGAGAGCGGTAAGTGGTATCTATAAGGCTCCACCAACATCTGAGGGTGGTAAGAGGTATCTATAAGCCTCCACCAACATCTGAGAGTGGTAAGTGGTATCTATAAGCCTCCACCAACATCTGAGAGCGGTAAGTGGTATCTATAAGGCTCCACCAACGTCTGAGAGTGGTAAGTGGTATCTATAAGGCTCCACCAACATCTGAGAGCGGTAAGTGGTATCTATAAGGCTCCACCAACATCTGAGAGCGGTAAGGAGTATCTATAAGCCTCCACCAACATCTGAGAGCGGTAAGTGGTATTTATAAGGCTCCACTAACATCTGAGAGTGGTAAGAGGTATCTATAAGTCTCCACCAACATCTGAGAGTGGTAAGGAGTATCTATAAGCCTCCACCAACATCTGAGAGTGGTAAGGAGTATCTATAAGCCTCCACACACATCTGAGAGTGGTAAGTGGTATCTATAAGGCTCCACCAACATCTGAGAGTGGTAAGAGGTATCTATAAGTCTCCACCAACATCTGAGAGTGGTAAGAGGTATCTATAAGCCTCCACCAACGTCTGAGAGTGGTAAGTGGTATCTATAAAGCTCCACCAACATCTGAGAGCGGTAAGTGGTATCTATAAGCCTCCACAAACATCTGAGAGCGGTAAGTGGTATCTATAAGGCTCCACCAACGTCTGAGAGTGGTAGGTGGTATCTATAAGGCTCCACCAACATCTGAGAGTGGTAAGTGGTATCTATAAGGCTCCACCAACATCTGAGAGCGGTAAGTGGTATCTATAAGCCTCCACCAACATCTGAGAGCGGTAAGTGGTATCTATAAGGCTCCACCAATGTCTGAGAGTGGTAAGTGGTATCTATAAGCCTCCACCAACATCTGAGAGTGATAAGTGGTATCTATAAGGCTCCACCAACATCTGAGGGTGGTAAGAGGTATCTATAAGCCTCCACCAACATCTGAGAGCGGTAAGTGGTATCTATAAGCCTCCACCAACATCTGAGAGTGGTAAGTGGTATCTATAAGCCTCCACCAACATCTGAGAGTGGTAAGTGGTATCTATAAGGCTCCACCAGCATCTGAGGGTTGTAAGAGGTATCTATAAGCCTCCACCAACATCTGAGAGTGGTAAGGAGTATCTATAAGCCTCCACCAACATCTGAGAGCGGTAAGTGGTATCTATAAGGCTCCACCAACATCTGAGGGTGGTAAGAGGTATCTATAAGCCTCCACCAACATCTGAGAGTGGTAAGGAGTATCTATAAGCCTCCACCAACATCTGAGAGTTGTAAGTGGTATCTATAAGCCTCCACCAACATCTGAGGGTGGTAAGTGGTATCTATAAGCCTCCACCAACATCTGAGAGTGGTAAGTGGTATCTATAAGCCTCCACCAATATCTGAGGTTGGTAAGTGGTATCTATAAGCCTCCACCAACATCTGAGAGTGGTAAGTGGTATCTATAAGCCTCCACCAACATCTGAGGGTGGTAAGTGGTATCTATAAGCCTCCACCAACATCTGAGAGTGGTAAGTGGTATCTATAAGCCTCCACCAACATCTGAGGGTGGTAAGTGATATCTATAAGCCTCCACCAACATCTGAGGGTGGTAAGGAGTATCTATAAGCCTCCACCAACATCTGAGGGTGGTAAGTGGTATCTATAAGCCTCCACCAACATCTGAGAGTGGTAAGTGGTATCTATAAGCCTCCACTAACATCTGAGGGTGGTAATTGGTATCTATAAGCCTCCACCAACATCTGAGAGTGGTAAGTGGTATCTATAAGCCTCCACCAACATCTGAGGGTGGTAAGGAGTATCTATAAGCCTCCACCAACATCTGAGGGTGGTAAGTGGTATCTATAAGCCTCCACCAACATCTGAGAGCGGTAAGTGGTATCTATAAGCCTCCACCAACATCTGAGGGTGGTAGGGAGTATCTATAAGCCTCCACCAACATCTGAGGGTGGTAAGTGGTATCTATAAGCCTCCACCAACATCTGAGAGCGGTAAGGAGTATCTATAAGCCTCCACCAACATCTGAGAGTGGTAAGTGGTATCTATAAGCCTCCACCAACATCTGAGAGTGGTAAGGAGTATCTATAAGCCTCCAGCAACATCTGAGAGCGGTAAGTGGTATCTATAAGGCTCCACCAACATCTGAGAGTGGTAAGAGGTATCTATAAGGCTCCACCAACATCTGAGAGCGGTAAGTGGTATCTATAAGCCTCCACCAACATCTGAGAGCGGTAAGTGGTATCTATAAGGCTCCACCAACGTCTGAGAGTGGTAAGTGGTATCTATAAGGCTCCACCAACATCTGAGAGTGGTAAGTGGTATCTATAAGGCTCCACCAACATCTGAGAGCGGTAAGTGGTATCTATAAGCCTCCACCAACATCTCAGAGCGGTAAGTGGTATCTATAAGGCTCCACCAACGTCTGAGAGTGGTAAGTGGTATCTATAAGCCTCCACCAACATCTGAGAGTGATAAGTGGTATCTATAAGGCTCCACCAACATCTGAGGGTGGTAAGAGGTATCTATAAGCCTCCACCAACATCTGAGAGCGGTAAGTGGCATCTATAAGCCTCCACCAACATCTGAGAGTGGTAAGAGGTATCTATAAATCTCCACCAACATCTGAGAGTGGTAAGTGGTATCTATAAGCCTCCACCAACATCTGAGAGTGGTAAGTGGTATCTATAAGGCTCCACCAACATCTGAGAGTGGTAAGAGGTATCTATAAGTCTCCACCAACATCTGAGAGTGGTAAGAGGTATCTATTAGCCTCCACCAACGTCTGAGAGTGGTAAGTGGTATCTATAAGGCTCCACCAACATCTGAGAGCGGTAAGTGGTATCTATAAGCCTCCACCAACATCTGAGAGCGGTAAGTGCTATCTATAAGGCTCCACCAACATCTGAGAGTGGTAAGAGGTATCTATAAGCCTCCACCAACAGCTGAGGTTGGTAAGTGGTATCTATTAGCCTCCACCAACATCTGAGAGTGGTAAGGAGTATCTATAAGCCTCCACCAACATCTGAGAGTGGTAAGAGGTATCTATAAGTCTCCACCAACATCTGAGAGTGGTAAGTGGTATCTATAAGCCTCCACCAACATCTGAGAGTGGTAAGAGGTATCTATAAGTCTGCACCAACATCTGAGAGTTGGCTGGTAGGGGTCACGTTGGCTGGTAGAGGTCACGTTGGCTGGTTGGGGTCACGTTGGCTGGTAGGGGTCACGTTGTTGGCTGGTAGGGGTCACGTTGGCTGGTAGTGGTCACGTTGTTGGCTGGTAGGGGTCACGTTGTTTGCTGGTAGGGGTCACGTTGGCTGGTAGTGGTCACGTTGGCTGGTAGGTGTCACTTTGGCTGGTAGGGGGTCACGTTGGTTGGTACGGGTCACGTTGGTTCGTAGAGGTCACGTTGGCTGGTAGGGGTCACGTTGGCTTGTAGGGGTCATGATGTTGGCTGGTAGTGGTCACGTTGGCTGGTAGGGGTCACGTTGTTGGCTGGTAGGGATCACGTTGGCTGGTAGGGGTCACGTTGGCTGGTAGGGGTCACGTTGTTGGCTGGTAGGGGTCACGTTGGTGGCTGGTAGGGGTCACGTTGTTTTCTGGTAGTGGCCACGTTGGCTGGTAGGGGTCACGTTGGCTGGTAGAGGTCACGTTGGCTTGTAGGGGTCACGTTGTTGGCTGGTAGGGGTCACGTTGTTGGCTGGTAGTGGACACGTTGGTTGGTAGAGGTCACGTTGGCTGGTAGGGGTCACGTTGGCTTGTAGGGATCATGATGTTGGCTGGTAGGGGTCACGTTGGCTGGTAGGGGTCACGTTGGCTGGTAGGCGTCACGTTGTTGGCTGGTAGGGATCACGTTGGCTTTTAGGGGTCACATTGTTGGCTGGTAGTGGTGACGTTGGCTGGTAGGGGTCACGTTGTTGGCTGGTAGGGTTCACGTTGGCTGGTAGGGGTCACGTTGGCTGGTAGGGGTCACGTTGTTGGCTGGTAGGGGTCACGTTGTTTGCTGGTAGGGGTCACGTTGTTGGTTGGTAGGGGTCACGTTGGCTGGTAGTGGTCACGTTGGCTGGTAGGGGTCACGTTGGCTGGTAGGGGTCACGTTAGCTGGTAGGGGTCACGTTGTTGGCTGGTAGGGGTCACGTTGTTGGCTGTTAGGGGTCACATTGTTGGCTGGTAGGGGTCACTTTGTTTGTTGGTAGGGGTCGCGTTGTTGGCTGGTAGGGGTCAGGTTGGCTGGTAGGGGTCACGTTGTTGGCTGGTAGGGGTCACGTTGTTGGCTGTTAGGGGTCACGTTGTTGGCTGGTAGGGGTCACGTTGTTGGCTGTTAGGGGTCACGTTGTTGGCTGGTAGTGGTCACGTTGTTGGCTGGTAGGGGTCAGGTTGGCTGGTAGGGGTCCGTTGGCTGGTAGTGGTCACGTTGTTGGCTGGTAGGGGTCACGTTAGCTGGTAGTGGTCACGTTGGCTGGTAGTGGTCACGTTGGCTGGTAGGGGTCACGTTGGCTGGTAGGGGTCACGTTGGCTGGTAGTGGTCACGTTGGCTGGTAGGGGTCACGTTCGCTGGTAGGGGTCACGTTGGCTGGTAGGGGTCACGTTGTTGGCTGGTAGGGGTCACGTTGGCTGGTAGGGGTCACGTTGGCTGGTAGGGGTCACGTTGTTGGCTGGTAGGGGTCACGTTGGCTGGTAAGGGTCACGTTGGCTGGTAGGGGTCACGTTGGCTGGTAGGGGTCACGTTGTTGGCTGGTAGGGGTCACGTTGGCTGGTAGGGGTTACGTTGGCTGGTCTGGGTCACGTTGTTGGCTGGTAGGGATCACGTTGGCTGGTAGTGGTCACGTTGGCTGGTAGGGGTCACGTTGGCTGGTAGGGGTCACGTTGGCTGGTAGAGGTCACGTTGGCTGGTTGGGGTCACGTTGGCTGGTAGGGGTCACGTTGTTGGCTGGTAGGGGTCACGTTGGCTGGTAGGGGTTACGTTGGCTGGTCTGGGTCACGTTGTTGGCTGGTAGGGGTCACGTTGGCTGGTAGTGGTCACGTTGGCTGTTAGGGGTCACGTTGGCTGGTAGGCGTCACGTTGTTGGCTGGTAGGGATCACGTTGGCTTTTAGGGGTCACGTTGTTGGCTGGTAGTGGTCACGTTGGCTGGTAGGGGTCACGTTGTTGGCTGGTAGTGATCACGTTGGCTGGTAGGGGTCACGTTGGCTGGTAGGGGTCACGTTGTTGGCTGGTAGGGGTCACGTTGTTTGCTGGTAGGGGTCACGTTGTTGCCTGGTAGGGGTCACGTTGGCTGGTAGTGATCTCGTTGGCTGGTAGGGGTCACGTTGGCTGGTAAGGGTCACGTTAGCTGGTAGGGGTCACGTTGTTGGCTGGTAGTGGTCACGTTGTTGGCTGTTAGGGGTCACGTTGTTGGCTGTTAGGGGTCACTTTGTTTGTTGGTAGGGGTCACGTTGTTGGCTGGTAGGGGTCACGTTGGCTGGTATGGGTCATGTTGTTGGCTGGTAGGGGTCACGTTGTTGGCTGGTAGGGGTCACTTTGTTTGTTGGTAGGGGTCACGTTGTTGGCTGGTAGGGGTCACGTTGTTGGCTGGTAGGGGTCACGTTGTTGGCTGGTAGGGGTCACTTTGTTTGTTGGTAGGGGTCACGTTGTTGGCTGGTAGGGGTCACGATGGCTGGTAGGGGTCACGTTGTTGGCTGGTAGGGGTCACGTTGTTGGCTGGTAGGGGTCACTTTGTTTGTTGGTAGGGGTCACGTTGTTGGCTGGTAGTGGTCACGTTGGCTGGTAGTGGTCACGTTGTTGGCTTGTAGGGGTCACGTTGGCTGGTAGTGGTCACGTTGGCTGGTAGTGGTCACGTTGTTAGCTGGTTGTGGTCACGTTGGCTGGTAGTGGTCACGTTGTTGGCTGGTAGTGGTCACGTTGGCTGGTAGTGGTCACGTTGTTAGCTGGTTGTGGTCACGTTGGCTGGTAGGGGTCACGTTGACTGGTAGAGGTCACGTTGTTTTCTGGTAGGGGTCACGTTAGCTGGTAGGGGGTCACGTTGTTGGCTGGTAGGGGTCACGTTGGTGGCTGGTAGGGGTCACGTTGTTGGCTGGTAGTGGTCACGTTGGCTGGTAGGGGTCACGTTGGCTGGTAGAGGTCACGTTGGCTTGAAGGGGACACGTTGTTGGCTGGTAGGAGTCACGTTGTTGGCTGGTAGTGGACACGTTGGTTGGTAGAGGTCACGTTGGCTGGTAGGGGTCACGTTGGCTTGTAGGGGTCATGATGTTGGCTGGTAGGGGTCACGTTGGCTTTTAGTGGTCACGTTGTTGGCTGGTAGTGGTCACGTTGGCTGGTAGGGGTCACGTTGTTGGCTGGTAGAGGTCACGTTGGCTGGTAGGGGTCACGTTGGCTTGTAGGGGTCATGATGTTGGCTGGTAGGGGTCACGTTGGCTTGTAGGGGTCATGATGTTGACTGGTAGGGGTCACGTTGGCTTTTAGGGGTCACGTTGTTGGCTGGTAGTGGTCACGTTGGCTGGTAGGGGTCACGTTGGCTGGTAGGCGTCACGTTGTTGGCTGGTAGGGATCACGTTGGCTTTTAGGGGTCACGTTGTTGGCTGGTAGTGGTCACGTTGGCTGGTAGGGGTCACGTTGTTGGCTGGTAGGGATCACGTTGGCTGGTAGGGGTCACGTTGGCTGGTAGGGGTCACGTTGTTGGCTGGTAGGGGTCACGTTGGCTGGTAGGGGTCACGTTGTTGGCTGGTAGGGGTCACGTTGGCTGGTAGGGGTCACGTTGTTGGCTGGTAGTGGTCACGTTGTTGGCTGGTAGGGGGCACGTTGGCTGGTAGTGGTCACGTTGTTGGCTGGTAGTGGTCATGTTGTTGGCTGGTAGGGGTCACGTTGTTGGCTGGTAGGGGTCACTTTGTTTGTTGGTAGGGGTCACGTTGTTGGCTGGTAGGAGTCACGTTGGCTGGTAGGGGTCATGTTGTTGGCTGGTAGGGGTCATGTTGTTGGCTGGTAGGGGTCACTTTGTTTGTTGGTAGGGGTCACGTTGTTGGCTGCTAAGGGTCACGTTGTTGGCTGGTAGTGGTCACGTTGGCTGGTAGTGGTCACGTTGTTGGCTTGTAGGGGTCACGTTGGCTGGTAGTGGTCACGTTGGCTGGTAGTGGTCACGTTGTTAGCTGGTTGTGGTCACGTTGGCTGGTAGTGGTCACGTTGTTGGCTGGTAGTGGTCACGTTGGCTGGTAGTGGTCACGTTGTTAGCTGGTTGTGGTCACGTTGGCTGGTAGGGGTCACGTTGACTGGTAGAGGTCACGTTGTTTTCTGGTAGGGGTCACGTTAGCTGGTAGGGGGTCACGTTGTTGGCTGGTAGGGGTCACGTTGGTGGCTGGTAGGGGTCACGTTGTTGGCTGGTAGTGGTCACGTTGGCTGGTAGGGGTCACGTTGGCTGGTAGAGGTCACGTTGGCTTGTAGGGGACACGTTGTTGGCTGGTAGGAGTCACGTTGTTGGCTGGTAGTGGACACGTTGGTTGGTAGAGGTCACGTTGGCTGGTAGGGGTCGCGTTGGCTTGTAGGGGTCATGATGTTGGCTGGTAGGGGTCACGTTGGCTTTTAGTGGTCACGTTGTTGGCTGGTAGTGGTCACGTTGGCTGGTAGGGGTCACGTTGTTGGCTGGTAGAGGTCACGTTGGCTGGTAGGGGTCACGTTGGCTTGTAGGGGTCATGATGTTGGCTGGTAGGGGTCACGTTGGCTTGTAGGGGTCATGATGTTGGCTGGTAGGGGTCACGTTGGCTTTTAGGGGTCACGTTGTTGGCTGGTAGTGGTCACGTTGGCTGGTAGGGGTCACGTTGGCTGGTAGGCGTCACGTTGTTGGCTGGTAGGGATCACGTTGGCTTTTAGGGGTCACGTTGTTGGCTGGTAGTGGTCACGTTGGCTGGTAGGGGTCACGTTGTTGGCTGGTAGGGATCACGTTGGCTGGTAGGGGTCAAGTTGGCTGGTAGGGGTCACGTTGTTGGCTGGTAGGGGTCACGTTGGCTGGTAGGGGTCACGTTGTTGGCTGGTAGGGGTCACGTTGGCTGGTAGGGGTCACGTTGTTGGCTGGTAGTGGTCACGTTGTTGGCTGGTAGGGGGCACGTTGGCTGGTAGTGGTCACGTTGTTGGCTGGTAGTGGTCATGTTGTTGGCTGGTAGGGGTCACGTTGGCTGGTAGGGGTCACGTTAGTTGGTAGTGGACACGTTGTTTGCTGGTAGTGGTCACGTTGGCTGGTAGGGGTCACGTTGGCTGGTAGGGGTCACGTTGGCTGGTAGGGGTCACGTTGGCTGGTAGGGGTCACGTTGTTGGCTGGTAGGGGTCACGTTGGCTGGTAGGGGTCACGTTGTTGGCTGGTAGTGGTCACGTTGTTGGTTGGTAGGGGTCACGTTGACTGGTAGGGTCACGTTGTGTGCTAGTAGTGGTCACGTTGGCTGGTATTGGTCACGTTGTTGGCTGGTAGTGGTCACGTTGTTGGCTGGTAGGGGTCAAGTTGGCTGGTAGGGGTAACGTTGGCTGGTAGGGTTCACGTTGGCTGGTAGTGGTCACGTTGGCTGGTAGGGGTCACGTTGGCTGGTAGGGGTCACGTTGGCTGGTAGGGGTCACGTTGTTGGCTGGTAGGGGTCCCGTTGGCTGGTAGGGGTTACGATGGCTGGTCGGGGTCACGTTGTTGGCTGGAAGGGGTCACGTTGGCTGGTAGTGGTCACGTTGGCTGGTAGGGGTCACGTTGGCTGGTAGGGGTCACGTTGGCTGGTAGAGGTCACGTTGGCTGGTAGGGGTCACGTTGGCTGGTACGGGTCACGTTGTTGGCTGGTAGGGGTCACGTTGGCTGGTAGGGGTTACGTTGTTGGCTGGTAGTGGTCACGTTGGCTATTAGTGGTCACGTTGTTGGCTGGTAGTGGTTACGTTGTTGGCTGGTAGGGGTCACGTTGGCCGGTAGAGGTCACGTTGGCTGGTAGGGTTCACGTTGTTGGCTGGTAGTGGTCACGTTGTTGGGTGGTAGGGGTCACGTTGGTTATTAGTGGTCACGTTGTTGGCTGGTAGTGGTCACGTTGGCTGGTACTGGTCACGTTGTTGGCTGGTAGTGGTCACGTTGTTGGCTGATAGTGGTCACGTTGTTGGTTGGTAGTGGTCACGTTGTTGGCTGGTAGGGGTCACGTTGGCTGGTAGGGGACACGTTGTTGGCTGGTAGGGGTCACGTTGGCTGGTAGTGGCCACGTTGTTGTCTGGTAGTGGTCACGTTGTTGGCTGATAGTGGTCACGTTGTTGGCTGGTAGTGGTCACGTTGTTGGCTGGTAGGGGTCACGTTGGCTGGTAGGGGACACGTTGTTGGCTGGTAGGGGTCACGTTGGCTGGTAGTGGCCACGTTGTTGTCTGGTAGTGGTCACGTTGTTGGCTGATAGTGGTCACGTTGTTGGCTGGTAGGGGTCACGTTGTTGGCTGGTAGGGGGTCACGTTGTTGGCTGGTAGGGGTCACTTTGGCTGGTAGGGGTCATGTTGGCTGGTAGTGGTCACGTTGTTGGCTGGTAGGGGTCACGTTAGCCTGGTAATGGTCACGTTGTTGGCTGGTAGTGGTCACGTTGTTGGCTGGTAGGGGTCACGTTGGTTATTAGTGGTCACGTTGTTGGCTGGTTGTGGTCACGTTGGCTGGTAGTGGTCACGTTGGCTGGTAGGGGTCACGTTGGCTGGTAGTGGTCACGTTGGCTGGTAGGGGTCACGTTGGCTGGTAGGGGTCACGTTGGCTGGTAGGGGTCACGTTGTTGGCTGGTAGGGGTCACGTTGGCTGGTAGGGGTCACGTTGGCTGGTAGGGGACACGTTGTTGGCTGGTAGGGGTCACGTTGGCTGGTAGGGGTCACGTTGTTGGCTGGTAGGGGTCACGTTGTTGGCTGGAAGGGGTCACGTTGTTGGCTGGTAGGGGTCACTTTGGCTTGTAGGGGTCATGTTGGCTGATAGTGGTCACGTTGTTGGCTGGTAGGGGTCACGTTAGCCTGGTAATGGTCACGTTGTTGGCTGGTAGTGGTCACGTTGTTGGCTGGTAGGGGTCACGTTGGTTATTAGTGGTCACGTTGTTGGCTGGTTGTGGTCACGTTGGCTGGTAGTGGTCACGTTGGCTGGTAGGGGTCACGTTGGCTGGTAGTGGTCACGTTGGCTGGTAGGGGTCACGTTGGCTGGTAGGGGTCACGTTGGCTGGTAGGGGTCACGTTGTTGGCTGGTAGGGGTCACGTTGGCTGGTAGGGGTCACGTTGGCTGGTAGGGGTCACGTTGTTGGCTGGTAGGGGTCACGTTGGCTGGTAAGGGTCACGTTGGCTGGTAGGGGTCACGTTGCCTGGTAGGGGTCAAGTTGTTGGCTGGTAGGGGTCACGTTGGCTGGTAGGGGTTACGTTGGCTGGTCTGGGTCACGTTGTTGGCTGGTAGGGGTCACGTTGGCTGGTAGTGGTCACGTTGGCTGGTAGGGGTCACGTTGGCTAGTAGGGGTCTGTGAGATTTTTCTCTACGCCTACCTCCCTTAAGAGGTGGACTACAAGTTTAAAGTCTGCTCACGGCAGTTAAGCATGAGTCCAGTAGAAAAAGGAAAAGCGGGAGCAAACCGCCAGGCCTCCACCAACAAGGGTGAAAACCTGTCCACAATTGGCCGCTGGCTCCTTCTAGTTAAACAGGACGTTAAAACTAATAAAGGGTAACCGACGGGTTCTCACAATCAAATATTTATATTTGAAGTGGCGCTATGAATTGGAATTCGAATTCCCAAGAACAGCCGCCTTATCAAGATCACATCAACATTTAATGATATTATGCAGAAATATAGTGGAATAATATGGTTGAAGGGTTGACATCAAAGACTGTTTTCTATAACATAACAATTTATTAATAACAAGAGACTAACTACTACATTACCGAGTTTACGTTACGTTAATGTCAATCCAGTGGCACGATAACAAACAGCTAAATAGCAACCCTTGCTGTGAGGCTGCATACTGAACTAACCTGAACACAGGTGTGCCCACTGATGACGCAATATTGCAAATCAAAGAAAAATATCACAGACTAAGTTACACCACAGCGAATGGTTACGTTATTGTACATCAAGTGGCATTTGCAACACAGCTATTCAACAGCCCCTCGAGAAGTGACAGCAGGCTCCATCTTGCTGACACTTCGGGCTGATAACATGAACTAACTGAACAAATGAAGGATCCACTGAAACAAAGACACAAGCAGGCAATCAATAGTGTCACGGTTTCCCTGACAGCTACTATAATCACAAGCTTAGGAGTCCTCCCGCCCCCCAGGAGAGACCCACGTAACTAGGTGGAAGTCTAACAGTGACTCCCCCCTATCACAACCCCGTGTGAACACTCTTTGCAACTCCCTCTAAGAAGTTGCCCTGTTGTAACCCGATACACCGACAGGCAAGGCGGGAATTCTGGGACACAGCTCCACAGATCCCTAGTATGACTCTACTCTCGTCACCAGACGACAACCAAAAGAAATTGCCTGAAGTGATTAATTACGTTAATTGACTGATCGCAGCAGTCAGCAACAAAGTACCACGGTAATCACAAACAATTGTCTCCCACTAGACAACAACATGATGATACTCTACGTTAATCTTTAACACTTGTCTCTCTCTTGTTAACAATAACTCAACATATTACAACACACTTGACTCCTTGCAAGTATTCAGTGAGTAATTCTCAATTAAGGTCAAACGGACCACTAATTACATCCCCATTGAGTTACGTTAACTAAGCCTACCCTAACTTGGTAGCTTCTCCACAGTCTGTGTCAAAAAAATTACTAGTGAGTGTTAATTACCCTAATTAACCCACTAATTACTGAGCCATTAATTAACTGTCACCAGGACCGATAATTAACCATCCATAAATACGTCTCATTCCGCACTGCCTAAGCAGGTCTCATCAAACACTGTGAATTCACGGGAAAGGAGTTAATTACCCTAATTAACAAGATGTGCCAATAATCCACTGTCCTCAGACAGGATATGATTAATACAACGATTTATGCTAGCTCCATGACCTCGCTTTACCGAGTCACCGGAGCTCTCCAATGCTAATTACTCCACTAATTAACATGAGCCACTAATGCTATACCCCTGAAAGGTAATTAGTCTCGAGCATATTACGTTAACACAAATACTGACAGACTCTGACAGAACCTCTCCCACTACGTGAATTCATGATGAGAAGGCTAATTACATAATTAGCTAGAGTGGTCAATTAACTGTCACATGGACAATTAATTGCTCCCGAGACGTATCTCATTATAGCTCAACACTGTTCCCTTAACAGCCCCCACTCACTCCCCAATACTAAGTGTGCACCCCTTATCCAGTTAATTACCCCTTAATTAACTCACTGAATCCTTAAGTCCTCAACATAATTTAAAGAACAAAATAACCCCAGCGTTACATAGGTCACACTATAATGGCCTGCGACAACATATCAGCACTACCCACACATATAGTTGCAGCACTGCAACTCGCTAATTACTGTGCCCACACAATAAAACACACGGTTGTGCAACACACACAAGTATACTAATATTACTGCCCCTCCTCTTCTTTTACTTGCACCCGATTGCAAAGGAATACTGTGAACACACACATACTTCAGCCAGGCAATTAACCCATCAATTGCCTGCTCTCATTAAGTACTGAAAATTCCCCTGAATAATCCTAGAGGTCCCTTACTCTCAACACAGTTCCTGGGGCAATAATATTGTATACTGATAACAACACTGCACAAACCTGCAACATAATGATGCCGTCAGCATACCCCACATGCTAATGACATCATTAGGCACTCGGTCAGCAATCACCTCTACTGACTACCACACAATCACAGTACATAGACATGCAAATGAACACATAGAAATGGCCTTCACCTACTCTCTGAAAATTATATCACCAAGTAATATGTACTAATTACACAGACTTCAGGGGTCCTCACTGACACTCCTGACTACCTCTAATGATTATAATTTTACTGTACTCTATGGCATTAATCCAGCCTGAACGATTATATAGAATCGACAGGCTGGATCACTTACATGGTAAATCTCTACACTGACTGGTCACATCCTCTAGTCAGTCTACCAACATACTACCATACAGCGTGGTCCCGTGTATAATCTCTATCTCCAGGTACCCCCCTACCCGACATCTGGATTCCACTGACAGCTGCCCCCCAGCTGTTTTTTCCTAGCCTGGCGAGGCTCTGAGATAACTCTTACCGGGAACATCCACCGGTACTCATCACACTGTAATAGTACTCATTTCTACTCATTTCTACTGCCTTATTTTTTTCTCATTCCCAAAACTGACTACCACACTTAGCTTTTAGCTGACACACTTAGCTGACTTGCTCCTCATGCGTCGACAAGATGTGGCCCTAGGCTGTCCCGGGAAAGTGGCCAAGGCATGTGGCCAAGGCAGGTGGCCACAGCGCCCCTCCCGAGCTGAGAGAGGGGGGGTTGGGTGGCCTGGGGTGGCCGGCTCGCGGGTGGCCTGGGTGGCCGCCTCGCGGGCAGGCGGGTGGGTGGCCTGGGGTGGCCGGCGCGCGGGCAGGCGCGGGTGGCCACGGGTGGCCGCGGGCTGGCAGGCTGCCGCCCACAGGAGTACCCATGCGGCTGGGGAATCTCCACCCCATCACTCTAGAACCATGCCTTTGTTCTACACTGGGGTGACAATGGTTGGTGGCGTCCCCAGGCGGCGTCCCCATACTGACGCAGCCTGGCGGAATGCAGAGTCCAACATGGGCCTGCAATCACACATACGCGTACACTGGCCAACATCAATTGTCCATTGCCACTAGACAGGATGCTCAGACCCGAGGGATGAGGGATCAATCTGATACTCCACGAGGCTTCTGCCAGCCTGCCTCATGCGTTCACACAGTCAACTGTCCCTTAGCTTTTTACTGTTTCTACCGTAAATCCCTGGCCCCAATTCACTTAATTAGGCCTTGAGACAACCCCTGATGGCAGGAGTGCCACCAATCGAGTAATTTGGACGACAGAAGCGATTAACAGGGGGTGGAGGCGGCAAGCGTGCCGCCCCACCCAAACACCTCTTCCTTCCCTGGCCGCCCAATTCAAACTAAAGATTTCCCGGGCTAAGGGTACCAGATACCCATACCTACTCCCTACACTGCCTAAACCAATCAGCTTGGAGCCGGCACAGGCCCTCGTGCCGCCCCCAATCAGAATTCTTCGCGCCAAAACTAGGCTTGGACCACACGTGCCCCAAACCAATCACCTCTCTCCGTCACCCTCGGCGTCTTGTGACGTCACAAGGAGGAGGAGGCCTAAGGAGTGGCGTGATGTCACCCATGTGGGGGGGGAAGAGGCAGCGCTCACCCCACTCTCCCCCCCCCCCCACCTCTAACGGTTTTAGTCAAGTATCCTCTCACACTCACTCTCAACTCACATCCTATTTCACAGAAACAGGAAAATCTCTGTAATTCTCTCTACAGAGCAATCACAGACTTCTAACTACTCTCAAGTGATAGTTCTTGACATAAGCTTTCATTCAACACCCAACAAGCATATGTTATTTTTTTGAAAGCTTCAATTTCTAGAGTGTCTAGCCTGCTCTAGAAACTAGGAAAACTAGCTGAGGGATCTAGATCCCTCACACAACCTCCCACTAAAGAATATATTTTCCTGCAAGGAAAATACATTCAAAACACCAGCTAGTTTTTCTGCACACACCTGCCCAACAGGTGTACTAGCTAAACAAGTGTGGAGTGTGAAACTCTGTTTCCTATCCATCGCTGGCCTGAGGGTCTCTGTGCACTACCACCGGATCACCCTGGTGGTGCTGCCCGACCTTGGAGTGGCAACATGTTCGGCTCCAGCTCTGGTCCTGGCCGGTTCAACACCTCGCAACCATTTCCATCACTGGACCTCCCATTTCCATCCTCGGTCTGTGTCATACTGGACACATGAGCAACACACTGGTGTGGCCTTACCGGTGAAGCACTTCTACACTCCCCTCAGCCTACAAAAGACTTACTGTCAGTCCTCCACCTGACCTAGCAACAAGTTGACAGGATCACTCTCACTGTCCAACTGCCCAACACCAGCCGGTCTTGCTCTACCGACTGAACTATCTGGGAGAAAACCCTCTTCTACAAGTACCTATGCTCCCCTACTGAGCCTGGGGTCCCTCCCTTGCTTCTCCTAGGTCCCCCTACTCAAGGACTCAAGCACAACTTTTGACATCTGTCAAACCCTCTTGTCTAGTTCTCCCCTGGACCTAACTTGGAATGTGATCAGCATTCCCTCTGCAGATCTACTATAACCCTTTACCAAGGCAATCCTTAAAGAACAAAATCATTATGCTGCTGGGGATCTGAACCATGGAAAATCACCAGCCCAAAATGACCCTTGCCATCTTGCATTGGCAGCCTTTCTTCAAAAGGCGATCGATGTATGCATCCATCGAATCGTCTTTCTCAGAACTGCCAAGCTAGGCATCTTTACCTTCATACCTTGTCACCGGGTTAAGTGCACTAGGGTGGGTTTGTCTTCCCTTCCCTGTGTGAGATTGCCTCCTTGCAATCTGCACTTGAGCCAGCACTGACTTGCTGCGCTCTCACCTTCAGGCTCGAACTCGGCCCTGCTGTCACCTCTGCTAACGGGAGCCTCTGCTCAACCTCTCTAGTGACTACCATGAATTCTTCCTGGGGTTGTACAGTCCCCACTCTGGCAAGAAATTCCATCACCTGTCTAACTACAGATGAATTACTCCACTTCTCTAAAGAAGTCTACTTGGATCCTACTCTGGTGGCGCGACCTCCCACTAAGATCCTACTGTGTAACAATAACTACACTCCTATGACACCCTTGACAACTACAGTGTCGTCCAATAAGACCTCTCACACTTGAGGTCACTTCTAGAAGCTTCTTCTACCCTAAGGTAGGTGGTGTCTTGCACCTCAGGCAGATCCTGAGTGCACTCTTGCAACCACTGTTGCACGCTGGCTGTGTGTCCACGACACCTGCTGCTGAGCTGACACCCCTCACCAATGAGTGTGTCAATGTCCACTAGCTCGCAGCCACAAAAAGCCAGACAGATTTCCCCATATCTACCATGAAATACCTCTTTCATACTGTGTGTGTGAGGTGTGTGTACCTACGTGTGACAACCGTGCACAAAACATACCTCCAACAATACTGTTCCACAATATTCTGCAACTATATTTTATGTTACTTTAAAAATTCAATAAGACTACTCTTCATGGGCTCGAACCCAAGTTGCATAGCCCCACGTTGGGCGCCAGCTGTGAGATTTTTCTCTACGCCTACCTCCCTTAAGAGGTGGACTACAAGTTTAAAGTCTGCTCACGGCAGTTAAGCATGAGTCCAGTAGAAAAAGGAAAAGCGGGAGCAAACCGCCAGGCCTCCACCAACAAGGGTGAAAACCTGTCCACAATTGGCCGCTGGCTCCTTCTAGTTAAACAGGACGTTAAAACTAATAAAGGGTAACCGACGGGTTCTCACAATCAAATATTTATATTTGAAGTGGCGCTATGAATTGGAATTCGAATTCCCAAGAACAGCCGCCTTATCAAGATCACATCAACATTTAATGATATTATGCAGAAATATAGTGGAATAATATGGTTGAAGGGTTGACATCAAAGACTGTTTTCTATAACATAACAATTTATTAATAACAAGAGACTAACTACTACATTACCGAGTTTACGTTACGTTAATGTCAATCCAGTGGCACGATAACAAACAGCTAAATAGCAACCCTTGCTGTGAGGCTGCATACTGAACTAACCTGAACACAGGTGTGCCCACTGATGACGCAATATTGCAAATCAAAGAAAAATATCACAGACTAAGTTACACCACAGCGAATGGTTACGTTATTGTACATCAAGTGGCATTTGCAACACAGCTATTCAACAGCCCCTCGAGAAGTGACAGCAGGCTCCATCTTGCTGACACTTCGGGCTGATAACATGAACTAACTGAACAAATGAAGGATCCACTGAAACAAAGACACAAGCAGGCAATCAATAGTGTCACGGTTTCCCTGACAGCTACTATAATCACAAGCTTAGGAGTCCTCCCGCCCCCCAGGAGAGACCCACGTAACTAGGTGGAAGTCTAACAGTGACTCCCCCCTATCACAACCCCGTGTGAACACTCTTTGCAACTCCCTCTAAGAAGTTGCCCTGTTGTAACCCGATACACCGACAGGCAAGGCGGGAATTCTGGGACACAGCTCCACAGATCCCTAGTATGACTCTACTCTCGTCACCAGACGACAACCAAAAGAAATTGCCTGAAGTGATTAATTACGTTAATTGACTGATCGCAGCAGTCAGCAACAAAGTACCACGGTAATCACAAACAATTGTCTCCCACTAGACAACAACATGATGATACTCTACGTTAATCTTTAACACTTGTCTCTCTCTTGTTAACAATAACTCAACATATTACAACACACTTGACTCCTTGCAAGTATTCAGTGAGTAATTCTCAATTAAGGTCAAACGGACCACTAATTACATCCCCATTGAGTTACGTTAACTAAGCCTACCCTAACTTGGTAGCTTCTCCACAGTCTGTGTCAAAAAAATTACTAGTGAGTGTTAATTACCCTAATTAACCCACTAATTACTGAGCCATTAATTAACTGTCACCAGGACCGATAATTAACCATCCATAAATACGTCTCATTCCGCACTGCCTAAGCAGGTCTCATCAAACACTGTGAATTCACGGGAAAGGAGTTAATTACCCTAATTAACAAGATGTGCCAATAATCCACTGTCCTCAGACAGGATATGATTAATACAACGATTTATGCTAGCTCCATGACCTCGCTTTACCGAGTCACCGGAGCTCTCCAATGCTAATTACTCCACTAATTAACATGAGCCACTAATGCTATACCCCTGAAAGGTAATTAGTCTCGAGCATATTACGTTAACACAAATACTGACAGACTCTGACAGAACCTCTCCCACTACGTGAATTCATGATGAGAAGGCTAATTACATAATTAGCTAGAGTGGTCAATTAACTGTCACATGGACAATTAATTGCTCCCGAGACGTATCTCATTATAGCTCAACACTGTTCCCTTAACAGCCCCCACTCACTCCCCAATACTAAGTGTGCACCCCTTATCCAGTTAATTACCCCTTAATTAACTCACTGAATCCTTAAGTCCTCAACATAATTTAAAGAACAAAATAACCCCAGCGTTACATAGGTCACACTATAATGGCCTGCGACAACATATCAGCACTACCCACACATATAGTTGCAGCACTGCAACTCGCTAATTACTGTGCCCACACAATAAAACACACGGTTGTGCAACACACACAAGTATACTAATATTACTGCCCCTCCTCTTCTTTTACTTGCACCCGATTGCAAAGGAATACTGTGAACACACACATACTTCAGCCAGGCAATTAACCCATCAATTGCCTGCTCTCATTAAGTACTGAAAATTCCCCTGAATAATCCTAGAGGTCCCTTACTCTCAACACAGTTCCTGGGGCAATAATATTGTATACTGATAACAACACTGCACAAACCTGCAACATAATGATGCCGTCAGCATACCCCACATGCTAATGACATCATTAGGCACTCGGTCAGCAATCACCTCTACTGACTACCACACAATCACAGTACATAGACATGCAAATGAACACATAGAAATGGCCTTCACCTACTCTCTGAAAATTATATCACCAAGTAATATGTACTAATTACACAGACTTCAGGGGTCCTCACTGACACTCCTGACTACCTCTAATGATTATAATTTTACTGTACTCTATGGCATTAATCCAGCCTGAACGATTATATAGAATCGACAGGCTGGATCACTTACATGGTAAATCTCTACACTGACTGGTCACATCCTCTAGTCAGTCTACCAACATACTACCATACAGCGTGGTCCCGTGTATAATCTCTATCTCCAGGTACCCCCCTACCCGACATCTGGATTCCACTGACAGCTGCCCCCCAGCTGTTTTTTCCTAGCCTGGCGAGGCTCTGAGATAACTCTTACCGGGAACATCCACCGGTACTCATCACACTGTAATAGTACTCATTTCTACTCATTTCTACTGCCTTATTTTTTTCTCATTCCCAAAACTGACTACCACACTTAGCTTTTAGCTGACACACTTAGCTGACTTGCTCCTCATGCGTCGACAAGATGTGGCCCTAGGCTGTCCCGGGAAAGTGGCCAAGGCATGTGGCCAAGGCAGGTGGCCACAGCGCCCCTCCCGAGCTGAGAGAGGGGGGGTTGGGTGGCCTGGGGTGGCCGGCTCGCGGGTGGCCTGGGTGGCCGCCTCGCGGGCAGGCGGGTGGGTGGCCTGGGGTGGCCGGCGCGCGGGCAGGCGCGGGTGGCCACGGGTGGCCGCGGGCTGGCAGGCTGCCGCCCACAGGAGTACCCATGCGGCTGGGGAATCTCCACCCCATCACTCTAGAACCATGCCTTTGTTCTACACTGGGGTGACAATGGTTGGTGGCGTCCCCAGGCGGCGTCCCCATACTGACGCAGCCTGGCGGAATGCAGAGTCCAACATGGGCCTGCAATCACACATACGCGTACACTGGCCAACATCAATTGTCCATTGCCACTAGACAGGATGCTCAGACCCGAGGGATGAGGGATCAATCTGATACTCCACGAGGCTTCTGCCAGCCTGCCTCATGCGTTCACACAGTCAACTGTCCCTTAGCTTTTTACTGTTTCTACCGTAAATCCCTGGCCCCAATTCACTTAATTAGGCCTTGAGACAACCCCTGATGGCAGGAGTGCCACCAATCGAGTAATTTGGACGACAGAAGCGATTAACAGGGGGTGGAGGCGGCAAGCGTGCCGCCCCACCCAAACACCTCTTCCTTCCCTGGCCGCCCAATTCAAACTAAAGATTTCCCGGGCTAAGGGTACCAGATACCCATACCTACTCCCTACACTGCCTAAACCAATCAGCTTGGAGCCGGCACAGGCCCTCGTGCCGCCCCCAATCAGAATTCTTCGCGCCAAAACTAGGCTTGGACCACACGTGCCCCAAACCAATCACCTCTCTCCGTCACCCTCGGCGTCTTGTGACGTCACAAGGAGGAGGAGGCCTAAGGAGTGGCGTGATGTCACCCATGTGGGGGGGGAAGAGGCAGCGCTCACCCCACTCTCCCCCCCCCCCCCACCTCTAACGGTTTTAGTCAAGTATCCTCTCACACTCACTCTCAACTCACATCCTATTTCACAGAAACAGGAAAATCTCTGTAATTCTCTCTACAGAGCAATCACAGACTTCTAACTACTCTCAAGTGATAGTTCTTGACATAAGCTTTCATTCAACACCCAACAAGCATATGTTATTTTTTTGAAAGCTTCAATTTCTAGAGTGTCTAGCCTGCTCTAGAAACTAGGAAAACTAGCTGAGGGATCTAGATCCCTCACAGGGTCACGTTGGCTGGTAGAGGTCACGTTGGCTGGTAGGGGTCACGTTGGCTGGCACGGGTCACGTTGTTGGCTGGTAGGGGTCACGTTGGCCGGTAGGGGTCACGTTGTTGGCTGGTAGGGGTCACGTTGGCTATTAGTGGTTACGTTGTTGGCTGGTAGGGGTCACGTTGGCCGGTAGAGGTCACGTTGGCTGGTAGGGGTAACGTTATTGGCTGGTAGTGGTCACGTTGTTGGCTGGTAGGGGTCACGTTGGTTATTAGTGGTCACGTTGTTGGCTGGTAGTGGTCACGTTGGCTGGTAGTGGTCACGTTGTTGGCTGGTAGTGGTCACGTTGTTGGCTGATAGTGGTCACGTTGTTGGCTGGAAGTGGTCACGTTGTTGGCTGGTAGTGGTCACGTTGTTGGCTGGTAGGGGTCACGTTGGCTGGTAGTGGTCACGTTGTTGGCTGGTAGGGGTCACGTTCGCTGGTAGTGGTCACGTTGTTGGCTGGTAGTGGTCACGTTGTTGGCTGGTAGGGGTCCCGTTGGCTGGTAGGGGTCACGTTGGCTGGTAGTGGTCACGTTGATTGCTGGTAGTGGTCACGTTGGCTGGTAGGGGTCACGTTGGCTGGTAGGGGTCACGTTGGCTGGTAGGGGTCACGTTGGCTGGTAGGGGTCACGTTGTTGGCTGGTAGGGGTCACGTTGGCTGGTAGGGGTCACGTTGTTGGCTGGTAGTGGTCACGTTGTTGGCTGGTAGGAGTCACGTTGGCTGGTAGTGGTCACGTTGTTGGCTGGTAGTGGTCATGTTGTTGGCTGGAAGGGGTCACGTTGGCTGGTAGGGGTCACGTTAGCTGGTAGGGGTCACGTTGTTTGCTGGTAGTGGTCACGTTGGCTGGTAGGGGTCACGTTGGCTGGTAGGGGTCACGTTGGCTGGTAGGGGTCACGTTGGCTGGTAGGGGTCACGTTGTTGGCTGGTAGGGGTCACGTTGTTGGCTGGTAGGGGTCACTTTGTTTGTTGGTAGGGGTCACGTTGTTGGCTGGTAGTGGTCACGTTGGCTGGTAGTGGTCACGTTGTTGGCTAGTAGGGGTCACGTTGGCTGGTAGTGGTCACGTTGGCTGGTAGTGGTCACGTTGTTAGCTGGTTGTGGTCACGTTGGCTGGTAGTGGTCACGTTGTTGGCTGGTAGTGGTCACGTTGGCTGGTAGTGGTCACGTTGTTAGCTGGTTGTGGTCACGTTGGCTGGTAGGGGTCACGTTGACTGGTAGAGGTCACGTTGTTTTCTGGTAGGGGTCACGTTAGCTGGTAGGGTGTCACGTTGTTGGCTGGTAGGGGTCACGTTGGTGGCTGGTAGGGGTCACGTTGTTGGCTGGTAGTGGTCACGTTGGCTGGTAGGGGTCACGTTGGCTGGTAGAGGTCACGTTGGCTTGAAGGGGACACGTTGTTGGCTGGTAGGAGTCACGTTGTTGGCTGGTAGTGGACACGTTGGTTGGTAGAGGTCACGTTGGCTGGTAGGGGTCACGTTGGCTTGTAGGGGTCATGATGTTGGCTGGTAGGGGTCACGTTGGCTTTTAGTGGTCACGTTGTTGGCTGGTAGTGGTCACGTTGGCTGGTAGGGGTCACGTTGTTGGCTGGTAGAGGTCACGTTGGCTGGTAGGGGTCACGTTGGCTTGTAGGGGTCATGATGTTGGCTGGTAGGGGTCACGTTGGCTTGTAGGGGTCATGATGTTGACTGGTAGGGGTCACGTTGGCTTTTAGGGGTCACGTTGTTGGCTGGTAGTGGTCACGTTGGCTGGTAGGGGTCACGTTGGCTGGTAGGCGTCACGTTGTTGGCTGGTAGGGATCACGTTGGCTTTTAGGGGTCACGTTGTTGGCTGGTAGTGGTCACGTTGGCTGGTAGGGGTCACGTTGTTGGCTGGTAGGGATCACGTTGGCTGGTAGGGGTCACGTTGGCTGGTAGGGGTCACGTTGTTGGCTGGTAGGGGTCACGTTGGCTGGTAGGGGTCACGTTGTTGGCTGGTAGGGGTCACGTTGGCTGGTAGGGGTCACGTTGTTGGCTGGTAGTGGTCACGTTGTTGGCTGGTAGGGGGCACGTTGGCTGGTAGTGGTCACGTTGTTGGCTGGTAGTGGTCATGTTGTTGGCTGGTAGGGGTCACGTTGTTGGCTGGTAGGGGTCACTTTGTTTGTTGGTAGGGGTCACGTTGTTGGCTGGTAGGAGTCACGTTGGCTGGTAGGGGTCATGTTGTTGGCTGGTAGGGGTCACGTTGTTGGCTGGTAGGGGTCACTTTGTTTGTTGGTAGGGGTCACGTTGTTGGCTGCTAAGGGTCACGTTGTTGGCTGGTAGTGGTCACGTTGGCTGGTAGTGGTCACGTTGTTGGCTTGTAGGGGTCACGTTGGCTGGTAGTGGTCACGTTGGCTGGTAGTGGTCAAGTTGTTAGCTGGTTGTGGTCACGTTGGCTGGTAGTGGTCACGTTGTTGGCTGGTAGTGGTCACGTTGGCTGGTAGTGGTCACGTTGTTAGCTGGTTGTGGTCACGTTGGCTGGTAGGGGTCACGTTGACTGGTAGAGGTCACGTTGTTTTCTGGTAGGGGTCACGTTAGCTGGTAGGGGGTCACGTTGTTGGCTGGTAGGGGTCACGTTGGTGGCTGGTAGGGGTCACGTTGTTGGCTGGTAGTGGTCACGTTGGCTGGTAGGGGTCACGTTGGCTGGTAGAGGTCACGTTGGCTTGTAGGGGACACGTTGTTGGCTGGTAGGAGTCACGTTGTTGGCTGGTAGTGGACACGTTGGTTGGTAGAGGTCACGTTGGCTGGTAGGGGTCGCGTTGGCTTGTAGGGGTCATGATGTTGGCTGGTAGGGGTCACGTTGGCTTTTAGTGGTCACGTTGTTGGCTGGTAGTGGTCACGTTGGCTGGTAGGGGTCACGTTGTTGGCTGGTAGAGGTCACGTTGGCTGGTAGGGGTCACGTTGGCTTGTAGGGGTCATGATGTTGGCTGGTAGGGGTCACGTTGGCTTGTAGGGGTCATGATGTTGGCTGGTAGGGGTCACGTTGGCTTTTAGGGGTCACGTTGTTGGCTGGTAGTGGTCACGTTGGCTGGTAGGGGTCACGTTGGCTGGTAGGCGTCACGTTGTTGGCTGGTAGGGATCACGTTGGCTTTTAGGGGTCACGTTGTTGGCTGGTAGTGGTCACGTTGGCTGGTAGGGGTCACGTTGTTGGCTGGTAGGGATCACGTTGGCTGGTAGGGGTCACGTTGGCTGGTAGGGGTCACGTTGTTGGCTGGTAGGGGTCACGTTGGCTGGTAGGGGTCACGTTGTTGGCTGGTAGGGGTCACGTTGGCTGGTAGGGGTCACGTTGTTGGCTGGTAGTGGTCACGTTGTTGGCTGGTAGGGGGCACGTTGGCTGGTAGTGGTCACGTTGTTGGCTGGTAGTGGTCATGTTGTTGGCTGGTAGGGGTCACGTTGGCTGGTAGGGGTCACGTTAGCTGGTAGTGGACACGTTGTTTGCTGGTAGTGGTCACGTTGGCTGGTAGGGGTCACGTTGGCTGGTAGGGGTCACGTTGGCTGGTAGGGGTCACGTTGGCTGGTATTGGTCACGTTGTTGGCTGGTAGTGGTCACGTTGTTGGCTGGTAGGGGTCAAGTTGGCTGGTAGGGGTAACGTTGGCTGGTAGGGTTCACGTTGGCTGGTAGTGGTCACGTTGGCTGGTAGGGGTCACGTTGGCTGGTAGGGGTCACGTTGGCTGGTAGGGGTCACGTTGTTGGCTGGTAGGGGTCCCGTTGGCTGGTAGGGGTTACGATGGCTGGTCGGGGTCACGTTGTTGGCTGGAAGGGGTCACGTTGGCTGGTAGTGGTCACGTTGGCTGGTAGGGGTCACGTTGGCTGGTAGGGGTCACGTTGGCTGGTAGAGGTCACGTTGGCTGGTAGGGGTCACGTTGGCTGGTACGGGTCACGTTGTTGGCTGGTAGGGGTCACGTTGGCTGGTAGGGGTTACGTTGTTGGCTGGTAGTGGTCACGTTGGCTATTAGTGGTCACGTTGTTGGCTGGTAGTGGTTACGTTGTTGGCTGGTAGGGGTCACGTTGGCCGGTAGAGGTCACGTTGGCTGGTAGGGTTCACGTTGTTGGCTGGTAGTGGTCACGTTGTTGGCTGGTAGGGGTCACGTTGGTTATTAGTGGTCACGTTGTTGGCTGGTAGTGGTCACGTTGGCTGGTACTGGTCACGTTGTTGGCTGGTAGTGGTCACGTTGTTGGCTGATAGTGGTCACGTTGTTGGTTGGTAGTGGTCACGTTGTTGGCTGGTAGGGGTCACGTTGGCTGGTAGGGGACACGTTGTTGGCTGGTAGGGGTCACGTTGGCTGGTAGTGGCCACGTTGTTGTCTGGTAGTGGTCACGTTGTTGGCTGATAGTGGTCACGTTGTTGGCTGGTAGTGGTCACGTTGTTGGCTGGTAGGGGTCACGTTGGCTGGTAGGGGACACGTTGTTGGCTGGTAGGGGTCACGTTGGCTGGTAGTGGCCACGTTGTTGTCTGGTAGTGGTCACGTTGTTGGCTGATAGTGGTCACGTTGTTGGCTGGTAGGGGTCACGTTGTTGGCTGGTAGGGGTCACGTTGTTGGCTGGTAGGGGTCACTTTGGCTGGTAGGGGTCATGTTGGCTGGTAGTGGTCACGTTGTTGGCTGGTAGGGGTCACGTTAGCCTGGTAATGGTCACGTTGTTGGCTGGTAGTGGTCACGTTGTTGGCTGGTAGGGGTCACGTTTTTTATTAGTGGTCACGTTGTTGGCTGGTTGTGGTCACGTTGGCTGGTAGTGGTCACGTTGGCTGGTAGGGGTCACGTTGGCTGGTAGTGGTCACGTTGGCTGGTAGGGGTCACGTTGGCTGGTAGGGGTCACGTTGGCTGGTAGGGGTCACGTTGTTGGCTGGTAGGGGTCACGTTGGCTGGTAGGGGTCACGTTGGCTGGTAGGGGACACGTTGTTGGCTGGTAGGGGTCACGTTGGCTGGTAGGGGTCACGTTGTTGGCTGGTAGGGGTCACGTTGTTGGCTGGAAGGGGTCACGTTGTTGGCTGGTAGGGGTCACTTTGGCTGGTAGGGGTCATGTTGGCTGATAGTGGTCACGTTGTTGGCTGGTAGGGGTCACGTTAGCCTGGTAATGGTCACGTTGTTGGCTGGTAGTGGTCACGTTGTTGGCTGGTAGGGGTCACGTTGGTTATTAGTGGTCACGTTGTTGGCTGGTTGTGGTCACGTTGGCTGGTAGTGGTCACGTTGGCTGGTAGGGGTCACGTTGGCTGGTAGTGGTCACGTTGGCTGGTAGGGGTCACGTTGGCTGGTAGGGGTCACGTTGGCTGGTAGGGGTCACGTTGTTGGCTGGTAGGGGTCACGTTGGCTGGTAGGGGTCACGTTGGCTGGTAGGGGTCACGTTGTTGGCTGGTAGGGGTCACGTTGGCTGGTAAGGGTCACGTTGGCTGGTAGGGGTCACGTTGCCTGGTAGGGGTCAAGTTGTTGGCTGGTAGGGGTCACGTTGGCTGGTTGGGGTTACGTTGGCTGGTCTGGGTCACGTTGTTGGCTGGTAGGGGTCACGTTGGCTGGTAGTGGTCACGTTGGCTGGTAGGGGTCACGTTGGCTAGTAGGGGTCACGTTGGCTGGTAGAGGTCACGTTGGCTGGTAGGGGTCACGTTGGCTGGCACGGGTCACGTTGTTGGCTGGTAGGGGTCACGTTGGCCGGTAGGGGTCACGTTGTTGGCTGGTAGTGGTCACGTTGGCTATTAGTGGTTACGTTGTTGGCTGGTAGGGGTCACGTTGGCCGGTAGAGGTCACGTTGGCTGGTAGGGGTCACGTTATTGGCTGGTAGTGGTCACGTTGTTGGCTGGTAGGGGTCACGTTGGTTATTAGTGGTCACGTTGTTGGCTGGTAGTGGTCACGTTGGCTGGTAGTGGTCACGTTGTTGGCTGGTAGTGGTCACGTTGTTGGCTGATAGTGGTCACGTTGTTGGCTGGAAGTGGTCACGTTGTTGGCTGGTAGGGGTCACGTTGGCTGGTAGTGGTCACGTTGTTGGCTGGTAGGGGTCACGTTCGCTGGTAGTGGTCACGTTGTTGGCTGGTAGTGGTCACGTTGTTGGCTGGTAGGGGTCCCGTTGGCTGGTAGGGGTCACGTTGGCTGGTAGTGGTCACGTTGTTTGCTGGTAGTGGTCACGTTGGCTGGTAGGGGTCACGTTGGCTGGTAGGGGTCACGTTGGCTGGTAGGGGTCACGTTGGCTGGTAGGGGTCACGTTGTTGGCTGGTAGTGGTCACGTTGGCTGGTAGTGGTCACGTTGTTGGCTGGTAGTGGTCACGTTGTTGGCTGATAGTGGTCACGTTGTTGGCTGGTAGTGGTCACGTTGTTGGCTGGTAGGGGTCACGTTGGCTGGTAGTGGTCACGTTGTTGGCTGGTAGGGGTCACGTTCGCTGGTAGTGGTCACGTTGTTGGCTGGTAGTGGTCACGTTGTTGGCTGGTAGGGGTCCCGTTGGCTGGTAGGGGTCACGTTGGCTGGTAGTGGTCACGTTGTTTGCTGGTAGTGGTCACGTTGGCTGGTAGGGGTCACGTTGGCTGGTAGGGGTCACGTTGGCTGGTAGGGGTCACGTTGGCTGGTAGGGGTCACGTTGTTGGCTGGTAGGGGTCACGTTGGCTGGTAGGGGTCACGTTGTTGGCTGGTAGTGGTCACGTTGTTGGCTGGTAGGGGTCACGTTGGCTGGTAGTGGTCACGTTGTTGGCTGGTAGTGGTCATGTTGTTGGCTGGAAGGGGTCACGTTGGCTGGTAGGGGTCACGTTAGCTGGTAGGGGTCACGTTGTTTGCTGGTAGTGGTCACGTTGGCTGGTAGGGGTCACGTTGGCTGGTAGGGGTCACGTTGGCTGGTAGGGGTCACGTTGGCTGGTAGGGGTCACGTTGTTGGCTGGTAGGGGTCACGTTGGCTGGTAGGGGTCACGTTGTTGGCTGGTAGTGGTCACGTTGTTGGCTGGTAGGGGTCACGTTGACTGGTAGGGTCACGTTGTGTGCTAGTAGTGGTCACGTTGGCTGGTATTGGTCACGTTGTTGGCTGGTAGTGGTCACGTTGTTGGCTGGAAGGGGTCAAGTTGGCTGGTAGGGGTCACGTTGGCTGGTAGTGGTCACGTTGGCTGGTAGGGGTCACGTTGGCTGGTAGGGGTCACGTTGGCTGGTAGGGGTCACGTTGTTGGCTTGTAGGCGTCACGTTGGCTGGTAGTGGTCACGTTGTTGGCTGGTAGGGGTCACGTTGTTGGCTGGTAGGGGTCACGTTGGTGGCTGGTAGTGGTCACGTTGTTGGCTGGTATGGGTCATGTTGGCTGGTAGGGGTCACGTTGTTGGCTTGTAGGCGTCACGATGGCTGGTAGAGGTCACGTTGGCTGGTAGTGGTCACGTTGTTGGCTGGTAGTGGTCACGTTGTTGGCTGGTAGGGGTCACGTTGTTGGCTGGTAGGAGTCACATTGTTGGCTGGTAGTGGTCACGTTGGCTGGTTGGGTTCACGTTGTTGGCTGGTAGGGGTCACGTTGGCTGGTAGTGGTCACGTTGGCTGGTAGGGGTCACGCTGGCTGGTAGGGGTCACGTTGGCTGGTAGGGGTCCCGTTGGCTGGTAGGGGTTACGTTGGCTGGTCGGGTCCACGTTGTTGGCTGGTAGTGGTCACGTTGTTGGCTGGTAGGGGTCACGTTGACTGGTAGGGTCACGTTGTGTGCTAGTAGTGGTCACGTTGGCTGGTATTGGTCACGTTGTTGGCTGGTAGTGGTCACGTTGTTGGTTGGTAGGCGTCAAGTTGGCTGGTAGGGGTCACGTTGGCTGGTAGTGGTCACGTTGGCTGGTAGGGGTCACGTTGGCTGGTAGGGGTCACGTTGGCTGGTAGGGGTCACGTTGTTGGCTGGTAGGGGTCCCGTTGGCTGGTAGGGGTTACGTTGGCTGGTCGGGTCCACGTTGTTGACTATTAGGGGTCACGTTGTAGGCTGGTAGGGGTCACGTTGGCTGGTAGTGGTCACGTTGGCTGGTAGGGTTCACGTTGGCTGGTAGGGGTCACGTTGGCTGGTAGAGGTCACGTTGGCTGGTAGGGGTCACGTTGGCTGGTACGGGTCACGTTGTTGGCTGGTAGGGGTCATGTTGGCTGGTAGGGGTTACGTTGTTGGCTGGTAGTGGTCACGTTGGCTATTAGTGGTCACGTTGTTGGCTGGTAGTGGTTACGTTGTTGGCTGGTAGGGGTCACGTTGGCCGGTAGAGGTCACGTTGGCTGGTAGGGTTCACGTTGTTGGCTGGTAGTGGTCACGTTGTTGGCTGGTAGGGGTCACGTTGGTTATTAGTGGTCACGTTGTTGGCTGGTAGTGGTCACGTTGGCTGGTAGTGGTCACGTTGTTGGCTGGTAGTGGTCACGTTGTTGGCTGATAGTGGTCACGTTGTTGGCTGGTAGTGGTCACGTTGTTGGGTGGTAGGGGTCACGTTGGCTGGTAGGGGACACGTTGTTGGCTGGTAGGGGTCACGTTGGCTGGTAGTGGCCACGTTGTTGTCTGGTAGTGGTTACGTTGTTGGCTGATAGTGGTCACGTTGTTGGCTGGTAGTGGTCACGTTGTTGGCTGGTAGAGGTCACGTTGGCTGGTAGGGGACACGTTGTTGGCTGGTAGGGGTCACGTTGGCTGGTAGGGGTCACGTTGTTGGCTGGTAGGGTCACGTTGTTGGCTGGTAGGGGTCACGTTGTTGGCTAGTAGGGGTCACGTTGGCTGGTAGGGGTCATGTTGGCTGGTAGGGGTCACGTTGTTGGCTGGTAGGGGTCACGTTGTTGGCTGGTAGGGGTCACGTTGGCTGGTAGGGGTCATGTTGGCTGGTAGTGGTCACGTTGTTGGCTGGTAGGGGTCACGTTAGCCTGGTAATAGTCACGTTGTTGGCTGGTAGTGGTCACGTTGTTGGCTGGTAGTGGTCACGTTGTTGGCTGGTAGGGGGTCACGTTGTTGGCTGGTAGTGGTCACGTTGTTGGCTGGTAGGGGTCACGTTGACTGGTAGGGTCACGTTGTGTGCTAGTAGTGGTCACGTTGGCTGGTATTGGTCACGTTGTTGGCTGGTAGTGGTCACGTTGTTGGCTGGAAGGGGTCAAGTTGGCTGGTAGGGGTCACGTTGGCTGGAAGTGGTCACGTTGGCTGGTAGGGGTCACGTTGGCTGGTAGGGGTCACGTTGGCTGGTAGGGGTCATGTTGTTGGCTTGTAGGCGTCACGTTGGCTGGTAGTGGTCACGTTGTTGGCTGGTAGGGGTCACGTTGTTGGCTGGTAGGGGTCACGTTGGTGGCTGGTAGTGGTCACGTTGTTGGCTGGTATGGGTCATGTTGGCTGGTAGGGGTCACGTTGTTGGCTTGTAGGCGTCACGATGGCTGGTAGAGGTCACGTTGGCTGGTAGTGGTCACGTTGTTGGCTGGTAGTGGTCACGTTGTTGGCTGGTAGGGGTCACGTTGTTGGCTGGTAGGAGTCACATTGTTGGCTGGTAGTGGTCACGTTGGCTGGTTGGGTTCACGTTGTTGGCTGGTAGGGGTCACGTTGGCTGGTAGTGGTCACGTTGGCTGGTTGGGGTCACGTTGGCTGGTAGGGGTCACGTTGGCTGGTAGGGGTATCGTTGGCTGGTAGGGGTTACGTTGGCTGGTCGGGTCCACGTTGTTGGCTGGTAGGGGTCACGTTGGCTGGTAGTGGTCACGTTGGCTGGTAGGGGTCACGTTGGCTGGTAGGGGTCACGTTGGCTGGTAGGGGTCACGTTGGCTGGTAGGGGTCACGTTGTTGGCTGGTAGGGGTCACGTTGGCTAGTAGGGGGTCACGTTGTTGGCTGGTAGTGGTCACGTTGTTGGCTGGTAGGGGTCACGTTGACTGGTAGGGTCACGTTGTGTGCTAGTAGTGGTCACGTTGGCTGGTATTGGTCACGTTGTTGGCTGGTAGTGGTCACGTTGTTGGCTGGTAGGGGTCAAGTTGGCTGGTAGGGGTCACGTTGGCTGGTAGTGGTCACGTTGGCTGGTAGGGGTCACGTTGGCTGGTAGGGGTCACGTTGGCTGGTAGGGGTCACGTTGTTGGCTGGTAGGGGTCCCGTTGGCTGGTAGGGGTTACGTTGGCTGGTCGGGTCCACGTTGTTGACTAGTAGGGGTCACGTTGTTAGCTGGTAGGGGTCACGTTGGCTGGTAGTGGTCACGTTGGCTGGTAGGGTTCACGTTGGCTGGTAGGGGTCACGTTGGCTGGTAGAGGTCACGTTGGCTGGTAGGGGTCACGTTGGCTGGTACGGGTCACGTTGTTGGCTGGTAGGGGTCACGTTGGCTGGTAGGGGTTACGTTGTTGGCTGGTAGTGGTCACGTTGGCTATTAGTGGTCACGTTGTTGGCTGGTAGTGGTTACGTTGTTGGCTGGTAGGGGTCACGTTGGCCGGTAGAGGTCACGTTGGCTGGTAGGGTTCACGTTGTTGGCTGGTAGTGGTCACGTTGTTGGCTGGTAGGGGTCACGTTGGTTATTAGTGGTCACGTTGTTGGCTGGTAGTGGTCACGTTGGCTGGTAGTGGTCACGTTGTTGGCTGGTAGTGGTCACGTTGTTGGGTGGTAGGGGTCACGTTGGCTGGTAGGGGACACGTTGTTGGCTGGTAGGGGTCACGTTGGCTGGCAGTGGCCACGTTGTTGTCTGGTAGTGGTTACGTTGTTGGCTGATAGTGGTCACGTTGTTGGCTGGTAGTGGTCACGTTGTTGGCTGGTAGAGGTCACGTTGGCTGGTAGGGGACACGTTGTTGGCTGGTAGGGGTCACGTTGGCTGGTAGGGGTCACGTTGTTGGCTGGTAGGGTCACGTTGTTGGCTGGTAGGGGTCACGTTGTTGGCTAGTAGGGGTCACGTTGGCTGGTAGGGGTCATGTTGGCTGGTAGGGGTCACGTTGTTGGCTGGTAGGGGTCACGTTGTTGGCTGGTAGGGGTCACGTTGGCTGGTAGGGGTCATGTTGGCTGGTAGTGGTCACGTTGTTGGCTGGTAGGGGTCACGTTAGCCTGGTAATGGTCACGTTGTTGGCTGGTAGTGGTCACGTTGTTGGCTGGTAGTGGTCACGTTGTTGGCTGGTAGGGGTCACGTTGGCTGGTAGTGGTCACGTTGTTGGCTGGTAGGGGTCACGTTGGCTGGTAGTGGTCACGTTGTTGGCTGGTAGTGGTCACGTTGTTGGCTGGTAGGGGTCACGTTGGCTGGTAGGGGTCACGTTGGCTGGTAGTGGTCACGTTGTTTGCTGGTAGTGGTCACGTTGGCTGGTAGGGGTCACGTTGGCTGGTAGGGGTCACGTTGGCTGGTAGGGGTCACGTTGGCTGGTAGGGGTCACGTTGTTGGCTAGCAGGGGTCACGTTGACTGGTAGGGTCACGTTGTGTGCTAATAGTGGCCGTGTTGGCTGGTATTGGTCACGTTGTTGGCTGGTAGTGGTCACGTTGTTGGCTGGTAGGGGTCAGGTTGGCTGGTAGGGGTCACGTTGGCTGGTAGTGGTCACGTTGCTGGCTGGAAAGGGTCACGTTAGCTGGTAGTGGTCACGTTGGCTGGTAGTGGTCACGTTGGCTGGTAGGGGTCACGTTGGCTTGTAGGGGTCATGATGTTGGCTGGTAGGGGTCACGTTGGCTGGTAGGGGTCACGTTGTTGGCTGGTAAGGATCACGTTGGCTTTTAGGGGTCACGTTGTTGGCTGGAAGTGGTCACGTTGGCTGGTAGGGGTCACGTTGTTGGCTGGTAGGGATCACGTTGGTTGGTAGGGGTCACGTTGGCAGGTAGGGGTCACGTTGTTGGCTGGTAGGGGTCACGTTGTTGGCTGGTAGGGGTCACGTTGTTGGCTGGTAGGGGCCACGTTGGCTGGTAGTGGTCACGTTGGCTGGTAGGGGTCACGTTGGCTGGTAGTGGTCACGTTGTTGGCTGGTAGGGGTCAGGTTGGCTGGTAGGGGTCCGTTGGCTGGTAGTGGTCACGTTGTTGGCTGGTAGGGGTCACGTTAGCTGGTAGTGGTCACGTTGGCTGGTAGTGGTCACGTTGGCTGGTAGGGGTCACGTTGGCTGGTTGGGGTCACGTTGGCTGGTAGTGGTCACGTTGGCTGGTAGGGGTCACGTTGGCTGGTAGGGGTTACGTTGGCTGGTAGGGGTCACGTTGTTGGCTGGTAGGGGTCACGTTGGCTGGTAGGGGTCACGTTGGCTGGTAGGGGTCACGTTGTTGGCTGGTAGGGGTCACGTTGGCTGGTAAGGGTCACGTTGGCTGGTAGGGGTCACGTTGGCTGGTAGGGGTCACGTTGTTGGCTGGTAGGGGTCACGTTGGCTGGTAGGGGTTACGTTGGCTGGTCTGGGTCACGTTGTTGGCTGGTAGGGGTCACGTTGGCTGGTAGTGGTCACGTTGGCTGGTAGGGGTCACGTTGGCTGGTAGGGGTCACGTTGGCTGGTAGAGGTCACGTTGGCTGGTTGGGGTCACGTTGGCTGGTAGGGGTCACGTTGTTGGCTGGTAGGGGTCACGTTGGTTGGTTGGGGTTACGTTGGCTGGTCTGGGTCACGTTGTTGGCTGGTAGGGGTCACGTTGGCTGGTAGTGGTCACGTTGGCTGGTAGGGGTCACGTTGGCTGGTAGGGGTCACGTTGGCTGGTAGAGGTCACGTTGGCTGGTTGGGGTCACGTTGGCTGGTACGGGTCACGTTGTTGGCTGGTAGGGGTCACGTTGGCTGGTAGGGGTCACGTTGTTGGCTGGTAGTGGTCACGTTGGCTATTAGTGGTCACGTTGTTGGCTGGTAGGGGTCACGTTGGCCGGTAGAGGTCACGTTGGCTGGTAGGGGTCACGTTATTGGCTGGTAGTGGTCACGTTGTTGGCTGGTAGGGGTCACGTTGGTTATTAGTGGTCACGTTGTTGGCTGGTAGTGGTCACGTTGGCTGGTAGTGGTCACGTTGTTGGCTGGTAGTGGTCACGTTGTTGGCTGATAGTGGTCACGTTGTTGGCTGGTAGTGGTCACGTTGTTGTCTAGTAGGGGTCACGTTGGCTGGTAGGGGACATGTTGTTGGCTGGTAGGGGTCACGTTGGCTGGTAGGGGTCACGTTGTTGGCTGGTAGGGGTCACGTTGTTGGCTGGTAGGGGTCACGTTGTTGGCTGGTAGGGGTCACGTTGGCTGGTAGGGGTCATGTTGGCTGGTAGGGGTCACGTTGGCTGGTAGTGGTCACGTTGGCTGGTAGGGGTCACGTTGTTGGCTGGTAGGGGTCACGTTGGCTGATAGTGGTCACGTTGTTGGCTGGTAGGGGTCACGTTGTTTGCTGGTAGGGGTCACGTTGGCTGGTAGTGGTCACGTTGGCTGGTAGGTGTCACTTTGGCTGGTAGGGGGTCACGTTGGTTGGTACGGGTCACGTTGGTTCGTAGAGGTCACGTTGGCTGGAAGGGGTCACGTTGGCTTGTAGGGGTCATGATGTTGGCTGGTAGTGGTCACGTTGGCTGGTAGGGGTCACGTTGTTGGCAGGTAGGGATCACGTTGGCTGGTAGGGGTCACGTTGGCTGGTAGGGGTCACGTTGTTGGCTGGTAGGGGTCACGTTGGTGGCTGGTAGGGGTCACGTTGTTTTCTGGTAGTGGCCACGTTGGCTGGTAGGGGTCACGTTGGCTGGTAGAGGTCACGTTGGATTGTAGGGGTCACGTTGTTGGCTGGTAGGGGTCACGTTGTTGGCTGGTAGTGGACACGTTGGTTGGTAGAGGTCACGTTGGCTGGTAGGGGTCACGTTGGCTTGTAGGGATCATGATGTTGGCTGGTAGGGGTCACGTTGGCTGGTAGGGGTCACGTTGGCTGGTAGGCGTCACGTTGTTGGCTGGTAGGGATCACGTTGGCTTTTAGGGGTCACAGTGTTGGCTGGTAGTGGTCACGTTGGCTGGTAGGGGTCACGTTGTTGGCTGGTAGGGTTCACGTTGGCTGGTAGGGGTCACGTTGGCTGGTAGGGGTCACGTTGTTGGCTGGTAGGGGTCACGTTGTTTGCTGGTAGGGGTCACGTTGTTGGTTGGTAGGGGTCACGTTGGCTGGTAGTGGTCACGTTGGCTGGTAGGGGTCACGTTGGCTGGTAGGGGTCACGTTAGCTGGTAGGGGTCACGTTGTTGGCTGGTAGGGGTCACGTTGTTGGCTGTTAGGGGTCACGTTGTTGGCTGGTAGGGGTCACGTTGTTGGCTGGTAGGGGTCAGGTTGGCTGGTAGGGGTCCGTTGGCTGGTAGTGGTCACGTTGTTGGCTGGTAGGGGTCACATTAGCTGGTAGTGGTCACGTTGGCTGGTAGTGGTCACGTTGGCTGGTAGGGGTCACGTTGGCTGGTAGGGGTCACGTTGGCTGGTAGTGGTCACGTTGGCTGGTAGGGGTCACGTTGGCTGGTAGGGGTCACGTTGGCTGGTAGGGGTCACGTTGTTGGCTGGTAGGGGTCACGTTGGCTGGTAGGGGTCACGTTGGCTGGTAGGGGTCACGTTGTTGGCTGGTAGGGGTCACGTTGGCTGGTAAGGGTCACGTTGGCTGGTAGGGGTCACGTTGGCTGGTAGGGGTCACGTTGTTGGCTGGTAGGGGTCACGTTGGCTGGTAGGGGTTACGTTGGCTGGTCTGGGTCACGTTGTTGGCTGGTAGGGGTCACGTTGGCTGGTAGTGGTCACGTTGGCTGGTAGGGGTCACGTTGGCTGGTAGGGGTCACGTTGGATGGTAGAGGTCACGTTGGCTGGTTGGGGACACGTTGGCTGGTAGGGGTCACGTTGTTGGCTGGTAGGGGTCACGTTGGCTGGTAGGGGTTACGTTGGCTGGTCTGGGTCACGTTGTTGGCTGGTAGAGGTCACGTTGGCTGGTAGGGGTCACGTTGGCTGGTAGAGGTCACGTTGGCTGGTTGGGGTCACGTTGGCTGGTACGGGTCACGTTGTTGGCTGGTAGGGGTCACGTTGGCTGGTAGGGGTCTCGTTGTTGGCTGGTAGTGGTCACGTTGGCTATTAGTGGTCACGTTGTTGGCTGGTAGGGGTCACGTTGGCCGGTAGAGGTCACGTTGGCTGGTAGGGGTCACGTTATTGGCTGGTAGTGGTCACGTTGTAGGCTGGTAGGGGTCACGTTGGTTATTAGTGGTCACGTTGTTGGCTGGTAGTGGTCACGTTGGCTGGTAGTGGTCACGTTGTTTGCTGGTAGTGGTCACGTTGTTGGCTGATAGTGGTCACGTTGTTGGCTGGTAGTGGTCACGTTGTTGTCTAGTAGGGGTCACGTTGGCTGGTAGGGGTCACGTTGTTGGCTGGTAGGGGTCACGTTGTTTGCTGGTAGGGGTCACGTTGTTGGCTGGTAGGGGTCACGTTGGCTGGTAGGGGTCATGTTGGCTGGTAGGGGTCACGTTGGCTGGTAGTGGTCACGTTGGCTGGTAGGGGTCACGTTGTTGGCTGGTAGGGGTCACGTTGGCTGGTAGTGGTCACGTTGTTGGCTGGTAGGGGTCACGTTGTTTGCTGGTAGGGGTCACGTTGGCTGGTAGTGGTCACGTTGGCTGGTAGGTGTCACTTTGGCTGGTAGGGGGTCACGTTGGTTGGTACGGGTCACGTTGGTTCGTAGAGGTCACGTTGGCTGGTAGGGGTCACGATGGCTTGTAGGGGTCATGATGTTGGCTGGTAGTGGTCACGTTGGCTGGTAGGGGTCACGTTGTTGGCTGGTAGGGATCACGTTGGCTGGTAGGGGTCACGTTGGCTGGTAGGGGTCACGTTGTTGGCTGGTAGGGGTCACGTTGGTGGCTGGTAGGGGTCACGTTGTTTTCTGGTAGTGGCCACGTTGGCTGGTAGGGGTCACGTTGGCTGGTAGAGGTCACGTTGGCTTGTAGGGGTCACGTTGTTGGCTGGTAGGGGTCACGTTGTTGGCTGGTAGTGGACACGTTGGTTGGTAGAGGTCACGTTGGCTGGTAGGGGTCACGTTGGCTTGTAGGGATCATGATGTTGGCTGGTAGGGGTCACGTTGGCTGGTAGGGGTCACGTTGGCTGGTAGGCGTCACGTTGTTGGCTGGTAGGGATCACGTTGGCTTTTAGGGGTCACATTGTTGGCTGGTAGTGGTCACGTTGGCTGGTAGGGGTCACGTTGTTGGCTGGTAGGGTTCACGTTGGCTGGTAGGGGTCACGTTGGCTGGTAGGGGTCACGTTGTTGGCTGGTAGGGGTCACGTTGTTTGCTGGTAGGGGTCACGTTGTTGGTTGGTAGGGGTCACGTTGGCTGGTAGTGGTCACGTTGGCTGGTAGGGGTCACGTTGGCTGGTAGGGGTCACGTTAGCTGGTAGGGGTCACGTTGTTGGCTGGTAGGGGTCACGTTGTTGGCTGTTAGGGGTCACGTTGTTGGCTGGTAGGGGTCACTTTGTTTGTTGGTAGGGGTCGCGTTGTTGGCTGGTAGGGGTCACGTTGGCTGGTAGGGGTCACGTTGTTGGCTGGTAGGGGTCACGTTGTTGGCTGTTAGGGGTCACGTTGTTGGCTGGTAGTGGTCACGTTGGCTATTAGTGGTCACGTTGTTGGCTGGTAGGGGTCACGTTGGCCGGTAGAGGTCACGTTGGCTGGTAGGACTCACGTTATTGGCTGGTAGTGGTCACGTTGTTGGCTGGTAGGGGTCACGTTGGTTATTAGTGGTCACGTTGTTGGCTGGTAGTGGTCACGTTGGCTGGTAGTGGTCACGTTGTTTGCTGGTAGTGGTCACGTTGTTGGCTGATAGTGGTCACGTTGTTGGCTGGTAGTGGTCACGTTGTTGTCTAGTAGGGGTCACGTTGGCTGGTAGGGGACATGTTGTTGGCTGGTAGGGGTCACGTTGGCTGGTAGGGGTCACGTTGTTGGCTGGTAGGGGTCACGTTGTTTGCTGGTAGGGGTCACGTTGTTGGCTGGTTGGGGTCACGTTGGCTGGTAGGGGTCATGTTGGCTGGTAGGGGTCACGTTGGCTGGTAGTGGTCACGTTGGCTGGTAGGGGTCACGTTGTTGGCTGGTAGGGGTCACGTTGGCTGGTAGTGGTCACGTTGTTGGCTGGTAGGGGTCACGTTGTTTGCTGGTAGGGGTCACGTTGGCTGGTAGTGGTCACGTTGGCTGGTAGGTGTCACTTTGGCTGGTAGGGGGTCACGTTGGTTGGTACGGGTCACGTTGGTTCGTAGAGGTCACGTTGGCTGGTAGGGGTCACGATGGCTTGTAGGGGTCATGATGTTGGCTGGTAGTGGTCACGTTGGCTGGTAGGGGTCACGTTGTTGGCTGGTAGGGATCACGTTGGCTGGTAGGGGTCACGTTGGCTGGTAGGGGTCACGTTGTTGGCTGGTAGGGGTCACGTTGGTGGCTGGTAGGGGTCACGTTGTTTTCTGGTAGTGGCCACGTTGGCTGGTAGGGGTCACGTTGGCTGGTAGAGGTCACGTTGGCTTGTAGGGGTCACGTTGTTGGCTGGTAGGGGTCACGTTGTTGGCTGGTAGTGGACACGTTGGTTGGTAGAGGTCACGTTGGCTGGTAGGGGTCACGTTGGCTTGTAGGGATCATGATGTTGGCTGGTAGGGGTCACGTTGGCTGGTAGGGGTCACGTTGGCTGGTAGGCGTCACGTTGTTGGCTGGTAGGGATCACGTTGGCTTTTAGGGGTCACATTGTTGGCTGGTAGTGGTCACGTTGGCTGGTAGGGGTCACGTTGTTGGCTGGTAGGGTTCACGTTGGCTGGTAGGGGTCACGTTGGCTGGTAGGGGTCACGTTGTTGGCTGGTAGGGGTCACGTTGTTTGCTGGTAGGGGTCACGTTGTTGGTTGGTAGGGGTCACGTTGGCTGGTAGTGGTCACGTTGGCTGGTAGGGGTCACGTTGGCTGGTAGGGGTCACGTTAGCTGGTAGGGGTCACGTTGTTGGCTGGTAGGGGTCACGTTGTTGGCTGTTAGGGGTCACGTTGTTGGCTGGTAGGGGTCACTTTGTTTGTTGGTAGGGGTCGCGTTGTTGGCTGGTAGGGGTCACGTTGGCTGGTAGGGGTCACGTTGTTGGCTGGTAGGGGTCACGTTGTTGGCTGTTAGGGGTCACGTTGTTGGCTGGTAGTGGTCACGTTGGCTATTAGTGGTCACGTTGTTGGCTGGTAGGGGTCACGTTGGCCGGTAGAGGTCACGTTGGCTGGTAGGACTCACGTTATTGGCTGGTAGTGGTCACGTTGTTGGCTGGTAGGGGTCACGTTGGTTATTAGTGGTCACGTTGTTGGCTGGTAGTGGTCACGTTGGCTGGTAGTGGTCACGTTGTTTGCTGGTAGTGGTCACGTTGTTGGCTGATAGTGGTCACGTTGTTGGCTGGTAGTGGTCACGTTGTTGTCTAGTAGGGGTCACGTTGGCTGGTAGGGGACATGTTGTTGGCTGGTAGGGGTCACGTTGGCTGGTAGGGGTCACGTTGTTGGCTGGTAGGGGTCACGTTGTTTGCTGGTAGGGGTCACGTTGTTGGCTGGTAGGGGTCACGTTGGCTGGTAGGGGTCATGTTGGCTGGTAGGGGTCACGTTGGCTGGTAGTGGTCACGTTGGCTGGTAGGGGTCACGTTGTTGGCTGGTAAGGGTCACGTTGGCTGGTAGTGGTCACGTTGTTGGCTGGTAGGGGTCACGTTGTTTGCTGGTAGGGGTCACGTTGGCTGGTAGTGGTCACGTTGGCTGGTAGGTGTCACTTTGGCTGGTAGGGGGTCACGTTGGTTGGTACGGGTCACGTTGGTTCGTAGAGGTCACGTTGGCTGGTAGGGGTCACGATGGCTTGTAGGGGTCATGATGTTGGCTGGTAGTGGTCACGTTGGCTGGTAGGGGTCACGTTGTTGGCTGGTAGGGATCACGTTGGCTGGTAGGGGTCACGTTGGCTGGTAGGGGTCACGTTGTTGGCTGGTAGGGGTCACGTTGGTGGCTGGTAGGGGTCACGTTGTTTTCTGGTAGTGGCCACGTTGGCTGGTAGGGGTCACGTTGGCTGGTAGAGGTCACGTTGGCTTGTAGGGGTCACGTTGTTGGCTGGTAGGGGTCACGTTGTTGGCTGGTAGTGGACACGTTGGTTGGTAGAGGTCACGTTGGCTGGTAGGGGTCACGTTGGCTTGTAGGGGTCATGATGTTGGCTGGTAGGGGTCACGTTGGCTGGTAGGGGTCACGTTGGCTGGTAGGCGTCACGTTGTTGGCTGGTAGGGATCACGTTGGCTTTTAGGGGTCACATTGTTGGCTGGTAGTGGTCACGTTGGCTGGTAGGGGTCACGTTGTTGGCTGGTAGGGTTCACGTTGGCTGGTAGGGGTCACGTTGGCTGGTAGGGGTCACGTTGTTGGCTGGTAGGGGTCACGTTGTTTGCTGGTAGGGGTCACGTTGATGGTTGGTAGGGGTCACGTTGGCTGGTAGTGGTCACGTTGGCTGGTAGGGGTCACGTTGGCTGGTAGGGGTCACGTTAGCTGGTAGGGGTCACGTTGTTGGCTGGTAGGGGTCACGTTGTTGGCTGTTAGGGGTCACGTTGTTGGCTGGTAGGGGTCACTTTGTTTGTTGGTAGGGGTCGCGTTGTTGGCTGGTAGGGGTCACGTTGGCTGGTAGGGGTCACGTTGTTGGCTGGTAGGGGTCACGTTGTTGGCTGTTAGGGGTCACGTTGTTGGCTGGTAGTGGTCACGTTGGCTATTAGTGGTCACGTTGTTGGCTGGTAGGGGTCACGTTGGCCGGTAGAGGTCACGTTGGCTGGTAGGACTCACGTTATTGGCTGGTAGTGGTCACGTTGTTGGCTGGTAGGGGTCACGTTGGTTATTAGTGGTCACGTTGTTGGCTGGTAGTGGTCACGTTGGCTGGTAGTGGTCACGTTGTTGGCTGGTAGTGGTCACGTTGTTGGCTGATAGTGGTCACGTTGTTGGCTGGTAGTGGTCACGTTGTTGTCTAGTAGGGGTCACGTTGGCTGGTAGGGGACATGTTGTTGGCTGGTAGGGGTCACGTTGGCTGGTAGGGGTCACGTTGGTTATTAGTGGTCACGTTGTTGGCTGGTAGTGGTCACGTTGGCTGGTAGTGGTCACGTTGTTGGCTGGTAGTGGTCACGTTGTTGGCTGATAGTGGTCACGTTGTTGGCTGGTAGTGGTCACGTTGTTGTCTAGTAGGGGTCACGTTGGCTGGTAGGGGACATGTTGTTGGCTGGTAGGGGTCACGTTGGCTGGTAGGGGTCACGTTGTTGGCTGGTAGGGGTCACGTTGGCTGGTAGTGGTCACGTTGTTGGCTGGTAGGGGTCACGTTGTTTGCTGGTAGGGGTCACGTTGGCTGGTAGTGGTCACGTTAGCTGGTAGGTGTCACTTTGGCTGGTAGGGGGTCACGTTGGTTGGTACGGGTCACTTTGGTTCGTAGAGGTCACGTTGGCTGGTAGGGGTCACGTTGGCTTGTAGGGGTCATGATGTTGGCTGGTAGTGGTCACGTTGGCTGGTAGGGGTCACGTTGTTGGCTGGTAGGGGTCACGTTGTTGGCTGTTAGGGGTCACGTTGTTGGCTGGTAGTGGTCACGTTGTTGGATGGTAGGGGTCAGGTTGGCTGGTAGGGGTCCGTTGGCTGGTAGTGGTCACGTTGTTGGCTGGTAGGGGTCACATTAGCTGGTAGTGGTCACGTTGGCTGGTAGTGGTCACGTTGGCTGGTAGGGGTCACGTTGGCTGGTAGGGGTCACGTTGGCTGGTAGTGGTCACGTTGGCTGGTAGGGGTCACGTTGGCTGGTAGGGGTCACGTTGGCTGGTAGGGGTCACGTTGTTGGCTGGTAGGGGTCACGTTGGCTGGTAGGGGTCACGTTGGCTGGTAGGGGTCACGTTGTTGGCTGGTAGGGGTCACGTTGGCTGGTAAGGGTCACGTTGGCTGGTAATGGTCACGTTGGCTGGTAGGGGTCACGTTGATGGCTGGTAGGGGTCACGTTGGCTGGTAGGGGTTACGTTGGCTGGTCTGGGTCACGTTGTTGGCTGGTAGGGGTCACGTTGGCTGGTAGTGGTCACGTTGGCTGGTAGGGGTCACGTTGGCTGGTAGGGGTCACGTTGGCTGGTAGAGGTCACGTTGGCTGGTTGGGGACACGTTGGCTGGTAGGGGTCACGTTGTTGGCTGGTAGGGGTCACGTTGGCTGGTAGGGGTTACGTTGGCTGGTCTGGGTCACGTTGTTGGCTGGTAGGGGTCACGTTGGCTGGTAGGGGTCACGTTGGCTGGTAGAGGTCACGTTGGCTGGTTGGGGTCACGTTGGCTGGTACGGGTCACGTTGTTGGCTGGTAGGGGTCACGTTGGCTGGTAGGGGTCTCGTTGTTGGCTGGTAGTGGTCACGTTGGCTATTAGTGGTCACGTTGTTGGCTGGTAGGGGTCACGTTGGTTATTAGTGGTCACGTTGTTGGCTGGTAGTGGTCACGTTGTTGTCTAGTAGGGGTCACGTTGGCTGGTAGAGGTCACGTTGGCTGGTAGGGGTCACGTTATTGGCTGGTAGTGGTCACGTTGTAGGCTGGTAGGGGTCACGTTGGTTATTAGTGGTCACGTTGTTGGCTGGTAGTGGTCACGTTGGCTGGTAGTGGTCACGTTGTTGGCTGGTAGTGGTCACGTTGTTGGCTGATAGTGGTCACGTTGTTGGCTGGTAGTGGTCACGTTGTTGTCTAGTAGGGGTCACGTTGGCTGGTAGGGGACATGTTGTTGGCTGGTAGGGGTCACGTTGGCTGGTAGGGGTCACGTTGTTGGCTGGTAGGGGTCACGTTGGCTGGTAGGGGTCATGTTGGCTGGTAGGGGTCACGTTGGCTGGTAGTGGTCACGTTGGCTGGTAGGGGTCACGTTGTTGGCTGGTAGGGGTCACGTTGGCTGGTAGTGGTCACGTTGTTGGCTGGTAGGGGTCACGTTGTTTGCTGGTAGGGGTCACGTTGGCTGGTAGTGGTCACGTTGGCTGGTAGGTGTCACTTTATCTGGTAGGGGGTCACGTTGGTTGGTACGGGTCACGTTGGTTCGTAGAGGTCACGTTGGCTGGTAGGGGTCACGATGGCTTGTAGGGGTCATGATGTTGGCTGGTAGTGGTCACGTTGGCTGGTAGGGGTCACGTTGGCTGGTAGGGGTCACGTTGTTGGCTGGTAGGGGTCACGTTGGTGGCTGGTAGGGGTCACGTTGTTTTCTGGTAGTGGCCACGTTGGCTGGTAGGGGTCACGTTGGCTGGTAGAGGTCACGTTGGCTTGTAGGGGTCACGTTGTTGGCTGGTAGGGGTCACGTTGTTGGCTGGTAGTGGACACGTTGGTTGGTAGAGGTCACGTTGGCTGGTAGGGGTCACGTTGGCTTGTAGGGATCATGATGTTGGCTGGTAGGGGTCACGTTGGCTGGTAGGGGTCACGTTGGCTGGTAGGCGTCACGTTGTTGGCTGGTAGGGATCACGTTGGCTTTTAGGGGTCACATTGTTGGCTGGTAGTGGTCACGTTGGCTGGTAGGGGTCACGTTGTTGGCTGGTAGGGTTCACGTTGGCTGGTAGGGGTCACGTTGGCTGGTAGGGGTCACGTTGTTGGCTGGTAGGGGTCACGTTGTTTGCTGGTAGGGGTCACGTTGTTGGTTGGTAGGGGTCACGTTGGCTGGTAGTGGTCACGTTGGCTGGTAGGGGTCACGTTGGCTGGTAGGGGTCACGTTAGCTGGTAGGGGTCACGTTGTTAGCTGGTAGGGGTCACGTTGTTGGCTGTTAGGGGTCACGTTGTTGGCTGGTAGGGGTCACTTTGTTTGTTGGTAGGGGTCGCGTTGTTGGCTGGTAGGGGTCACGTTGGCTGGTAGGGGTCACATTGTTGGCTGGTAGGGGTCACGTTGTTGGCTGTTAGGGGTCACGTTGTTGGCTGGTAGTGGTCACGTTGGCTATTAGTGGTCACGTTGTTGGCTGGTAGGGGTCACGTTGGCCGGTAGAGGTCACGTTGGCTGGTAGGGGTCACGTTATTGGCTGGTAGTGGTCACGTTGTTGGCTGGTAGGGGTCACGTTGGTTATTAGTGGTCACGTTGTTGGCTGGTAGTGGTCACGTTGGCTGGTAGTGGTCACGTTGTTGGCTGGTAGTGGTCACGTTGTTGGCTGATAGTGGTCACGTTGATGGCTGGTAGTGGTCACGTTGTTGTCTAGTAGGGGTCACGTTGGCTGGTAGGGGACATGTTGTTGGCTGGTAGGGGTCACGTTGGCTGGTAGGGGTCACGTTGGTTATTAGTGGTCACGTTGTTGGCTGGTAGTGGTCACGTTGGCTGGTAGTGGTCACGTTGTTGGCTGGTAGTGGTCACGTTGTTGGCTGATAGTGGTCACGTTGTTGGCTGGTAGTGGTCACGTTGTTGTCTAGTAGGGGTCACGTTGGCTGGTAGGGGACATGTTGTTGGCTGGTAGGGGTCACGTTGGCTGGTAGGGGTCACGTTGTTGGCTGGTAGGGGTCACGTTGGCTGGTAGTGGTCACGTTGTTGGCTGGTAGGGGTCACGTTGTTTGCTGGTAGGGGTCACGTTGGCTGGTAGTGGTCACGTTGGCTGGTAGGTGTAACTTTGGCTGGTAGGGGGTCACGTTGGTTGGTACGGGTCACGTTGGTTCGTAGAGGTCACGTTGGCTGGTAGGGGTCACGTTGGCTTGTAGGGGTCATGATGTTGGCTGGTAGTGGTCACGTTGGCTGGTAGGGGTCACGTTGTTGGCTGGCAGGGATCACGTTGGCTGGTAGGGGTCACGTTGGCTGGTAGGGGTCACGTTGTTGGCTGGTAGGGGTCACGTTGGTGGCTGGTAGGGGTCACGTTGTTTTCTGGTAGTTGCCACGTTGGCTGGTAGGGGTCACGTTGGCTGGTAGAGGTCACGTTGGCTTGTAGGGGTCACGTTGTTGGCTGGTAGGGGTCACGTTGTTGGCTGGTAGTGGACACGTTGGTTGGTAGAGGTCACGTTGGCTGGTAGGGGTCACGTTGGCTTGTAGGGATCATGATGTTGGCTGGTAGGGGTCACGTTGGCTGGTAGGGGTCACGTTGGCTGGTAGGCGTCACGTTGTTGGCTGGTAGGGATCACGTTGGCTTTTAGGGGTCACATTGTTGGCTGGTAGTGGTCACGTTGGCTGGTAGGGGTCACGTTGTTGGCTGGTAGGGTTCACGTTGGCTGGTAGGGGTCACGTTGGCTGGTAGGGGTCACGTTGTTGGCTGGTAGGGGTCACGTTGTTTGCTGGTAGGGGTCACGTTGTTGGTTGGTAGGGGTCACGTTGGCTGGTAGTGGTCACGTTGGCTGGTAGGGGTCACGTTGGCTGGTAGGGGTCACGTTAGCTGGTAGGGGTCACGTTGTTGGCTGGTAGGGGTCACGTTGTTGGCTGTTAGGGGTCACGTTGTTGGCTGGTAGGGGTCACTTTGTTTGTTGGTAGGGGTCGCGTTGTTGGCTGGTAGGGGTCACGTTGGCTGGTAGGGGTCACGTTGTTGGCTGGTAGGGGTCACGTTGTTGGCTGTTAGGGGTCACGTTGTTGGCTGGTAGTGGTCACGTTGGCTATTAGTGGTCACGTTGTTAGCTGGTAGGGGTCACGTTGGTCGGTAGAGGTCAGGTTGGCTGGTAGGGGTCACGTTATTGGCTGGTAGTGGTCACGTTGTTGGCTGGTAGGGGTCACGTTGGTTATTAGTGGTCACCTTGTTGGCTGGTAGTGGTCACGTTGGCTGGTAGTGGTCACGTTGTTGGCTGGTAGTGGTCACGTTGTTGGCTGATAGTGGTCACGTTGTTGGCTGGTAGTGGTCACGTTGTTGTCTAGTAGGGGTCACGTTGGCTGGTAGGGGACATGTTGTTGGCTGGTAGGGGTCACGTTGGCTGGTAGGGGTCACGTTGGTTATTAGTGGTCACGTTGTTGGCTAGTAGTGGTCACGTTGGCTGGTAGTGGTCACGTTGTTGGCTGGTAGTGGTCACGTTGTTGGCTGATAGTGGTCACGTTGTTGGCTGGTAGTGGTCACGTTGTTGGCTGGTAGGGGCCACGTTGGCTGGTAGTGGTCACGTTGTTGGCTGGTAGGGGTCACGTTGTTTGCTGGTAGGGGTCACGTTGGCTGGTAGTGGTCACGTTGGCTGGTAGGGGACATGTTGTTGGCTGGTAGGGGTCACGTTGGCTGGTAGGGGTCACGTTGTTGGCTGGTAGGGGCCACGTTGGCTGGTAGTGGTCACGTTGTTGGCTGGTAGGGGTCACGTTGTTTGCTGGTAGGGGTCACGTTGGCTGGTAGTGGTCACGTTGGCTGGTAGGTGTCACTTTGGCTGGTAGGGGGTCACGTTGGTTGGTACGGGTCACGTTGGTTCGTAGAGGTCACGTTGGCTGGTAGGGGTCACGTTGGCTTGTAGGGGTCATGATGTTGGCTGGTAGTGGTCACGTTGGCTGGTAGGGGTCACGTTGTTGGCTGGTAGGGATCACGTTGGCTGGTAGGGGTCACGTTGGCTGGTAGGGGTCACGTTGTTGGCTGGTAGGGGTCACGTTGGTGGCTGGTAGGGGTCACGTTGTTTTCTGGTAGTGGCCACGTTGGCTGGTAGGGGTCACGTTGGCTGGTAGAGGTCACGTTGGCTTGTAGGGGTCACGTTGTTGGCTGGTAGGGGTCACGTTGTTGGCTGGTAGTGGACACGTTGGTTGGTAGAGGTCACGTTTGCTGGTAGGGGTCACGTTGGCTTGTAGGGATCATGATGTTGGCTGGTAGGGGTCACGTTGGCTGGTAGGGGTCACGTTGGCTGGTAGGGGTCACGTTGGCTGGTAGGGGTCACGTTGGCTTTTAGGGGTCACATTGTTGGCTGGTAGTGGTCACGTTGGCTGGTAGGGGTCACGTTGTTGGCTGGTAGGGTTCACGTTGGCTGGTAGGGGTCACGTTGGCTGGTAGGGGTCACGTTGTTGGCTGGTTGGGGTCACGTTGTTTGCTGGTAGGGGTCACGTTGTTGGTTGGTAGGGGTCACCTTGGCTGGTAGTGGTCACGTTGGCTGGTAGGGGTCACGTTGGCTGGTAGGGGTCACGTTAGCTGGTAGGGGTCACGTTGTTGGCTGGTAGGGGTCACGTTGTTGGCTGTTAGGGGTCACGTTGTTGGCAGGTAGGGGTCACTTTGTTTGTTGGTAGGGGTCACGTTGTTGGCTGGTAGGGGTCACGTTGTTGGCTGGTAGGGGTCACGTTGTTGGCTGGTAGGGGTCACGTTGTTGGCTGGTAGGGGTCACGTTGTTGGCTGGTAGGGGTCACGTTGTTGGTTGGTAGGGGTCACGTTGTTGGCTGGTAGGGGTCACGTTGTTGGCTGGTAGGGGTCACGTTGTTGGCTGGTAGGGGTCACGTTGTTGGCTGTTAGGGGTCACGTTGTTGGCTGGTAGGGGTCACTTTGTTTGTTGGTAGGGGTCACGTTGTTGGCTGGTAGGGGTCACGTTGGCTGGTAGGGGTCACGTTGTTGGCTGGTAGGGGTCACGTTGTTGGCTGTTAGGGGTCACGTTGTTGGCTGTTAGGGGTCACGTTGTTGGCTGTTAGGGGTCACTTTGTTTGTTGGCTGGTAGGGGTCACGTTGTTGGCTTGTAGGGGTCACGTTGGCTGGTAGTGGTCACGTTGTTGGCTGGTAGGGGTCACTTTGTTTGTTGGTTGCTAAGGGTCACGTTGTTGGCTGGTAGTGGTCACGTTGGCTGGTAGTGGTCACGTTGTTGGCTGGTAGGGGTCACGTTGGCTGGTAGTAGTCACGTTGGCTGGTAGTGGTCACGTTGTTAGCTGGTTGTGGTCACGTTGGCTGGTAGTGGTCACGTTGTTGGCTGGTAGTGGTCACGTTGGCTGGTAGGGGTCACGTTGTTGGCTTGTAGGCGTCACGTTGGCTGGTAGTTGTCACGTTGTTGGCTGGTAGGGGTCACGTTGGCTGGTAGTGGTCACGTTGGCTGGTAGGGGTCACGTTGGCTGGTAGTGGTTACATTGGCTGTTAGGGGTCACGTGGTTGGCTTTTAGGCGTCACGTTGGCTGGTAGTGGTCACGTTGTTGGCTGGTAGTGGTCACGTTGGGAGGTAGTGGTCACGTTGTTGGCTGGTAGTGGTCACGTTGGCTGGTAGTGGTCACGTTGTTGGCTGGTAGGGGTCACGTTGGCTGGTAGGGGTCACGTTGTTGGCTTGTAGGCGTCACGTTGGCTGGTAGTGGTCACGTTGTTGGCTGGTAGGGGTCACGTTGTCGGCTGGTAGGGGTCACGTTGGTGGCTGGTAGTGGTCACGTTGTTGGCTGGTAGGGGTCACTTTGTTTGTTGGTTGCTAAGGGTCACGTTGTTGGCTGGTAGTGGTCACGTTGGCTGGTAGTGGTCACGTTGTTGGCTGGTAGGGGTCACGTTGGCTGGTAGTAGTCACGTTGGCTGGTAGTGGTCACGTTGTTAGCTGGTTGTGGTCACGTTGGCTGGTAGTGGTCACGTTGTTGGCTGGTAGTGGTCACGTTGGCTGGTAGTGGTCACGTTGTTGGGTGGTAGTGGTCACGTTGTTGGCTGGTAGGGGTCACGTTGGTTATTAGTGGTCACCTTGTTGGCTGGTAGTGGTCACGTTGGCTGGTAGTGGTCACGTTGTTGGCTGGTAGGGGTCACGTTATTGGCTGGTAGTGGTCACGTTGTTGGCTGGTAGGGGTCACGTTGGTTATTAGTGGTCACCTTGTTGGCTGGTAGTGGTCACGTTGGCTGGTAGTGGTCACGTTGTTGGCTGGTAGTGGTCACGTTGTTGGCTGATAGTGGTCACGTTGTTGGCTGGTAGTGGTCACGTTGTTGTCTAGTAGGGGTCACGTTGGCTGGTAGGGGACATGTTGTTGGCTGGTAGGGGTCACGTTGGCTGGTAGGGGTCACGTTGGTTATTAGTGGTCACGTTGTTGGCTAGTAGTGGTCACGTTGGCTGGTAGTGGTCACGTTGTTGGCTGGTAGTGGTCACGTTGTTGGCTGATAGTGGTCACGTTGTTGGCTGGTAGTGGTCACGTTGTTGGCTGGTAGGGGCCACGTTGGCTGGTAGTGGTCACGTTGTTGGCTGGTAGGGGTCACGTTGTTTGCTGGTAGGGGTCACGTTGGCTGGTAGTGGTCACGTTGGCTGGTAGGGGACATGTTGTTGGCTGGTAGGGGTCACGTTGGCTGGTAGGGGTCACGTTGTTGGCTGGTAGGGGCCACGTTGGCTGGTAGTGGTCACGTTGTTGGCTGGTAGGGGTCACGTTGTTTGCTGGTAGGGGTCACGTTGGCTGGTAGTGGTCACGTTGGCTGGTAGGTGTCACTTTGGCTGGTAGGGGGTCACGTTGGTTGGTACGGGTCACGTTGGTTCGTAGAGGTCACGTTGGCTGGTAGGGGTCACGTTGGCTTGTAGGGGTCATGATGTTGGCTGGTAGTGGTCACGTTGGCTGGTAGGGGTCACGTTGTTGGCTGGTAGGGATCACGTTGGCTGGTAGTGGTCACGTTGGCTGGTAGGGGTCACGTTGTTGGCTGGTAGGGGTCACGTTGGTGGCTGGTAGGGGTCACGTTGTTTTCTGGTAGTGGCCACGTTGGCTGGTAGGGGTCACGTTGGCTGGTAGAGGTCACGTTGGCTTGTAGGGGTCACGTTGTTGGCTGGTAGGGGTCACGTTGTTGGCTGGTAGTGGACACGTTGGTTGGTAGAGGTCACGTTTGCTGGTAGGGGTCACGTTGGCTTGTAGGGATCATGATGTTGGCTGGTAGGGGTCACGTTGGCTGGTAGGGGTCACGTTGGCTGGTAGGGGTCACGTTGGCTGGTAGGGGTCACGTTGGCTTTTAGGGGTCACATTGTTGGCTGGTAGTGGTCACGTTGGCTGGTAGGGGTCACGTTGTTGGCTGGTAGGGTTCACGTTGGCTGGTAGGGGTCACGTTGGCTGGTAGGGGTCACGTTGTTGGCTGGTAGGGGTCACGTTGTTTGCTGGTAGGGGTCACGTTGTTGGTTGGTAGGGGTCACGTTGGCTGGTAGTGGTCACGTTGGCTGGTAGGGGTCACGTTGGCTGGTAGGGGTCACGTTAGCTGGTAGGGGTCACGTTGTTGGCTGGTAGGGGTCACGTTGTTGGCTGTTAGGGGTCACGTTGTTGGCAGGTAGGGGTCACTTTGTTTGTTGGTAGGGGTCACGTTGTTGGCTGGTAGGGGTCACGTTGTTGGCTGGTAGGGGTCACGTTGTTGGCTGGTAGGGGTCACGTTGTTGGCTGGTAGGGGTCACGTTGTTGGCTGGTAGGGGTCACGTTGTTGGTTGGTAGGGGTCACGTTGTTGGCTGGTAGGGGTCACGTTGTTGGCTGGTAGGGGTCACGTTGTTGGCTGGTAGGGGTCACGTTGTTGGCTGTTAGGGGTCACGTTGTTGGCTGGTAGGGGTCACTTTGTTTGTTGGTAGGGGTCACGTTGTTGGCTGGTAGGGGTCACGTTGGCTGGTAGGGGTCACGTTGTTGGCTGGTAGGGGTCACGTTGTTGGCTGTTAGGGGTCACGTTGTTGGCTGTTAGGGGTCACGTTGTTGGCTGTTAGGGGTCACTTTGTTTGTTGGCTGGTAGGGGTCACGTTGTTGGCTTGTAGGGGTCACGTTGGCTGGTAGTGGTCACGTTGTTGGCTGGTAGGGGTCACTTTGTTTGTTGGTTGCTAAGGGTCACGTTGTTGGCTGGTAGTGGTCACGTTGGCTAGTAGTGGTCACGTTGTTGGCTGGTAGGGGTCACGTTGGCTGGTAGTAGTCACGTTGGCTGGTAGTGGTCACGTTGTTAGCTGGTTGTGGTCACGTTGGCTGGTAGTGGTCACGTTGTTGGCTGGTAGTGGTCACGTTGGCTGGTAGGGGTCACGTTGTTGGCTTGTAGGCGTCACGTTGGCTGGTAGTTGTCACGTTGTTGGCTGGTAGGGGTCACGTTGGCTGGTAGTGGTCACGTTGGCTGGTAGGGGTCACGTTGGCTGGTAGTGGTTACATTGGCTGTTAGGGGTCACGTGGTTGGCTTTTAGGCGTCACGTTGGCTGGTAGTGGTCACGTTGTTGGCTGGTAGTGGTCACGTTGGGAGGTAGTGGTCACGTTGTTGGCTGGTAGTGGTCACGTTGGCTGGTAGTGGTCACGTTGTTGGCTGGTAGGGGTCACGTTGGCTGGTAGGGGTCACGTTGTTGGCTTGTAGGCGTCACGTTGGCTGGTAGTGGTCACGTTGTTGGCTGGTAGGGGTCACGTTGTCGGCTGGTAGGGGTCACGTTGGTGGCTGGTAGTGGTCACGTTGTTGGCTGGTAGGGATCATGTTGGCTGGTAGGGGTCAGGTGGTTGGCTGATAGGGACACGTTGTTGGCTGGTAGGGGTCACGTTGGCTGGTAGTGGTCACGTTGTTGGCTGGTAGGGGTCACGTTGTTGGCTTGTAGGCGTCACGATGGCTGGTAGTGGTCACGTTGTTGGCTGGTAGTGGTCACGTTGGCTGGTAGTGGTCACGTTTTTGGCTGGTAGTGGTCACGTTGTTGGCTGGTAGTGGTCACGTTGGCTGGTAGTGGTCACGTTGGCTGGTAGGGGTCACGTTGTTGGCTGGTAGTGGTCACGTTGGCTGGTAGTGGTCACGTTTTTGGCTGGTAGTGGTCACGTTGTTGGCTGGTTGTGGTCACGTTGTTGGCTGGTAGTGGTCACGTTGTTGGCTGGTAGGGGTCACGTTGTTGGCTGGTAGGGTCACATTGTTGGCTGGTAGTGGTCACGTTGTTGGCTGGTAGGGTCACATTGTTGGCTGGTAGTGGTCACGTTGTTGGCTGGTAGGGGTCACGTTGTTGGCTTGTAGGCGTCACGATAGCTGGTAGAGGTCACGTTGGCTGGTAGTGGTCACGTTGTTGGCTGGTAGGGGTCACGTTGGCTGGTAGGGGTCACGTTGTTGGCTGGTAGGGGTCACTTTGTTGGCTGGTAGGGGTCACATTGTTGGCTGGTAGTGGTCACGTTGGCTGGTTAGGGTCACGTTGGCTGGTAGAGGTCACGTTGGCTGGTAGGGGTCACGTTGGCTGGTACGGGTCACGTTGTTGGCTGGTAGGGGTCACGTTGGCTGGTAGGGGTCACGTTGTTAGCTGGTAGTGGTCACGTTGGCTATTAGTGGTCACGTTGTTGGCTGGTAGGGGTCACGTTGGCCGGTAGAGGTCACGTTGGCTGGTAGGGGTCACGTTGTTGGCTGGTAGTGGTCACGTTGTTGGTTGGTAGGGGTCACGTTGGTTATTAGTGGTCACGTTGTTGGCTAGTAGTGGTCACGTTGGCTGGTAGTGGTCACGTTGTTGGCTGGTAGTGGTCACGTTGTTGGCTGATAGTGGTCACGTTGTTGGCTGGTAGTGGTCACGTTGTTGGCTGGTAGGGGTCACGTTGGCTGGTAGGGGACACGATGTTGGCTGGTAGGGGTCACGTTGGCTGGTAGGGGTCACGTTGTTGGCTACTTGGGGACACGTTGTTGGCTGGTAAGGGTCACGTTGGCTGGTAGGGGTCACGTTGTTGGCTGGTAGGGGTCACGTTGGCTGGTAGGGGTCACGTTGTTGGCTAGTAGGGGTCACGTTGTTGGCTGGTAGGGGTCACATTGTTGGCTGGTAGTGGTCACGTTGGCTGGTTGGGGTCACGTTGTTGGCTGGTAGGGGTCACGTTGTTGGCTGGTAGTGGTCACGTTGTTGGCTGGTAGTGGTCACGTTGTTGGCTGGTAGTGGTCACGTTGTTGGCTGGTAGGGGTCACGTTGGCTGGTAGTGGTCACGTTGGCTGGTAGGGGTCACGTTGGCTGGTAGGGGTCACGTTGGCTGGTAGAGGTCACGTTGGCTGGTAGGGGTCACGTTGGCTGGTACGGGTCACGTTGTTGGCTGGTAGGGGTCACGTTGGCTGGTAGGGGTCACGTTGTTGGCTGGTAGTGGTCACGTTGGCTATTAGTGGTCACGTTGTTGGCTGGTAGGGGTCACGTTGGCCGGTAGAGGTCACGTTGGCTGGTAGGGGTCACGTTGTTGGCTGGTAGTGGTCACGTTGTTGGCTGGTAGGGGTCACGTTGGTTATTAGTGGTCACGTTGTTGGCTGGTAGTGGTCACGTTGGCTGGTTGTGGTCACGTTGTTGGCTGGTAGTGGTCACGTTGTTGGCTGAGAGTGGTCACGTTGTTGGCTGGTTGTGGTCACGTTGTTGGCTGGTAGGGGTCACGTTGGCTGGTAGGGGACACGTTGTTGGCTGGTATTGGTCACGTTGGCTGGTAGGGGTCACGTTGTTGGCTGGTAGGGGTCACGTTGTTGGCTGGTAGGGGTCACGTTGTTGGCTGGTAGGGGTCACGTTGGCTGGTAGGGGTCATGTTGGCAGGTAGGGGTCACGTTGGTTAGTTGGGGACACGTTGTTGGCTGGTAAGGGTCACGTTTGCTGGTAGGGGTAACGTTGTTGGCTGGTAGGGGTCACGTTGTTTGCTGGTGGGGGTCACGTTGGCTGGTAGTGGTCACGTTGGCTGGTAGGTGTCACTTTGGCTGGTAGGGGTCACGTTTGCTGGTAGGGGTCACGTTGACTGGTAGAGGTCACGTTGTTGTCTGGTAGGGGTCACGTTAGCTGGTAGGGGGTTACGTTGTTGGCTGGTAGGGGTCACGTTGGTTGCTGGTAGGGGTCACGTTGTTGGCTGGTAGTGGTCACGGTGGCTGGTAGGGGTCACGTTGGCTGGTAGAGGTCACGTTGGCTTGTAGGGGTCACGTTGTTGGCTGGTAGGAGTCACGTTGTTGGCTGGTAGTAGACACGTTGGTTGGTAGAGGTCACGTTGGCTGGTAGGGGTCACGTTGGCTTGTAGGGGTCATGATGTTGGCTGGTAGGGGTCACGTTGGCTTTTAGGGGTCACGTTGTTGGCTGGTAGTGGTCACGTTGGCTGGTAGGGGTCACGTTGTTGGCTGGTAGAGGTCACGTTGGCTGGTAGGGGTCACGTTGGCTTGTAGGGGTCATGATGTTGGCTGGTAGGGGTCACGTTGGCTGGTAGGGGTCATGATGTTGGCTGGTTGGGGTCACGTTCGCTTTTAGGGGTCACGTTGTTGGCTGGTAGTGGTCACGTTGGCTGTTAGGGGTCACGTTGGCTGGTAGGCGTCACGTTGTTGGCTGGTAGGGATCACGTTGGCTTTTAGGGGTCACGTTGTTGGCTGGTAGTAGTCACGTTGGCTGGTAGGGGTCACGTTGTTGGCTGGTAGGGATCACGTTGGCTGGTAGGGGTCACGTTGGCTGGTAGGGGTCACGTTGTTGGCTGGTAGGGGTCACGTTGTTTGCTGGTAGGGGTCACGTTGCTGCCTGGTAGGGGTCACGTTGGCTGGTAGTGATCTCGTTGGCTGGTAGGGGTCACGTTGGCTGGTAAGGGTCACGTTAGCTGGTAGGGGTCACGTTGTTGGCTGGTAGGGGTCACGTTGTTGGCTGTTATGTGTCACGTTGTTGGCTGGTAGGGGTCACTTTGTTTGTTGGTAGGGGTCACGTTGTTGGCTGGTAGGGGTCACGTTGGCTGGTAGGGGTCACGTTGTTGGCTGGTAGGGGTCACGTTGTTGGCTGTTAGGGGTCACGTTGTTGGCTGGTAGGGGTCACTTTGTTTGTTAGTAGGGGTCACGTTGTTGGCTGGTAGGGGTCACGTTGTTGGCTGCTAAGGGTCACGTTGTTGGCTGGTAGTGGTCACGTTGGCTGGTAGTGGTCACGTTGTTGGCTTGTAGGCGTCACGTTGGCTGGTAGTGGTCACGTTGGCTGGTAGTGGTCACGTTGTTAGATGGTTGTGGTCACGTTGGCTGGTAGTGGTCACGTTGTTGGCTGGTAGTGGTCACGTTGGCTGGTAGTGGTCACGTTGTTAGCTGGTTGTGGTCACGTTGGCTGGTAGGGGTCACGTTGACTGGTAGAGGTCACGTTGTTTTCTGGTAGGGGTCACGTTAGCTGGTAGGGGGTCACGTTGTTGGCTGGTAGGGGTCACGTTGGTGGCTGGTAGGGGTCACGTTGTTGGCTGGTAGTGGTCACGTTGGCTGGTAGGGGTCACGTTGGCTGGTAGAGGTCACGTTGGCTTGTAGGGGTCACGTTGTTGGCTGGTAGTGGACACGTTGGTTGGTAGAGGTCACGTTGGCTGGTAGGGGTCACGTTGGCTTGTAGGGGTCATGATGTTGGCTGGAAGGGGTCACGTTGGCTTTTAGTGGTCACGTTGTTGGCTGGTAGTGGTCACGTTCGCTGGTAGGGGTCACGTTGTTGGCTGGTAGAGGTCACGTTGGCTGGTAGGGGTCACGTTGGCTTGTAGGGGTCATGATGTTGGCTGGTAGGGGTCACGTTGGCTTGTAGGGGTCATGATGTAGGCTGGTAGGGGTCACGTTGGCTTTTAGGGGTCACGTTGTTGGCTGGTAGTGGTCACGTTGGCTGGTAGGGGTCACGTTGTTGGCTGGTAGGGGTCACGTTGGCTGGTAGGGGTCACGTTGGCTGGTAGGGGTCACGTTGTTGGCTGGTAGGGGTCACGTTGTTTGCTGGTAGGGGTCACGTTGTTGGCTGGTAGGGGTCACGTTGGCTGGTAGTGGTCTCGTTGGCTGGTAGGGGTCACGTTGGCTGGTAGGGGTCACGTTAGCTGGTAGGGGTCACGTTGTTGGCTGGTAGGGGTCACGTTGTTGGCTGTTAGGGGTCACGTTGTTGGCTGGTAGGGGTCACTTTGTTTGTTGGTAGGGGTCACGTTGTTGGCTGGTAGGGGTCACGTTGTTGGCTGGTAGGGGTCACGTTGTTGGCTGTTAGGGCTCACGTTGTTGGCTGGTAGTGGTCTCGTTGGCTGGTAGGGGTCACGTTGGCTGGTAGAGGTCTCGTTGGCTGGTAGGGGTCACGTTGGCTGGTAGTGGTCTCGTTGGCTGGTAGGGGTCACGTTGGCTGGTAGGGGTCACGTTGGCTGGTAGGGGTCACGTTGTTGGCTGCTAAGGGTCACGTTGTTGGCTGGTAGTGGTCACGTTGTTGGCTTGTAGGAGTCACGTTGTCTGGTAGTGGTCACGTTGGCTGGTAGTGGTCACGTTGTTAGCTGGTTGTGGTCACGTTGGCTGGTAGTGGTCACGTTGTTGGCTGGTAGTGGTCACGTTGGCTGGTAGGGGTCACGTTGTTGGCTTGTAGGCGTCACGTTGGCTGGTAGTGGTCACGTTGTTGGCTGGTTGGGGTCACGTTGGCTGGTAGTGGTCACGTTGGCTGGTAGGGGTCACGTTGGCTGGTAGTGGTCACGTTGGCTGTTAGGGGTCACGTGGTTGGCTTGTAGGCGTCACGTTGGCTGGTAGTGGTCACGTTGTTGGCTGGTAGGGGTCACGTTGGCTGGTAGTGGTCACGTTGTTGGCTGGTAGTGGTCACGTTGGCTGGTAGTGGTCACGTTGTTGGCTGGTAGGGGTCACGTTGGCTGGTAGGGGTCACGTTGTTGGCTTGTAGGCGTCACGTTGGCTGGTAGTGGTCACGTTGTTGGCTGGTAGGGGTCACGTTGTTGGCTGGTAGGGGTCACGTTGGTGGCTGGTAGTGGTCACGTTGTTGGCTGGTAGGGGTCATGTTGGCTGGTAGGGGTCACGTGGTTGGCTGGTAGGGACACGTTGTTGGCTGGTAGGGGTCACGTTGTTGGCTTGTAGGCGTCACGATGGCTGGTAGAGGTCACGTTGGCTGATAGTGGTCACGTTGTTGGCTGGTAGTGGTCACGTTGTTGGCTGGTAGGGGTCACGTTGTTGGCTGGTAGTGGTCACGTTGTTGGCTGGTAGGGGTCACGTTGTTGGCTGGTAGGGGTCACATTGTTGGCTGGTAGTGGTCACGTTGGCTGGTTGGGGTCACGTTGTTGGCTGGTAGGGGTCACGTTGTTGGCTGGTAGTGGTCACGTTGTTGGCTGGTAGTGGTCACTATGGCTGGTAGTGGTCACGTTGTTGGCTGGTAGTGGTCACGTTGTTGGCTGGTAGTGGTCACGTTGTTCGCTGGTAGGGGTCACGTTGGCTGGTAGTGGTCACGTTGTTAGCTGGTAGGGGTCACGTTGGCTGGTAGTGGTCACGTTGTTGGCTGGTAGTGGTCACGTTGTTGGCTGGTAGGGGTCACGTTGGCCTGGTAATGGTCACGTTGTTGGCTGGTTGTGGTCACGTTGTTGGCTGGTAGTGGTCACGTTGTTGGCTGGTAGGGGTCACGTTGGCTGGTAGTGGTCACGTTGTTGGCTGGTAGGGGTCATGTTGGCTGGTAGTGGTCACGTTGTTGGCTGGTAGGGGTCACGTTAGCTGGTAGTGGTCCCGTTGGCTGGTAGTGGTCACGTTGGCTGGTAGGGGTCACGTTGGCTGGTAGGGGTCACGTTGGCTGGTAGGGGTCACGTTGGCTGGTAGGGGTCACGTTCTTGGCTGGTAGGGGTCACGTTGGCTGGTAGGGGTTACGTTGGCTGGTCGGGTTCACGTTGTTGGCTGGTAGTGGTCATGTTGGCTATTAGTGGTCACGTTGTTGGCTGGTAGTGGTTACGTTGTTGGCTGGTAGGGGTCACGTTGGCTGGTAGAGGTCACGTTGGCTGGTAGGGGTCTCGTTGTTGGCTGGTAGTAGTCACGTTGTTGGCTGGTAGGGGTCACGTTGGTTATTAGTGGTCACGTTGTTGGCTGGTAGTGGTCACGTTGGCTGGTAGTGGTCACGTTGTTGGCTGGTAGTGGTCACGTTGTTGGCTGATGGTGGTCACGTTGTTGGCTGGTAGGGGTCACGTTGTTGGCTGATGGTGGTCACGTTGTTGGCTGGTAGTGGTCACGTTGTTGGCTGGTAGTGGTCGCGTTGTTGGCCGGTAGTGGCCACGTTGTTGGCTGGTAGTGGTCACGTTGTTGGCTGGTAGTGGTCACGTTGTTGGCTGGTAGTGGTCACGTTGTTGGCTGGTAGATGTCACGTTGGCTGGTAGGGGTCACGTTGGCTGGTAGGGGTTACGTTGTTGGCTGGTAGGGGTCACGTTGGCTGGTAGGGGTCACGTTGTTGGCTGGTAGGGGTCACGTTGGCTGGTAGTGGTCACGTTGTTGGCTGGTAGTGGTCACGTTGGCTGGTAGTGGTCACGTTGTTGGCTGGTAGTGGTCACGTTGTTGGCTGGTAGTGGTCACGTTGGCAGGTAGGGGTCACGTTGGCTGGTAGGGGTTACGTTGTTGGCTGGTAGGGGTCACGTTGGCTGGTAGGGGTCACGTTGGCTGCTAGGGGTCACGTTGTTGGCTGGTAGGGGTCACGTTGGCTGGTAGGGGTCACGTTGGCTGGTAGGGGTCACGTTGTTGGCTGGTAGGGGTCACGTTGGCTGGTAGTGGTCATGTTGTTGGCTGGTTGGGGTCACGTTGGCTGGTAGGGGTCACGTTGTTGGCTGGTAGTGGTCACGTTGGCTAGTAGGGATTACATTGGCTGGTAGGGGTTACGTTGTTGGCTGGTTGGGGTCACGTTGGCTGGTAGGGGTCACGTTGTTGGCTGGTAGTGGTCACGTTGGCTGGTAGGGGTTACATTGGCTGGTAGGGGTCACGTTGGTTGGTAGAGGTTACGTGTGCTGATAGTGGTCACATTGGCTGGTAGGGGTTACGTTGGCTGGTAGGGGTCACGTTGGTGGCTGGTAGGGGTCACGTTGTTGGCTGGTAGGGGTCACGTTGTTGGCTGGTAGGAGTCACGTTGGCTGGTAGTGGTCACGTTGTTGGATGGTATGGGTCACGTTGTTGGCTGGTAGGGGTCACGTTGTTGGCTGGTAGGGGTCACGTTGGCTGGTAGGGGTCACGTTGGCTGGTAGGGGTCACGTTGGCTGGTAGTAGTCACATTGTTGGCTGGTAGTGGTCACGTTGTCTGGTAGTGGTCACGTTGTTGGCTGGTAGTGGTCACGTTGTTGGCTGGTAGTGGTCACGTTGGCTGGTAGTGGTCACGTTGTTGGCTGGTAGTGGTCACGTTGGCTGGTAGTAGTCACGTTGTTGGCTGGTAAGGGTCACGTTGTTGGCTGGTAGGGGTCACGTTGTTGGCTGGTAGGGGTCACGTTGTTGGCTGGTAGGGGTCACCTTGGTTATTATTGGTCACGTTGTTGGCTGATAATGGTCACGTTGTTGGCTGGTAGGGGTCACGTTGTTGGCTGGTAGGGGTCACGTTGTTGGCTGGTAGGGGTCACGTTGTTGGCTGGTAGGGGTCACGTTGTTGGCTGAGAAGAGGTCACGTTGGCTGGTAGGGGTCACGTTGTTGGCTGGTAGGGGTCACGTTGGCTGGTAGGGGTCACGTTGGCTGGTAAGGGTCACGTTGGCTGGTAGGGGTCACGTTGGCTGGTAGGGGTCACGTTGGCTGGTAGGGGTCACGTTGGCTTGTAGGGGTCACGTTGTTGGCTGGTAGGGGTCACGTTGGCTGGTAGGGGTCACGTTGTTGGCTGGTAGGGGTCACGATGGCTGGTAGTGGTCACGTTGTTGGCTGGTAGGGGTCACGTTGTTGGCTGGTAGGGGTCACGTTGGCTGGTAGTGGTCACGTTGTTGGCTGGTTGGGGTCACGTCGGCTGGTAGGGGTCACGTTGGCTGGTAGGGGTCACGTTGTTGGCTGGTAGGGGTCACGTTGTTGGCTGGTAGGGGTCACGTTGTTGGCTGGTAGTGGTCACGTTGGCTGGTAGGGGTTACATTGGCAGGGAGGGGGTCACGTTGGCTGGTAGAGGTTACGTGTGATGATAGTGGTCACATTGGCTGGTAGGGGTTACGTTGGCTGGTTGGGGTCACGTTGTTGGCTGGTAGGGGTCACGTTGTTGGCTGGTAGGAGTCACGTTGGCTGGTAGTGGTCACGTTGTTGGCTGGTAGGGGTCACGTTGTTGGCTGGTAGGGGTCACGTTGTTGGCTGGTAGGGGTCACGTTGGCTGGTAGGGGTCACGTTGGCTGGTAGGGGTCACGTTGGCTGGTAGGGGTCACGTTGGCTGGTAGTGGTCACGTTGTTGGCTGGTAGTGGTCACGTTGGCTGGTAGTGGTCACGTTGTTGGCTGGTAGTGGTCACGTTGGCTGGTAGTGGTCACGTTGTTGGCTGGTAGGGGTCACGTTGTTGGCTGGTAGGGGTCACGCTGGCTGGTAGTGGTCACGTTGTTGGCTTGTAGGCGTCACGTTGGCTTCTAGTGGTCACGTTGTTGGCTGGTAGGGGTCACGTTGGCTGGTAGGGGTCACGTTGTTGGCTGGTAGGGGTCACGTTGTTGGCTGGTAAGGGTCATGCTGGCTGGTAGGGGTCACATTGGCTGGTAGGGTTCACGATGGCTGGTAGGGGTCACATTGGCTGGTAGGGGTCACGTTGGCTGGTAGGGGTCACATTGGCTAGTAGGGGTCACGTTGGCTGGTAGGGGTCACGTTGGCTGGTAGGGGTCACGTTGGCTGGTAGGGGTCACGTTGGCTGGTAGGGGTCACGTTGGCTGGTAGGGGTCACGTTGGCTGGTAGGGGTCACGTTGGCTGGTAGGGGTCACGTTGGCTGGTAGGGGTCACGTTGGCTGGTAGTGGTCACGTTGGCTGGTAGGGGTCACGTTGGCTGGTAGGGGTCACGTTGGCTGGTAGGGGTCACGTTGGCTGGTAGGGGTCACGTTGTCTGGTAGGGGTCACGTTGGCTGGTAGGGGTCACGTTGGCTGGTAGGGGTCACGTTGTCTGGTAGGGGTCACGTTGGCTGGTAGGGGTCACTTTTGTCAGTGATATCATTCAGGATATCTTCCCCCAGTCATCTGAGGCAGAGACAGTATGGTGGTGTAGGAGAGGTTCAGCGGTGGAAGAGGTTGGGTTATCTCTTTATCAGTTAAGGTTCTCCTTCCCTTTGGTGACCTCGTCCACATAAACATTAGGAACCGTTGTAGACCAAGACCTGCTTCCTCCTGCAGCTCTGAGGAAGATCACCGTTGACCGAGGCCTAGTAAACTCTATTCCTACATGTCTGGAGATGACATATAAGTATTGAGGGACAATACAATGTTATGATGACCAACACCACACATCACACGCTGGAGTAACGACCTCGTTACAGTCCGTCCTGGATCATTATCATGTCGTGTGTGATGCTATAATGATGACATCGTCTGCGTTACAATGTTAGTTTACTACATACAGACTGACATGGTCAAACAACCATTTAATTATTAGACTACAACCTTCACCCAGGGATGGCAGACCTTCGCCCTCACTCTCAGGTAAACATCAGCACTGACCGTCGCTCCAAAGCTTCCTTAAGTAGCATCAAGCGCTCAGTATTAAGAACCCGGGAGATGATGTCCTCAACTGGCCTACAGTAGACGACAGACTCAAGAACAACGTCAACAAAAACTTTCTTTTCAATGGTCCACACATATATATATTTGAAAATGGAACAGCGAGTGGGTGAACCCGCGGCCCCACCCTCAACCTTCCTGAACATGAGATCATGAACTTTAACCAGTAGTTTCCCCCAAAAATACTTTCTATGATGACCAACTGGTTGTAATAACCTTGACCTTCATCATTGTAGTCGTCTCCTGCACGTGCATGTTGGTGAACATCAACACGACACACAAAAGATCTCATATCCACTGTCTGTGACCTTACAAAATGGCGGCCAATTCCTTCAGAGACCTGCGGCTGAGAGTCAGTAGTTCGTCTTGAGTCGACACATGAAGAGTCGTTTAGATAATTGGTGTTGACAGTCCAGTAGTCATTTCCAGCTTTGTGTTCACAACTACCCCTTCAACACCTGCAGGTAACACGGTGGGAATTTACAACGTTTTAACTGCAATTTGGGAAATTGGGTTTGGTAAATAACTTGCCCAACTACTTGGGCTGGACGGTAGAGTAACGGTCCCGCTTCATGCAGGTCGGCGTTCAATCCCCGACCGTCCAGGAGGTTGGGCACCATTCCTTCCGTCCCGTCCCATCCCAAATCCTTATCCACATATATTCCGAGTGCATAAAGTCGAACTGGCTTGGTGTATTCTCCTGGTAGTTCCCTTCTCCCAATCACCTAAGCCTGGAGAGCTATAGACCAATCACAGTACGAGCAGAAGTAACATCTCTGAGATAATGACTACATGGCCACCGAGTTTACGTAGACTAACAAACCCAAGTTTCAATGTGTAGTCACTCCCCCTTATGGTGACAGGTGCACAGCATTTGTGCACTTTTCACAGGAGCAATGAGCGTGTGGGCTCCACCAAGAGTGTGGGAAGCTGTCTGTATTTGTGACAGTGTTCCGGTGGAAGGATTCATCCCCCTCTGTAACGCCGTCCTGGGGAGCAGCCCGTAGCGAGGAGCCTCAGTAGGGAGTTGGAGGTCCAGGGAGCAGGGGAAGCCAGGCAGGGTAGCCGCCTGGTGAATGACTGCTGGTTGATTCATCTGTACCCATGATGCTAGTGGCTCATTACTCACCTAATCAGTAAGTGTAATCAGTAAACTGTAATGGATAAATGGTGTAACTTTCAATTAATTACGCAACATCACGAAACGATTTATTGATGTTATTGGGCACATTGGAATCAATATAAATAGTGAACTACTAGAATAGAGATGAAAAGTTCTCTGTGAACAAAAGGGAACTAATTATAAACTGTAAATTAAACAACGGGGATTAATATTCAGGTAATGATGTACTTAAGAGCAGCTCTAACTTATAATATAATCTCATGGGCGAGGATCTCCTGCCAGTACTGGATATGAAGCACTCAACTAATAGGGGATCAGCAGCTATTGATTCCAATTACCTGAGTGACTTACTCTCCCTGGAGCAGCATTGCTACATGAGGCACAGTACACAGTACTATTTCATGACTGTGAGTAGTAGAAGTTTATGAGGTACGGTGAACCCTATTATTTTCCAGATAAAAAAATAACATTGACCACAACAATTTACTGAAGAATTATTGTGTTTAAGCCTCAGATTACAATATAAACAACATTGTTCATGGCAATGTTGCAGCCATTGACCACAACGTACAAATTGACGGTGTACTTAAGACGCACGCACCCAAACTATTCACCTAACCTAACCATGCAACCAGCTCATAGAAAACGTGGATATTTGTGATCAGTTCTTGTTAATAGTGCACCTTATTGTATACGTTAGGGACGATAGCATAGACAATGAGACGTATTAGTTGAGAACACGTGTTGAAGGTTGACACTTGTTTTATTAACACATTTAGGTGCATCAGCATGTGTGCAGCTGCCCCAGACTGTGTGAAGGGGAGTACAGTGTGTGTCAAGAACTAGCTGCCCCAGACTGTGTGAAGGGGAGTACAGTGTGTGTCAAGAACTATCTGCCCCAGACTGTGTGAAGGGGAGTACAGTGTGTGTCAAGAACTAGCTGCCCTAGACTGTGTGAAGGGGGGTACAGTGTGTGTCAAGAACTAGCTGCCCCAGACTGTGTGAAGGGGGGTACAGTGTGTGTCAAGAACTAGCTGCCCCAGACTGTATGAAAGGGGGTACATTGTGTGTCAAGAACTAGCTGCCCCAGACTGTGTGAAGGGGTGTACAGTGTGTGTCAAGAACTAGCTGCCCCAGACTGTGTGAAGGGGGGTACAGTGTGTGTCAAGAACTAGCTGCCCCAGACTGTGTGAAGGGGGTACAGTGTGTGTCAAGAACTAGCTGCCCCAGACTGTGTGTAGGGGGGTACAGTGTGTGTCAAGAACTAGCTGCCCCAGACTGTGTGAAGGGGGGTACAGTGAGTGTCAAGAACTAGCTGCCCCAGACTGTGTGAAGGGGGGTACAGTGTGTGTCAAGAACTAGCTGCCCCAGACTGTGTGAAGGGGGGTACAGTGTGTGTCAAGAACTAGCTGCCCCAGACTGTGTGAAGGGGGTACAGTGTGTGTCAAGAACTAGCTGCCCCAGACTGTGTGAAGGGGGGTACAGTGTGTGTCAAGAACTAGCTGCCCCAGACTGTGTGAAGGGGAGTATAGTGTGTGTCAAGAACTAGCTGCCCCAGACTGTGTGAAGGAGGGTACAGTGTGTGTCAAGAACTAGCTGCCCCAGACTGTGTGAAGGGAAGTATAGTGTGTGTCAAGAACTAGCTGCCCCAGACTGTGTGAAGGGGAGTATAGTGTGTGTCAAGAACTAGCTGCCCCAGACTGTGTGAAGGGGAGTATAGTGTGTGTCAAGAACTAGCTGCCCCAGACTGTGTGAAGGAGGGTACAGTGTGTGTCAAGAACTAGCTGCCCCAGACTGTGTGAAGGGAAGTATAGTGTGTGTCAAGAACTAGCTGCCCTAGACTATATGAAGGGGAGTACAGTGTGTGTCAAGAACTAGCTGCCCTAGACTGTGTGAAGGGGAGTACAGTGTGTGTCAAACACTAGCTGTCCTAGACTGTGTGAAGGGGAGTACAGTGTGTGTCAAGAACTAGCTGTCCCAGACTGTGTGAAGGGTAGTACAGTGTGTGTCAAGAACTAGCTGCCCCAGACTGTGTGAAGGGGAATACAGTGTGTGTCAAGAACTAGCTGCCCTAGACTGTGTGAAGGGGAGTACAGTGTGTGTCAAGAACTAGCTGTCCCAGACTGTGTGAAGGGGAGTACAGTGTGTGTCAAGAACTAGCTGCCCCAGACTGTGTGAAGGGGAGTACAGTGTGTGTCAAGAACTAGCTGCCCCAGACTGTGTGAAGGGGAGTACAGTGTGTGTCAAGAACTAGCTGTCCCAGACTGTGTGAAGGGGAGTACAGTGTGTGTCAAGAACTAGCTGCCCCAGACAGTATGAAAGGGGGTACATTGTGTGTCAAGAACTAGCTGCCCCAGACTGTATGAAAGGGGGTACATTGTGTGTCAAGAACTAGCTGCCCCAGACTGTGTGAAGGGGAGTACAGTGTGTGTCAAGAACTAGCTGTCCCAGACTGTGTGAAGGGGAGTACAGTGTGTGTCAAGAACTAGCTGCCCCAGACTGTGTGAAGGGGAGTACAGTGTGTGTCAAGAACTAGCTGCCCCAGACTGTGTGAAGGGGAGTACAGTGTGTGTCAAGAACTATCTGCCCCAGACTGTGTGAAGGGGAGTACAGTGTGTGTCAAGAACTAGCTGCCCTAGACTGTGTGAAGGGGGGTACAGTGTGTGTCAAGAACTAGCTGCCCCAGACTGTATGAAAGGGGGTACATTGTGTGTCAAGAACTAGCTGCCCCAGACTGTGTGAAGGGGTGTACAGTGTGTGTCAAGAACTAGCTGCCCCAGACTGTGTGAAGGGGGGTACAGTGTGTGTCAAGAACTAGCTGCCCCAGACTGTGTGAAGGGGGTACAGTGTGTGTCAAGAACTAACTGCCCCAGACTGTGTGAAGGGGGGTACAGTGTGTGTCAAGAACTAGCTGCCCCAGACTGTGTGAAGGGGGGTACAGTGTGTGTCAAGAACTAGCTGCCCCAGACTGTGTGAAGGGGGGTACAGTGTGTCAAGAACTAGCTGCCCCAGACTGTGTGAAGGGGGGTACAGTGTGTGTCAAGAACTAGCTGCCCCAGACTGTGTGACGGGGGGTACAGTGTGTGTCAAGAACTAGCTGCCCCAGACTGTGTGAAGGGCAGTACAGTGTGTGTCAAGAACTAGCTGCCCCAGACTGTGTGAAGGGGGGTACAGTGTGTGTCAAGAACAAGCTGCCCCAGACTGTGTGAAGGGGGTACAGTGTGTGTCAAGAACTAGCTGCCCCAGACTGTGTGAAGGGGGGTACAGTGTGTGTCAAGAACTAGCTGCCCCAGACTGTGTGAAGGGGAGTATAGTGTGTGTCAAGAACTAGCTGCCCCAGACTGTGTGAAGGAGGGTACAGTGTGTGTCAAGAACTAGCTGCCCCAGACTGTGTGAAGGGAAGTATAGTGTGTGTCAAGAACTAGCTGCCCCAGACAGTGTGAAGGAGGGTACAGTGTGTGTCAAGAACTAGCTGCCCCAGACTGTGTGAAGGGAAGTATAGTGTGTGTCAAGAACTAGCTGCCCTAGACTATATGAATGGGAGTACAGTGTGTGTCAAGAACTAGCTGCCCTAGACTGTGTGAAGGGGAGTACAGTGTGTGTCAAACACTAGCTGTCCTAGACTGTGTGAAGGGGAGTACAGTGTGTGTCAAGAACTAGCTGCCCCAGACTGTGTGAAGGGTAGTACAGTGTGTGTCAAGAACTAGCTGCCCCAGACTGTGTGAAGGGGAATACAGTGTGTGTCAAGAACTAGCTGCCCTAGACTGTGTGAAGGGGAGTACAGTGTGTGTCAAGAACTAGCTGTCCCAGACTGTGTGAAGGGGAGTACAGTGTGTGTCAAGAACTAGCTGCCCCAGACTGTGTGAAGGGGAGTACAGTGTGTGTCAAGAACTAGCTGCCCCAGACTGTGTGAAGGGGAGTACAGTGTGTGTCAAGAACTAGCTGTCCCAGACTGTGTGAAGGGGAGTACAGTGTGTGTCAAGAACTAGCTGCCCCAGACTGTGTGAAGGGGGGTACAGTGTGTGTCAAGAACTAGCTACCCCAGACTGTGTGAAGGGGGTACAGTGTGTGTCAAGAACTATCTGCCCCAGACTGTGTGAAGGGGAGTACAGTGTGTGTCAAGAACTAGCTGCCCTAGACTGTGTGAAGGGGGGTACAGTGTGTGTCAAGAACTAGCTGCCCCAGACTGTGTGAAGGGGGGTACAGTGTGTGTCAAGAACTAGCTGCCCCAGACTGTGTGAAGGGGTGTACAGTGTGTGTCAAGAACTAGCTGCCCCAGACTGTGTGAAGGGGGGTACAGTGTGTGTCAAGAACTAGCTGCCCCAGACTGTGTGAAGGGGGTACAGTGTGTATCAAGAACTAGCTGCCCCAGACTGTGTGAAGGGGGGTACAGTGTGTGTCAAGAACTAGCTGCCCCAGACTGTGTGAAGGGGGGTACAGTGTGTGTCAAGAACTAGGTGCCCTAGACTGTGTGAAGGGGAGTACAGTGTGTGTCAAGAACTAGCTGCCCTAGACTATTTGAAGGGGGATACAGTGTGTGTCAAGAACTAGCTGCCCTAGACAATGTGAAGGGGGATACAGTGTGTGTCAAGAACTAGCTGCCCTAGATTGTGTGAATGGGAGTACAGTGTGTGTCAAGAACTAGCTGCCCCAGACTGTGTGAAGGGGGTACAGTGTGTGTCAAGAACTATCTGCTCCAGACTGTGTGAAGGGGAGTACAGTGTGTGTCAAGAACTAGCTGCCCTAGACTGTGTGAAGGGGGGTACAGTGTGTGTCAAGAACTAGCTGCCCCAGACTGTGTGAAGGGGGGTACAGTGTGTGTCAAGAACTAGCTGCCCCAGACTGTGTGAAGGGGTGTACAGTGTGTGTCAAGAACTAGCTGCCCCAGACTGTGTGAAGGGGGGTACAGTGTGTGTCAAGAACTAGCTGCCCCAGACTGTGTGAAGGGGGTACAGTGTGTGTCAAGAACTAGCTGCCCCAGACAGTGTGAAGGGGGGTACAGTGTGTGTCAAGAACTAGCTGCCCCAGACTGTGTGAAGGGGGGTACAGTGTGTGTCAAGAACTAGCTGCCCCAGACTGTGTGAAGGGGCGTACAGTGTGTGTCAAGAACTAGCTGCCCCAGACTGTGTGAAGGGGGGTACAGTGTGTGTCAAGAACTAGCTGCCCCAGACTGTGTGAAGGGGGGTACAGTGTGTGTCAAGAACAAGGTGCCCCAGACTGTGTGAAGGGGGTTCAGTGTGTGTCAAGAACTAGCTGCCCCAGACTGTGTGAAGGGGGTACAGTGTGTGTCAAGAACTAGCTGCCCCAGACTGTGTGAAGGGGAGTATAGTGTGTGTCAAGAACTAGCTGCCCCAGACTGTGTGAAGGAGGGTACAGTGTATGTCAAGAACTAGCTGCCCCAGACTGTGTGAAGGGAAGTATAGTGTGTGTCAAGAACTAGCTGCCCCAGACTGTGTGAAGGAGGGTACAGTGTGTGTCAAGAACTAGCTGCCCCAGACTGTGTGAAGGGAAGTATAGTGTGTGTCAAGAACTAGCTGCCCTAGACTATATGAAGGGGAGTACAGTGTGTGTCAAGAACTAGCTGCCCTAGACTGTGTGAAGGGGAGTACAGTGTGTGTCAAGAACTAGCTGCCCTAGACTGTGTGAAGGGGAGTACAGTGTGTGTCAAGAACTAGCTGCCCCAGACTGTGTAAAGGGTAGTACAGTGTGTGTCAAGAACTAGCTGCCCCAGACTGTGTGAAGGGGAATACAGTGTGTGTCAAGAACTAGCTGCCCTAGACTGTGTGAAGGGGAGTACAGTGTGTGTCAAGAACTAGCTGTCCCAGACTGTGTGAAGGGGAGTACAGTGTGTGTCAAGAACTAGCTGCCCCAGACTGTGTGAAGGGGAGTACAGTGTGTGTCAAGAACTAGCTGCCCCAGACTGTGTAAAGGGTAGTACAGTGTGTGTCAAGAACTAGCTGCCCCAGACTGTGTGAAGGGGAGTACAGTGTGTGTCAAGAACTAGCTGCCCTAGACTGTGTGAAGGGGAGTACAGAGTGTGTCAAGAACTAGCTGCCCTAGACTATTTGAAGGGGGATACAGTGTGTGTCAAGAACTAGCTGCCCTAGACTATGTGAAGGGGGATACAGTGTGTGTCAAGAACTAGCTGCCCTAGATTGTGTGAATGGGAGTACAGTGTGTGTCAAGAACTAGCTGCCCCAGACTGTGTGAAGGGGGTACAGTGTGTGTCAAGAACTATCTGCTCCAGACTGTGTGAAGGGGAGTACAGTGTGTGTCAAGAACTAGCTGCCCTAGACTGTGTGAAGGGGGGTACAGTGTGTGTCAAGAACTAGCTGCCCCAGACTGTGTGAAGGGGGGTACAGTGTGTGTCAAGAACTAGCTGCCCCAGACTGTGTGAAGGGGTGTACAGTGTGTGTCAAGAACTAGCTGCCCCAGACTGTGTGAAGGGGGGTACAGTGTGTGTCAAGAACTAGCTGCCCCAGACTGTGTGAAGGGGGTACAGTGTGTGTCAAGAACTAGCTGCCCCAGACTGTGTGAAGGGGGGTACAGTGTGTGTCAAGAACTAGCTGCCCCAAACTGTGTGAAGGGGGGTACAGTGTGTGTCAAGAACTAGCTGCCCCAGACTGTGTGAAGGGGCGTACAGTGTGTGTCAAGAACTAGCTGCCCCAGACTGTGTGAAGGGGGGTACAGTGTGTGTCAAGAACTAGCTGCCCCAGACTGTGTGAAGGGCAGTACAGTGTGTGTCAAGAACTAGCTGCCCCAGACTGTGTGAAGGGGGGTACAGTGTGTGTCAAGAACTAGCTGCCCCAGACTGTGTGAAGGGGGGTACAGTGTGTGTCAAGAACAAGCTGCCCCAGACTGTGTGAAGGGGGTACAGTGTGTGTCAAGAACTAGCTGCCCCAGACTGTGTGAAGGGGGTACAGTGTGTGTCAAGAACTAGCTGCCCCAGACTGTGTGAAGGGGAGTATAGTGTGTGTCAAGAACTAGCTGCCCCAGACTGTGTGAAGGAGGGTACAGTGTGTGTCAAGAACTAGCTGCCCCAGACTGTGTGAAGGAGGGTACAGTGTGTGTCAAGAACTAGCTGCCCCAGACTGTGTGAAGGGAAGTATAATGTGTGTCAAGAACTAGCTGCCCTAGACTATATGAAGGGGAGTACAGTGTGTGTCAAGAACTAGCTGCCCTAGACTGTGTGAAGGGGAGTACAGTGTGTGTCAAGAACTAGCTGCCCTAGACTGTGTGAAGGGGAGTACAGTGTGTGTCAAGAACTAGCTGCCCCAGACTGTGTGAAGGGTAGTACAGTGTGTGTCAAGAACTAGCTGCCCCAGACTGTGTGAAGGGGAATACAGTGTGTGTCAAGAACTAGCTGCCCTAGACTGTGTGAAGGGGAGTACAGTGTGTGTCAAGAACTAGCTGTCCCAGACTGTGTGAAGGGGAGTACAGTGTGTGTCAAGAACTAGCTGCCCCAGACTGTGTGAAGGGGAGTACAGTGTGTGTCAAGAACTAGCTGCCCCAGACTGTGTGAAGGGGAGTACAGTGTGTGTCAAGAACTAGCTGTCCCAGACTGTGTGAAGGGGAGTACAGTGTGTGTCAAGAACTAGCTGCCCTAGACTGTGTGAAGTGGAGTACAGTGTGTGTCAAGAACTAGCTGCCCTAGACTATGTGAAGGGGGATACAGTGTGTGTCAAGAACTAGCTGCCCTAGACTATGTGAAGGGGGATACAGTGTGTGTCAAGAACTAGCTGCCCTAGACTGTGTGAATGGGAGTACAGTGTGTGTCAAGAACTAGCTGCCCCAGACTGTGTGAAGGGGGATACAGTGTGTGTCAAGAACTAGCTGCCCCAGACTGTGTGAAAGGGAGTACAGTGTGTGTCAAGAACTAGCTGCCCCAGACTGTGTGAAAGGGGATACAGTGTGTGTCAAAAACTATCTGCCATAGACTATGTGAAAGGGAGTACAGTGTGTGTCAAGAACTAGCTGCCTCAGACTGTGTGAAGCGGGATACAGTGTGTGTCAAGAACTAGCTGCCCTAGACTGTGTGAAAGGGAGTACAGTGTGTGTCAAGAACTAGCTGCCCCAGACTGTGTGAAGGGGGATACAGTGTGTGTCAAGAACTAGCTGCCCTAGACTATATGAAGGGGAGAACAGTGTGCGTCAAGAACTAGCTGATATAGACTGTGTGCAGGAAAGTACAGTGTGTGTCAAGAAATAGCTGCCCTAGACTATGTGCAGGGGAGTACAGAGAGTTTCAAGAAATAACTTCGTGATGCTCTAAATTCCCATCACACAGGATGCTTAGTTATACAGGACCATGTAGTCAATAGTCTTCACTGGCAAATTCTGAGTGCATTATTAGGATATCATCATGAACACGAGAGTTAATAAAGTAATTGCAAAGCTCCAGGTAACTCATGCCAACTGGTCTGAATCGTCTCATAACTGGGCATTCGGTGATGTAGTGTGGGAGATCATGCCGCAGTTCCTGCTCACAGAGTTTACACCTGGAGTGCTCAGGATTAGGACATCCATCACCTGTAGCTACCTGCCACAGGTAATGGTAGCCACCTGCCACAGGTAACGGTAGCCACCTGCCACAGGTAACGGTAGCCACCTGCCACAGGTAACGGTAGCCACCTGCCACAGGTAACGGTAACCCAACCTGATCCTGGCAACCACTGTGTCGCACAGTCTGGTCCACGTTTTGTGCTGCCCATAAACTTTTTCATACTGGTGATTCAGGCCTTTGAGAGTGTGTATTTCTCTCCTACTGGACCTGAGTGTTTGGAGCGATATAGTCTGGTGAACAGAGCTAAGGACTCCTCGGTCTAATTCATCTTCGACTTTTTTACACGCTAATTTGCTTGCAATGTCTGTCATTATGATTGGTTATATTTATGTGAGATGATATACATGGAAAAGATTCTGAACCGTTTTCTCTGTGCAGCGACCAGGTCATCTGTAATTGCTAGTATGAGATTATTCGATCTTACCAAAATCGTCATAGCAAATAAACTCTACGGATTAGTAGAGCCGCATTTGACTATCTCGACCGTAGCAGTTACCAGAATAATAAATAGCAACTTTTGCATGGGATTATCCTAATTGTTGGATTAAATCGGTATTTCCGCATGGGTGAATAGCTTATGTCATGGAAGGTTGTGTCATAACATTCAATCATTTTGGGGATCCACTTCAACAATCCACAGGAGGATTGGTTCGCAAAATTTTCGTTTCCGTTTAACAACAGAGAGAGTTAGCTCTGCAGGTCCCAGTGGCGTGGGAAGGAAAACTGATAAATTATACCACTAATGTATAGAAATACTTTATATGGCACAAAGTCATCCATAAAAAGTGAGGTCATTTCACGGGTTTATGTCGGTCGTTATTTGTCGAGTGAATGAATATGAAGGATACTAGTTGGTGTCAAGGATACTAGTCGGTGTCAAGGATACTAGTCGGTGTCAAGGGTACTAGTTGGTGTCAAGGTTACTAGTCGGTGTCAAGGGTACTAGTCGGTGTCAAGGATACTAGTAGGTGTCAAGGATACTAGTCGGTGTCAAGGATACTAGTAGGTGTCAAGGATACTAGTCGGTGTCAAGGATACTAGTCGGTGTCAAGGATACTAGTCAGTGTCAGGGATACTAGGCGGTGTCAAGGATACTAGTCGGTGTCAAGGATACTAGTCGGTGTCAAGGATACTAGTCGGTGTCAAGGATACTAGTCGGTGTCAAGGATACTAGTCGGTGACAAGGATACTAGTCGGTGTCAAGGATACTAGTTGGTGTCAAGGACACTAGTCGGTGTCAAAGATACTAGTTGGTGTCAAGGATACTAGTCGGTGTCAAGGACACTAGTCGGTGTCAAGGATACTAGTCGGTGTCAAAGATACTAGTCGGTGTCAAGGAAACTAGTCGGTGTCAAGGACAGTAGTCGGTGTCAAGGATACTAGTTGGTGTCAAGGATACTAGTCGGTGTCAAGGATACTAGTTGGTGTCAAGGATACTAGTTGGTGTCAAGGATACTAGTTGGTGTCAAGGATACTAGTCGGAGACAAGGATACTAGTCGGTGTCAAGGATACTAGTTGGTGTCAAGGATACTAGTCGGTGTCAAGGATACTAGTTGGTGTCAAGGATACTAGTTGGTGTCAAGGATACTAGTCGGTGACATGGATACTAGTCAGTGTCAAGGATACTAGTCGGTGTCAAGGATACTAGTTGGTGTCAAGGATACTAATCGGAGACAAGGATACTAGTCGGTGTCAAGGATACTAGTTGGTGTCAAGGATACTAGTCGGTGACATGGATACTAGTCAGTGTCAAGGATACTAGTCGGTGTCAAGGATACTAGTTGGTGTCAAGGATACTAGTCGGAGACAAGGATACTAGTCGGTGTCATGGATACTAGTTGGTGTCAAGGATACTAGTCGGTGTCAAGGATACTAGTTGGTGTCAAGGATACTAGTTAGTGTCAAGGATACTAGTCGGTGACATGGATACTAGTCAGTGTCAAGGATACTAGTCGGTGTCAAGGATACTAGTCGGTTGACCAGACCACACACTAGAAATTGAAGGGACGACGACGTTTCGGTCCGTCCTGGACCATTCTCAAGTCCAGGAGAATGACTTGAGAATGGTCCAGGACGGACCGAAACGTCGTCGTCCCTTCAATTTCTAGTGTGTGGTCTGGTCAACATACTTCAGCCACGTTATTGTGACTCATCGCCTGCATACTAGTCGGTGTCAAGGATACTAGTTGGTGTCAAGGATACTAGTCGGTGTCAAGGATACTAGTCGGTATCAAGGATACTAGTCGGTGACAAGGATACTAGTCGGTGTCAAGGATACTAGTTGGTGTCAAGGACACTAGTCGGTGTCAAGGATACTAGTTGGTGTCAAGGATACTAGTCGGTGTCAAGGACACTAGTCGGTGTCAAGGACACTAGTCGGTGTCAAGGATACTAGTCGGTGTCAAGGAAACTAGTCGGTGTCAAGGACACTAGTCGGTGTCAAGGATACTAGTTGGTGTCAAGGATACTAGTCGGTGTCAAGGAAACTAGTCGGTGTCAAGGTTACTATTCGGTGTCAGGGATACTAGATGGTGTCAAGGATACTAGTCGGTGTCAAGGATACTAGTCAGTGTCAAGGATACTAGTTGGTGTCAAGGATACTAGTCGGTGTCAAGGATACTAGTCAGTGTCAAGGACACTAGTTGGTGTCAAGGATACTAGTCAGTGTCAAGGATACTACTCAGTGTCAAGGATACTAGTTGGTGTCAAGGATACTAGTCGGTGTCAAGGATACTAGTCAGTGTCAAGGATACTAGACGGTGTCAAGGACACTAGTCGGTGTCAAGGATACTAGTTGGTGTCAAGGATACTAGTCGGTGTCAAGGATACTAGTCAGTGTCAAGGATACTAGTTGGTGTCAAGGATACTAGTCGGTGTCAAGGATTCTAGTCAGAGTCAAGGATACTAGTTGGTGTCAAGGATACTAGTCGGTGTCAAGGACACTAGTCGGTGTCAAGGATACTAGTTGGTGTCAAGGATATTAGTCGGTGTCAAGGATACTAGTCAGTGTCAAGGATACTAGATTTTGTCAAGGATACTAGTCAGTGTCAAGGATACTAGCCGGTGTCAAGGATACTAGTCAGTGTCAAGGATACTAGCCGGTGTCAAGGATACTAGTCAGTGTCAAGGATACTAGTCGGTGACAAGGATACTAGTCGGAGACAAGGATACTAGTCGGTGTCAAGGATACTAGTTGGTGTCAAGGATACTAGTCTGTGACAAGGATACTAGTCGGTGTCAAGGATACTAGTCGTTGTCAAGGATACTAGTTGGTGTCAAGGATACTAGTCAGTGTCAAGGATACTAGTCGGAGAAAAGGATTCTAGTCGGTGTCAAGGATACTAGTCGGTGTCAAGGATACTAGTTGGTGTCAAGCATACTAGTCGGTGTCAAGGATACTAGTTGGTGTCAAGGATACTAGTCGGTGTCAAGGATACTAGTCGGTGTCAAGGATACTAGTCGGTGTCAAGGATACTAGTCGGTGTCAAGGATACAAGTTGGTGTCAAGGATACTAGTCGGAGACAAGGATACTAGTCGGTGTCAAGGATACTAGTCGTTGTCAAGGATACTAGTTGGTGGCAAGGATACTAGTCGGTGTCAAGGATACTATTCGGTGTCAAGGATACTAGTCGGTGTCAAGGATACTAGTCGGTTGACCAGACCACACACTAGAAATTGAAGGGACGACGACGTTTCGGTCCGTCCTGGACCATTCTCAAGTCCAGGAGAATGACTTGAGAATGGTCCAGGACGGACCGAAACGTCGTCGTCCCTTCAATTTCTAGTGTGTGGTCTGGTCAACATACTTCAGCCACGTTATTGTGACTCATCGCCTGCATACTAGTCGGTGTCAAGGATACTAGTTGGTGTCAAGGATACTAGTCGTAGACAAGGATACTAGTCGGTGTCAAGGATACTAGTCGGTATCAAGGATACTAGACGGTGACAAGGATACTAGTCGGTGTCAAGGATACTAGTTGGTGTCAAGGACACTAGTCGGTGTCAAGGATACTAGTTGGTGTCAAGGATACTAGTCGGTGTCAAGGACACTAGTCGGTGTCAAGGATACTAGTCGGTGTCAAGGATACTAGTCGGTGTCAAGGAAACTAGTCGGTGTCAAGGACACTAGTCGGTGTCAAGGATACTAGTTGGTGTCAAGGATACTATTCGGTGTCAAGGAAACTAGTCGGTGTCAAGGTTACTATTCGGTGTCAAGGATACTAGATGGTGTCAAGGATACTAGTCGGTGTCAAGGATACTAGTCAGTGTCCAGGATACTAGTTGGTGTCAAGGATACTAGTCGGTGTCAAGGATACTAGTCAGTGTCAAGGACACTAGTTGGTGTCAAGGATACTAGTCAGTGTCAAGGATACTAGTTGGTGTCAAGGATACTAGTCGGTGTCAAGGATACTAGTCAGTGTCAAGGATACTAGTTGGTGTCAAGAATACTAGTCGGTGTCAAGGATACTAGTCAGTGTCAAGGATACTAGACGGTGTCAAGGACACTAGTCGGTGTCAAGGATACTAGTTGGTGTCAAGGATACTAGTCGGTGTCAAGGATACTAGTCAGTGTCAAGGATACTAGTTGGTGTCAAGGATACTAGTCGGTGTCAAGGATACTATTTGGTGTCAAGGATACTAGTCGGTGACAAGGATACTAGTCGGTGTCAAGGATACTAGTCGTTGTCAAGGATACTAGTTGGTGTCAAGGATACTAGTCAGTGTCAAGGATACTAGTCGGAGAAAAGGATTCTAGTCTGTGTCAAGGATACTAGTCGGTGTCAAGGATACTAGTTGGTGTCAAGCATACTAGTCGGTGTCAAGGATACTAGTTGGTGTCAAGGATACTAGTCGGTGTCAAGGATACTAGTCGGTGTCAAGGATACTAGTCGGTGTCAAGGATACTAGTCGGTGTCAAGGATACTAGTTGGTGTCAAGGATACTAGTCGGAGACAAGGATACTAGTCGGTGTCAAGGATACTAGTCGTTGTCAAGGATACTAGTTGGTGTCAAGGATACTAGTCGGTGTCAAGGATACTAGTCGGTGTCAAGGATACTAGTCGGTGTCAAGGATACTAGTCGGTGTCAAGGACACTAGTCGGTGTCAAGGATACTAGTCAGTGTCAAGGATACTAGTCGGTGTCAAGGACACTAGTCGGTGTCAAGGATACTAGTCGGTGTCAAGGATACTAGTCGGTGTCAAGGATACTAGTCGGTGTCAAGGATACTAGTCGGTGTCAAGGATACTAGTCGGTGTCAAGGATACTAGTCGGTGTCAAGGACACTAGTCGGTGTCAAGGATACTAGTCGGTGTCAAGGATACTAGTCGGTGTCAAGGATACTAGTCGGTGACAAGGATACTAGTCGGTGTCAAGGATACTAGTCGTTGTCAAGGATACTAGTTGGTGTCAAGGATACTAGTCAGTGTCAAGGATACTAGTCGGAGAAAAGGATTCTAGTCGGTGTCAAGGATACTAGTCGGTGTCAAGGATACTAGTTGGTGTCAAGCATACTAGTCGGTGTCAAGGATACTAGTTGGTGTCAAGGATACTAGTCGGTGTCAAGGATACTAGTCGGTGTCAAGGATACTAGTCGGTGTCAAGGATACTAGTCGGTGTCAAGGATACTAGTTGGTGTCAAGGATACTAGTCGGAGACAAGGATACTAGTCGGTGTCAAGGATACTAGTCGTTGTCAAGGATACTAGTTGGTGTCAAGGATACTAGTCGGTGTCAAGGATACTAGTCGGTGTCAAGGATACTAGTCGGTTGACCAGACCACACACTAGAAATTGAAGGGACGACGACGTTTCGGTCCGTCCTGGACCATTCTCAAGTCCAGGAGAATGACTTGAGAATGGTCCAGGACGGACCGAAACGTCGTCGTCCCTTCAATTTCTAGTGTGTGGTCTGGTCAACATACTTCAGCCACGTTATTGTGACTCATCGCCTGCATACTAGTCGGTGTCAAGGATACTAGTTGGTGTCAAGGATACTAGTCGTAGACAAGGATACTAGTCGGTGTCAAGGATACTAGTCGGTATCAAGGATACTAGTCGGTGACAAGGATACTAGTCGGTGTCAAGGATACTAGTTGGTGTCAAGGACACTAGTCGGTGTCAAGGATACTAGTTGGTGTCAAGGATACTAGTCGGTGTCAAGGACACTAGTCGGTGTCAAGGATACTAGTCGATGTCAAGGATACTAGTCGGTGTCAAGGAAACTAGTCGGTGTCAAGGACACTAGTCGGTGTCAAGGATACTAGTTGGTGTCAAGGATACTATTCGGTGTCAAGGAAACTAGTCGGTGTCAAGTTTACTATTCGGTGTCAAGGATACTAGATGGTGTCAAGGATACTAGTCGGTGTCAAGGATACTAGTCAGTGTCCAGGATACTAGTTGGTGTCAAGGATACTAGTCGGTGTCAAGGATACTAGTCAGTGTCAAGGACACTAGTTGGTGTCAAGGATACTAGTCAGTGTCAAGGATACTAGTTGGTGTCAAGGATACTAGTCGGTGTCAAGGATACTAGTCAGTGTCAAGGATACTAGTTGGTGTCAAGAATACTAGTCGGTGTCAAGGATACTAGTCAGTGTCAAGGATACTAGACGGTGTCAAGGACACTAGTCGGTGTCAAGGATACTAGTTGGTGTCAAGGATACTAGTCGGTGTCAAGGATACTAGTCAGTGTCAAGGATACTAGTTGGTGTCAAGGATACTAGTCGGTGTCAAGGATTCTAGTCAGAGTCAAGGATACTATTTGGTGTCAAGGATACTAGTCGGTGTCAAGGACACTAGTCGGTGTCAAGGATACTAGTTGGTGTCAAGGATATTAGTCGGTGTCAAGGATACTAGTCAGTGTCAAGGATACTAGACTTTGTCAAGGATACTAGTCAGTGTCAAGGATACTAGCCGGTGTCAAGGATACTAGTCAGTGTCAAGGATACTAGCCGGTGTCAAGGATACTAGTCAGTGTCAAGGATACTAGTCGGTGACAAGGATACTAGTCGGTGTCAAGGATACTAGTCGGTGTCAAGGATACTAGTCGGTGTCAAGGATACTAGTCGGTGTCAAGGATACTAGTCTGTGTCAAGGATACTAGTCGGTGTCAAGGATTCTAGTTGGTGTCAAGGATACTAGTCGGAGACAAGGATACTAGTCGGTGTCAAGGATACTAGTTGGTGTCAAGGATACTAGTCGGTGACAAGGATACTAGTCGGTGTCAAGGATACTAGTCGTTGTCAAGGATACTAGTTGGTGTCAAGGATACTAGTCAGTGTCAAGGATACTAGTCGGAGAAAAGGATTCTAGTCGGTGTCAAGGATACTAGTCGGTGTCAAGGATACTAGTTGGTGTCCAGCATACTAGTCGGTGTCAAGGATACTAGTTGGTGTCAAGGATACTAGTCGGTGTCAAGGATACTAGTCGGTGTCAAGGATACTAGTCGGTGTCAAGGATACTAGTCGGTGTCAAGGATACTAGTTGGTGTCAAGGATACTAGTCGGAGACAAGGATACTAGTCGGTGTCAAGGATACTAGTCGTTGTCAAGGATACTAGTTGGTGTCAAGGATACTAGTCGGTGTCAAGGATACTAGTCGGTGTCAAGGATACTAGTCGGTGTCAAGGATACTAGTCGGTGTCAAGGACACTAGTCGGTGTCAAGGATACTAGTCGGTGTCAAGGATACTAGTCGGTGTCAAGGACACTAGTCGGTGTCAAGGATACTAGTCGGTGTCAAGGATACTAGTCGGTGTCAAGGATACTAGTCGGTGTCAAGGATACTAGTCGGTGTCAAGGACACTAGTCGGTGTCAAGGATACTAGTCGGTGTCAAGGACACTAGTCGGTGTCAAGGATACTAGTCGGTGTCAAGGATACTAGTCGGTGTCAAGGATACTAGTCGGTGTCAAGGATACTAGTCGGTGTCAAGGATACTAGTCGGTGTCAAGGATACTAGTCGGTGTCAAGGATACTAGTCGGTGTCAAGGATACTAGTCGGTGTCAAGGACACTAGTCGGTGTCAAGGACACTAGTCGGTGTCAAGGATACTAGTCGGAGACAAGGATACTAGTCGGTGTCAAGGATACTAGTCGGTGTCAAGGATACTAGTCAGTGTCAAGGATACTAGTCGGTGTCAAGGATACTAGTCGGTGTCAAGGATACTAGTTGGTGTCAAAGACACTAGTCGGTGTCAAGGATACTAGTCAGTGTCAAGGATACTAGTCGGTGTGAAGGACACTAGTCGGTGTCAAGGATACTAGTCGGTGTCAAGGATACTAGTCGGTGTCAAGGAAACTAGCCGGTGTGAAGGATACTAGTCAGTGTCCAGGATACTAGTCAGTGTCAAGGATACTAGTCGGTGTCAAGGATACTAGTCAGTGTTAAGGAAACTAGTCAGTGTCAAGGATACTAGTCAGTGTCAAGGATACTAGTCAGTGTCAAGGATACTAGTCAGTGTCAAGGATACTAGTCGGTGTCAAGGATACTAGTCAGTGTCAAGGATACTAGTCAGTGTCAAGGATACTAGTCAGTGTCAAGGATACTAGTCAGTGTCAAGGATACTAGTCGGTGTCAAGGATACTAGTCAGTGTTACGGATACTAGTCGGTGTCAAGGATACTAGTCAGTGTCAAGGATACTAGTCGGTGTCAAGGATACTAGTCAGTGTTACGGATACTAGTCAGTGTCAAGGATACTAGTCGGTGTCAAGGATACTAGTTAGTGTTACGGATACTAGTCAGTGTCAAGGATACTAGTCGGTGTCAAGGATACTAGTCAGTGTTACGGATACTAGTCAGTGTCAAGGATACTAGTCAGTGTCAAGGATACTAGTCGGTGTCAAGGATACTAGTCAGTGTTACGGATACTAGTCAGTGTCAAGGATACTAGTCGGTGTCAATGAAACTAGTCAGTGTCAAAAACCAGTAGTAATAACAAGCTCAGCGAACAGCTGAGGGTGATTTACCATACCTTTATTTACCTATGATTTACCTGTGAGTGATTTAGTGTTGATTTACCCTAAACACAGATCACGAGGCTCATAATAACTTTCGGCTGTGTTAGAAAAAATAGTGATAAATGCTGCGGGTGCACGCAATGTGTGCTGTCCTCACTCTCAACTTTGGCAGACTAAGCTGTTTAAAGTCATCTTTGTTCAGAGCCCGCCGGTGTTATTTTATTTAACCTCAATACAAATTTGTGAACAATAAAAAAAGCTCACTTTTTGAGATTTATATTTTCTCTAACTTTGTCCAGGGCCAAGTAAAGAGAGAATTTCCATTGCCCAACAGAGAGAGAACACCCAGTACCCAGCAGAGAGAGAACACCCAGTACCCAACAAAGAGAGAACACCCAGTACCCAGCAGAGAGAGAACACCCAGTACCCAGCAGAGAGAGAACACCCAGTACCCAGCAGAGAGAGAACATCCAGTGCCCAGCAGAGAGAGAACACCCAGTACCCAGCAGAGTGAGAACACCCAGTACCCAACAAAGAGAGAACACCCAGTACCCAGCAGAGAGAGAACACCCAGTACCCAGCAGAGAGAGAACACCCAGTACCCAGCAGAGAGAGAACATCCAGTGCCCAGCAGAGAGAGAACATCCAGTGCCCAGCAGAGAGAGAACACCCAGTACCCAGCAGAGTGAGAACACCCAGTACCCAACAAAGAGAGAACACCAAGTACCCAGCAGAGAGAGAACATCCAGTACCCAGCAGAGAGAGAACACCCAGTACCCAGCAGAGAGAGAACACCCAGTACCCAGCAGAGAGAGAACACCCAGTACCCAGCAGAGTGAGAACACCCAGTGCCCAGCAGAGAGAGAACACCCAGTACCCAGCAGAGAGAGAACACCCAGTACCCAACAAAGAGAGAACACCCAGTACCCAGCAGAGAGAGAACACCCAGTACCCAACAAAGAGAGAACACCCAGTACCCAGCAGAGAGAGAACACCCAGTACCCAGCAGAGTGAGAACACCCAGTGCCCAGCAGAGAGAGAACACCCAGTACCCAGCAGAGAGAGAACACCCAGTACCCAACAAAGAGAGAACACCCAGTACCCAGCAGAGAGAGAACACCCAGTACCCAACAAAGAGAGAACACCCAGTACCCAGCAGAGTGAGAACACCCAGTACCCAGCAGAGAGAGAACACCAAGTACCCAGCAGAGAGAGAACACCCAGTACCCAACAAAGAGAGAACACCCAGTACCCAGCAGAGTGAGAACACCCAGTACCCAGCAGAGTGAGAACACCCAGTGCCCAGCAGAGAGAGAACACCCAGTACCCAGCAGAGAGAGAACACCCAGTACCCAACAAAGAGAGAACACCCAGTACCCAGCAGAGAGAGAACACCCAGTACCCAGCAGAGAGAGAACACCCAGTACCCAGCAGAGTGAGAACACCCAGTGCCCAGCAGAGAGAGAACACCCAGTACCCAGCAGAGAGAGAACACCCAGTACCCAACAAAGAGAGAACACCCAGTACCCAGCAGAGTGAGAACACCCAGTACCCAGCAGAGAGAGAACACCAAGTACCCAGCAGAGAGAGAACACCCAGTACCCAACAAAGAGAGAACACCCAGTACCCAGCAGAGAGAGAACACCCAGTACCCAACAAAGAGAGAACACCCAGTACCCAACAAAGAGAGAACACCCAGTACCCAGCAGAGAGAAAACATCCAGTACCCAGCAAAGAGAGAACACCCAGTACCCAACAGAGAGAGAACACCCAGTACCCAGCTGAGTGAGAACACCCAGTACCCAACAAAGAGAGAACACCAAGTACCCAGCAGAGAGAGAACATCCAGTACCCAGCAGAGTGAGAACACCCAGTACCCAACAAAGAGAGAACACCCAGTACCCAGCAAAGAGAGAACATCCAGTGCCCAGCAGAGAGAGAACACCCAGTACCCAGCAGAGTGAGAACACCCAGTACCCAGCAGAGAGAGAACACCCAGTACCCAACAGAGAGAGAGAGAACACCAAGTACCCAGCAGAGAGAGAACATCCAGTGCCCAGCAGAGAGAGAACACCCAGTACCCAGCAGAGTGAGAACACCCAGTACCCAACAAAGAGAGAACACCAAGTACCCAGCAGAGAGAGAACATCCAGTGCCCAGCAGAGAGAGAACATCCTGTGCCCAGCAGAGACAGAACACCCAGTGCCCAGCAGAGAGAGAGAACACCCAGTACCCAGTGCCCTAACATTGATGAAGACTGCTGTTTCATCCCCCGTGTACCTTCACACACGCTTGCATGATGGTTGACGAGGCACTCACCGGAGTGAGTCTGAGCTTCCAGTAGACCGCGGAGGCTTTTCTGGATATGTCGTTAATCAGAAGATAAACAGCCAAGGTGTGTACGCCGGGACCGTCCAGGCTGCTGGGCGGGTTACAACAATAATCTCTTCCTTTAGGACTTTTTTTACAGCGGCTCGCAAGACAGAGGAGAAAATCCTTAAAGATACTTGAAAGAACGTGACCCCTGCCAACGTGACCCCTGCCAACGTGACCCCTGCCAACGTGACCCCTGCCAACGTGACCCCAGCCAACGTGACCTCAGCCAACGTGACCCCTGCCAACGTGACCCCTGCCAACGTGACCCCTGCCAACGTGACCCCTGCCAACGTGACCCCAGCCAACGTGACCCCAGCCAACGTGACCCCTGCCAACGTGACCCCTGCCAACGTGACCCCTGCCAACGTGACCCCTGCCAACGTGACCCCTGCCAACGTGACCCCTGCCAACGTGACCCCAGCCAACGTGACCCCAGCCAACGTGACCCCAGCCAGCTGCATATTAAGACAATACAAAAACACTCCAGAAGACAAGACTGTCATCTTCGCCTGTACCTGCGCCAAGGACTGCGTGAACAACAAGGCTGGATAAACCATCACATCATCTCTACACTCACAACCTGATCATCACCAGGAGAGATCACCACTGGGAGATACCATCACCAGGAGAGATCATCACTGGGAGATACCTTCACCAGGAGAGATCATCACTGGGAGATACCATCACCAGGAGAGATCATCACTGGGAGATACCATCACCAGGAGAGATCATCACTGGGAGATACCATCACCAGGAGAGATCATCACCAGGAGATACCATCACCAGGAGAGATCATCACCAGAGATACCATCACCAGGAGAGATCATCACCAGAGATACCATCACCAGGGTAGATCATCAGCGAGGGGTGTCCGTACCAACAACACGGAAGTAGTGAACATGTGTAGCGACACCAGTGGGGTGAGTGGGCCAGCCAGAGGTGTAGGGCCGCGCACGAATTGTCCTGCCAAAAAATTAAGAGAATCAGTGAATTGGGTATAGTTGACGCGGTAACTACCTCACACTCGTCCCTCAACTTACACTTTAGAGACGTCCTGCCATCTTCAAGACCAATATAGAATGGCCAGTTCACACTGGCCTTAATTACTGCCCGAGCTGACCAATAAGAAAGTAAAAGATGATTGGCCAGTCCTCTCAAGTGGCAGACACCCCTCCACCTCCCCCTCCCCCCATTAGCGCAGGGTATTAGCCCATAGTATATATAATAACTATGCAGAACATATGAATAGTTACCGCCCCGCTCCTGTGCCAGGTAAGTCCACTACGGGCTCATCATAGCCCGTGCTACCTGCCCCGCTCCTGTGCCAGGTAAGTCCACTACGGGCTCACCATAGCCAGTGCTACCTGCCCCGCTCCTGTGCCAGGTAAGTCCACTACGGGCTCACCATAGTCCGTGCTACCTGCTGCTCCTGTGCCAGGTGAGTCCACTACGGGCTCACCATAGCCAGTGCTACCTGCCCCGCTCCTGTGCCAGGTAAGTCCACTACGGGCTCACCATAGCCAGTGCTACCTGCCCCGCTCCTGTGCCAGGTAAGTCCACTACGGGCTCACCATAGCCAGTGCTACCTGCCTCTCCTGTGCCAGGTAAGTCCACTACGGGCTCACCATAGCCCGTGCTACCTGCCGCTCCTGTGCCAGGTAAGTCCACTACGGGCTCACCATAGCCCGTGCTACCTGCCCCACTCCTGTGCCAGGTAAGTCCACTACGGGCTCACCATAGCCAGTGCTACCTGCCCCGCTCCTGTGCCAGGTAAGTCCACTACGGGCTCACCATAGCCCGTGATACCTGCCCCGCTCCTGTGCCAGGTAAGTCCACTACGGGCTCACCATAGCCAGTGCTACCTGCCTCTCCTGTGCCAGGTAAGTCCACTACGGGATCACCATAGTCCGTGCTACCTGCTGCTCCTGTGCCAGGTGAGTCCACTACGGGCTCACCATAGCCCGTGCTGAGACTAAACAACAGCATATGTATGTACTTCCACTCTGCCTCCGTACATGTTACAGAGAGTTTGGGAGGAATGAGTCCTCTACCCACACGTGTCACTCCCAATACATATATAAAATGAACATTAGATTCGTGTATAAATAAATGATCTACACATTTCAGTCAAATTGAAAAAATGATGTCCCTTACCTTAGACTAGTCCCCCTGCAAATTTGTGTTAGTCTAACTCCAAGCATCTGGCCTTTGGACAGACAGACAGACAGACAGACAGACACACACACACACACACACACACACACACACACACACACACACACACACACACACACACACACACACACACACACACACACACACACACATACACACACACACACACACACACACACACACACACACACACACACACACACACACACACACACACACACACACACATACACACACACACACACACACACACACACACACACACACACACACACATACACACACACACACACACACACACACACACACACACACACACACACACACACACACACACACACACACACACACACACACACACACACACACACACACACACACACACACACACACACACACACACACACACATACACACACACACACACACACACACACACACACACACACACACACACACACACACACACACACACACACACACACACACACACACACACACACATACACACACACACACACACACACACACACACACACACACACACACACACACACACACACACACACACACACACACACACACACACACACACACACACACACACACACACACACACAAACAGACAGACAGACAATTTTCGTTCATGCTTTGAAAAAGGCATTTTATTTGTCATTGTCTTTCATGTTGTTGGCTCCGCGGGAAGGTAACGTTGAGTTATTTCGAAGTGTTGTATGAGGATAATCCCCGCGGAGGACACATATACTAGTCTACCATGAAGAGAATGTCCTTTGTTTTCAATATGAATGTAAATGGGACTTATATGGAAAATCCTTTTTCGATTCCTTTGTCTGTGTTTGATATTCCTGTGAGTCCATTTGTAACTTATCTGACATTTCTGCCAGAATCATTGTGGGATTACCAAGCTTGGCCAATTATTGGGCTGCTTCCGGCCCCGATTCTATGATCCTATTGCTGATGTGATACGGTAACTCTCCATGATAACTCCATTGTTTTGTTACTGATGACAGCCCAGTTATGATGGACTGAAAGTGCTTTAGCAATGTTTACCTTTCAAGTCCAGTTTATTCGAGATAAGATATCTCATATAAACCATAGAAACCATACAAACATATATATATGTATATGTATATATGTCGTACCTAGTAGCCAGAACGCACTTCTCAGCCTGCTATGCAAGGCCCAATTTGCCTAATAAGCCAAGTTTTCATGAATTAATTGTTTTTCGACTACCTAACCTACCTAACCTAACTTTTTCGGCTACCTAACCGAACCTAACCTATAAAGATAGGTTAGGTTAGGTTAGGTAGGGTTGGTTAGGTTCGGTCATATATCTACGTTAATTTTAACTCCAATAAAAAAAATTGACCTCGTACATAATGAAATGGGTAGCTTTATCATTTCATAAGAAAAAAATAAGAAAAATATATTAATTCAGGAAAACTTGGCTTATTACGCAAATCGGGCCTTGCATAGTAGGCCGAAAAGTGCATTCTGGCTACTAGGTACGACATATATATATATATTTATATATATATATATATATATATATATATATATATATATATATATATATATATATATATATATATATGTATATATATATATATATATATATATATATATATATATATATATATATATATATATATATATATATATATATATATATATATATATATATATATTGGTGTATACTGGCAGCAGATTTTCTTTTATACATGTCTCATTGAATATGACCGCATGTTCTGTATTTACTATCTTCTGGTTTAGGGCTTCTATCCCTCTAACTATTTTTCTAGCATCAGGGCTTAGCTGAAAGAGGAGTTCTCCAAAACTCATGTTCGATATTTTAAGGTGAAGAAAAAAGTGAATTACTATAGAATGTATTACACTTATTTACATTCAATTTGCACAACGTTTCGAACCTCCATGGTTCATTCTCAAGTGAAAAGAAATTACAGATCTCGTTAAATTTATACCAGTACTAGTATAAATTATTACTGGTATAAATTTGTTGTGTTGAGCAGATGTTGGCATCTTAAAATAACCATAACACCTTAACTTCAAGACCGGAACGTGAAGATGCCAACATAGAAGACATTGCTCAACATACCACGCCCACTACACCTCATTAATCTTTGTATATGCTTCGTAGGGTCGAGAGTTCGAGTCTCCCAGTGCCCAAGTGAAGGAAATGTTTATTTCCACGATAATGTTGTTGACAGTTTATGGATATACATTTTTATTTATCTAGTTTTACTGTGCAGTTTATTCATATATTTAGGTGGAAGAGTTAGTTTCACTTTAAATGATATTTTACACACAAGTAAGACGGAGATAACATTCTTGATCTTCTCCAGCTCCTTATATACCCGACGTCTTACAAGGATGCTTCTCACGTATCCTTCCCACCACATTTACTGGCTCGGTGTCGGCACAGCTTCTCTGACTGTTTGGCCACCCTTCCTCTCCTCCTCTCTATCGTATAAGCTTCTTAAAGAAATCCTTCCTAAATACCAAAAATGATTTTGCAGGAATATACCTTCTTACTTTCACTGAAAGTTAAATTTTGTGAGAGGCTCCTGACACCTCAGCAAGTGGATCAGACCAGACAAGAAACAAGATGTCATGCTCTGGATCAGTGAATGCCCTTCATGCAGGGGATTTGCTTTAGCATCATATATATGTCTGAAACAGGCACACATCTACGTCTAATTTACATCTACACATCTACATCTGCCTCTACAACTAAGTTCAAGTGTATTTACCACATTGTGGAAAGCTGACCAACATGCCTTGCATGATCTGTACTGCGGGAGCTCCAAGGGTTGGCATGCAAGACACAGTGAAATGAATTACATGATCAAGAGGACTCTTACCACATTCCAGTGCCCAGCAGAGAGAGAACACCTATTGCCTATCAGAGAGAGAACACCCAGTTCCCAGCAAAGAGAGAACACCCAGTTCCCAGCAGAGAGAACACCCAGTTCCCAGCAAAGAGAGAACACCCAGTGCCCAACAAAGAGAGAACACATTGTCCAACAGAGAGAGAACACCCAGTGCCCACCAGAGAGAGAGAGAACACCCATTGCCCAGCAGAGAAAGAACACCCATTTCCCAACAGAGAGAACACCCATTGCCCAGCAGAGAGAGAACACCCTGTGCCCAGCAGAGAAAGAACACCCATTGCCCAGCAGAGAGAGAATATCCAGTGCCCAGCAAAGAGAGAACACCCAGTACCCAGCGGAGAAAGAACACCCAGTGCCAAGCAGAGAATGAACATCCAGTGCCCAGCAGAGAGAGAACACCCAGTGGCCAGCAGAGAGAGAACACACAGTGCCCAACAGAGGGAGCATGGATTTCTTCGAGACGAAAAGATCGACAATCCTGTTTTTGGTCAGGATGGTATCACAACACGTCCCTGGAAGAATAGTAGGCAGCTGGCGTATAATTAGACATCAGCATCCACTCTGGATGACATTTATGTCTCATTTTGTGTTGGTCAGGCATGTGGGGCAGCCAACTCATAGGGAGGGAGCAAAATCCATCAAATACAGGCAACTGGGAACAAAGAATTGGGCTATAAGTTCACTGACATTATTAAACATCCAAGAAGTTCTATTCAGTTTCCTTTTCTGGAGCCTCAGTGAGGCGTTCAGGAGAGGATACCCCCACTGTACCCTGGAAGGTACACGGAACTCACTACCTTCAACAATTCATTGTTTTCACAAATTTGCAAATTTCAAAAGTGGCAGAAAGCAGAAAGAATAAAAGAAAAGGATTAATGGGGATATAGAAGAAATGAACAAAAAGCTGCATTGGTGGTGACTTACAAAATCTTCTCTAATTCTTTTTCTGTTCTTTTTCTATGACTGTGGATTCTCCATACCATATGAAGGTAGCACCCATTCCATCTCCCCCACCCCCTTCCTCTCTCTCTCTCTCACACACACACACACAAACACACACACACACACACACACACACACACACACACACACACACACACACACACACACACACACACACACACACACACACACACACACACACACACACACACACACACACACACACACACACACACACACACACACACACACACACACACACACACACACACAAAGAGAGGCAGACGTTGGAAACGGAAGGAAAATGGGGTAAAAGAGGAAGAGAAAGGGGTAGAGGAGATGGATTTGGAAGCGGAGTAAACAGAGAGAAGAGGAAAGAGGGAGAGAGAAAGGCGGAGACAGTAGGAGAGAAGGAGGAGGAGAGGAGAAGGGGGGAGGAGAGGCCAAGACAGGAGCAGACTGGGAGATAAACGAACACACAATGATGATGGAAGGAGAATGGAAAGAGCAGGAAGATGGATGAGAGGAGAGGAGGAAGGTGATAGGGAGAGAGAGAGAAACTCGGGCGAAGCCGGGTACCCTTGCTAGTACATATATATAATGCTCATATTCATATATGTATCATTTTTGAATACATTCATGTATAAAAACACAATACATTATCGAATCATCGCCCCCCCCGTCCCCCCTCTCAAAAAACTAGTAAAACGTTGTAGTGAGTGATGCAAATATTGGTCTCTGTGCTCCTTGTCAAGGAGTGTTTGTGTCAGCTGCGGCCACAGCAGCGAGCTGCTTCACGATAAACGAGGCGGTAAAGCTGAGGGTGGTGTCCGTGTGGTCCCCCCCCCCCCCCCACCACCACCATACGAGGCTGTTAGAGACGGGTGCCAGCCCGAGCTGTAGAGTGCCACCACCACCCCCCAGCCCGCCCCAATACTGGCTCTCCCCCCACCCCCCCCCCCTCAACTCTCTTCTGTTTGTTGAGGATACACAAGGCAATGACGGAAGGATTGGTCAGAGATCTGGTTTGGTTAGGTTAGGTTTGGTTAGGCTGGATAGATGGATAGTTTGATAGATAGATAGATAGATAGATAGATAGATAGATAGATAGATAGTATATCCCAGCTCACGTGGTATCATGCAGATAGATAGATAGAAGACTATATATGTCAGCTGCCCAGGCTGCCCCAGGTGCAGCATATCCTTTTTTTCGAGGCTTGAAGGTCTCTACAAACTATCAGAGGTGTTTGGGGTACCCTCGATATAAATTGAAGGGACCCGTGGCCTCGGAGAAGAGAATAGAGGGTATTCAGAGAAACCTTAATGTGGCTTCTCCCTGAACACTTGAGGATGCTTCATGGGCACTCTGTACACCATCTGTGAGAGCCACTCTTGACGTACGTAGTGTTAAAAGAGATCTACAGGCGGGAGTCACGTTGAAGACCATGACTGACGTCTCCGTCAATCAATGTCTTCCGGATCTTTCAACAACTTTGTGAGCCGTTGGAAAAATGTTCCTGTACAATACTTTAATGGGAGAAATATTGCAGTGTTATTGCAGAGATATCGTAGTGTTGACTGTGTCTTCAGAGGCGGCGTGGTTGTTCATGTTGCTTTTAATGCTATCTTCTGGTGGGTGTTTTTAAAGTCTTTACTAGTTCTAAAATTTTCTCAGTTTTGGAGTCAATCCTGAGACGTTCCTCTGATCTCTCCTCAGTTTTGTTGTTCTAGTGATTGTTTTGTTGTTTCTTTCGTGGTACTTAGACCGTGACTGGAATCATCAAGTCATCAGACGTGATCAAGACGGAAGTGTTGGAAACGATTGGATATTTGGTCGTCTGTTCACAGAGGATTTTACAGAATACTTCAGAATGGTTACTCTTTACACATGTGCCGCGGTTCTTTATGTCGGCACAGTTTATATTGTGCCATCAGTGAAATATTGTACCACCAGTGAAATATTGTGCCATCAGTGAAATATTGTACCATCAGGGCAATATTGTGCCATCAGTGAAATATTGTGCCATCAGTGAAATATTGTGCCATCAGTGAAATATTGTGCCATCAGTGAAATATTGTACCATCAGGGCAATATTGTGCCATCAGTGAAATATTGTGTCATCAGTGAAATATTGTGCCATCAGTGAAATATTGTACCATCAGGGCAATATTGTGCCATCAGTGAAATATTGTGCCATCAGTGAAATATTGTACCATCAGGGCAATATTGTGCCATCAGTGAAATATTGTGTCATCAGTGAAATATTGTGCCATCAGTGAAATATTGTACCATCAGGGCAATATTGTGCCATCAGTGAAATATTGTGCCATCAGTGAAATATTGTACCATCAGGGCAATATTGTGCCATCAGTGAAATATTGTGTCATCAGTGAAATATTGTGCCATCAGTGAAATATTGTACCATCAGGGCAATATTGTGCCATCAGTGAAATATTGTGCCATCAGTGAAATATTGTGCCATCAGTGAAATATTGTGCCATCAGTGAAATATTGTGCCATCAGGGAAATATTGTGCCATCAGTGAAACATTGTGTCATCAGTGAAATATTGTGCCATCAGTGAAATATTGTACCATCAGTGAAATATTGTGCCATCAGGGAAATATTGTGCCATCAGTGAAATATTGTACCATCAGTGAAACATTGTACCATCAGTGAAACATTGTACCATCAGTGAAATATTGTGCCATAAGTGAAACATTGTGCCATCAGTGAAACATTGTACCATCAGTGAAATATTGTGCCATAAGTGAAACATTGTGCCATCAGGGAAATATTGTGCCATCAGTGAAATATTGTGTCATCAGTGAAATATTGTACCATCAATATATTGTTCATATTGGCACAACTACTATCAGTAACGAGCTGTACCGCACAATATAACAACTGGTCGACGACTGATAATAAAGAGAAAAGACTCTAGACCAATCATGTGTCGAAGATCACAACACTACTTTGGTTATCTTGTTAATTCGTCTAATAAATTGTATATAAGATCGACTTTGATCACTCTAGACAAAATATATATGTCGCACGTTATATAAGGAACACTATATTAACTTCACTAGCTAAACTTCCCCCAAGAAATATTCGTGGCCAATGTTCTCAAGACGGAAAACAAGATTGTTAAGATAAATTGTTTACTTTCACTGGGAAAATATTGTGAACCAAATGCCACTTGGTCATTGTGTACAATCCTGGCAGCGCCTGTGCCGGAATATTGCACAGTTTTCGTCTCCATCATTAATGAAAAAGGCTGGAAAATTTAGGGTGTCTAGAAAATTTAAACCATTACGACTATATAGCATTTGGAAGGGGTCATGTTACGGACCCGAGTCCAGCGTCGGAGCACGGAGCAGTGACGACAACGCCATCTGTGAGTCCGCTCCCGAAACCCCCTCCAAATGGACAACGCCATCTAGTGAGGACGGGATATACCGGCCACAGGTGCTGGATTCCCGTCTTAATCAGCTCATAACGTAGCCGCTGCTGACCTCTGGTGAGGTGGCGCTTAGACAGTGAACGCCATCTTTAGAGCAAATAGGTGGACGTTTGTGTCTAAGCTTGTAAGTGCAAGCTTGTAAGCTTCCCTAGAGCGTCCCAGTATTAATGACGTGTCTGATTGCAGAGTCGACCTGGGACTGCTGTGTTGGACGATGGATCAGTCTACCCAAGGCAGCCAAGGTCTCTTCACGAGTCTGCTGAAGAAGCTGTGAGTCACCCCCCCCCCCCCCGGACGAACTCTGTTGAGAGTATTAGCCTGCCTGTGACGTGGCAGTGTCGGGAATCGCCTTATCCGGGGCTGGCTGGTGGAAGAGACTAGCCACTGTGGTGATTAGTGAGGAGAGTGATCAGCGGGATCACACGAGGCTCCTGCCTAGGGCTCGCAACCCTAGTATTGGTCGTGGAGTGGCCTACACAGCGGAGCTGATCGGTACCTGCCAGCTACAGGCCGGATTGTGGTTGAAGGCCTCCACGACGGAGCACCCAGTGGGACTGTGATTTGGCTGGCCTGGGGCCAGGGTAGATTCGCCAATAGAATCATAGAGGATTCATCGTGGGACACGGAAGAAGGAACCAGGGCTACCCAGAGCGAGCACCGTGGAGCATCCAATGTCTTCGGAGGAAGACAACCCTGTACATAATAGTGTAGTTATAACCCCCGCGTGTGACTGATATTTATTTATTCTTGGTGATGAAAATATATATATAAATTAGAACATTTGTATCCCTCCCCCTTTAATTTACCTTGCGTTACGGAACACATCCCTTGAAAGCCTCTACTAACTTGGGGCCGGATTCCCAAACTCTACTAACACCAGAGAAGAACCCGGTTGCGTCCCAGTAGGGCCGTAACAGGTCCGGATTAGGATTTGGGATAGGAAGGAGGGAAGGAATGGTGCCCAACCACTTGGACGGTCGGGGATTGAACGCCCACCTGAATGAAGCGAGACTGTCGCTCTACAGTCCAGCCCAAGTGGTTGGGCCTTTTTTGGAAGAACTGAAATTCCTGTGAAACTTTTGTAGTAAATTAAAAAGAAATATTTACGACCAATAAGCAAAAAAAAAAAGTTTTTTATTTATTTATTGTAAAACAAGCGAAGACCAACTTACAAAACGATATAAACTTACAATACATTAAGAACGCTTAAAAGTGTACCTCTTGACTGTGTTTTCTTCTTTTGTGGTTCTTTCGTTGTTACGACGTCGTTAACCTTCAATTAACGAGTATCTTATGTGTGATTTAAAGGTCTGTTGTTGTTGGGTTTCCGTTTTGATTTTGTCCATAATAAATGGGGGAATCTTTGGTGTGTTCAAAGCAGCATTTAAATCTATATGTTCTATCAGAAAAGAACACGATGCTTAACGAACAAGACCGATGGATGTAGTTGATTTTTATTCGTCTATTCGTTGGCAAGTTTATCGTATTTACTCGATAAAAAGAGTTCTTAACACTCGTTAGCTAACATTTTCACCATTTGTTAGTTAGTATTCCGCTTATTCGTTTAGTAATTACTGTTTACTCGATAATTAGAAGACTGTGTAAAGAGAAACACATTCAAAGAATATATAACACGTCCACACATGCATGTTAAATTTTATCACAAACATATATTTATATATATTATATATATTTGTGAGATGAATTATAGCACGTATTGCAATATATGCAATAATCCCTCTCCCTCCCTCCCTCCCTCCCCACTCCGGACATGCACTCAAGGTCCCAGCCTGGGAAACACACACTACCAATAACATCTTAAACACTTACAAAACTAACAAAATAGGTAAATTGGTTGAGAGACGAAGAACAGCACAAGGTATAGAAGCCAAGGCCGCGCGATTTAGCCAGCCAGCGCTTTAAAATTAGCTCCCGTGGCTGCTGCAGTCTGCGTGATATACACAGCAGAGAGAGAAATACGACCAGCAGCTCACCAAACCAGGAAAGCAGACGGAGAATTACTTTTACCTCTAATAGATCTTCATTATGCTTCATACATCACTTTACTATTAGAGGGAGAGTGAAACTGTCCCCAGTTTGGGTTAATGATATAACATTCCTCACTCAAATTGTGCGGTAAATATAGCTGGCTATTCTGCTCTCTTGCAAATATAAGCTGGTTTATTTTGGGATAAATACTAGTTATCAATGTATATTAATACGTTTTATTGAAACATATATATATATATATATATATATATATATATATATATATATATATATATATATATATATATATATAAATATATATATATATATATTTATATATATATATATATATATATATATATATATATAAATATATATATATATATATATATATATATATATATATATATATATATATATATATATATATATATATATATATATATATATATATATATATATATTACATTTTCAAAGACTTTAGTTTACACAAACACACACAACTTTAACTGAATAGAGCTTAAACATCTTTCGAGTTTTTATACCTACATTTGGGTGAAGTGACGTGTTACAATAGTTTTGGATGAGGTGAAAATAAACTTTTAACACAAGACAGAACACGAAACAATGAAATACAAACAGGTATTAAAAGTAGATAACTGCAGAAGGCCTATTTTTATTGGCCCATATTTCTTGATGCTTCTATATTGGAGCGGAGTGTATATATATATATATATATATATATATATATATATATATATATATATATATATATATATATATATATATATATATATATATATATATATATATATATATATATATATATATATATATATATATATATATATATATATATATATATATATATATATATATAATTATATATGACCGAAAAAGGAAGATTAATAATTCTAACACGAATTTTCTCGATCTTTCTTATGTTACTTTTCACTGTTGATGGTAATTGAAAAATCAATTCTCCAAAATTCATTTTTATTTCTAGTCTGACGCGACACTTGAGTGCGTTTCGTAAAACTTATTACATTTTCAAAGACTTTAGTTTACACACACACAACTGTAACTGAATAGAGCTTAAACATCTTCGATTTTTTATACCTGCATTTGGGTGAGGTGATATGTTACAACAGTTTTGGATGAGGTGAAAACAAACTTTCAACACAAGACAGAACACGAAACACTGGGTATTGAATGGAAGTAATTGCAGAGGGCCCATTGGCCCATATTTCTTGATGCTTCTATATTGGAGCGGAGTCTTGAAGTGGGTAGAATATAGTTGTGCATTAATTGGCTGTTGATTGCTGGTGTTGACTTCTTGATGTGTAGTGCCTCGCAGATGTCAAGCCGCCTGTTATCGCTGTATCTATCGATGATTTCTGTGTTGTTTGCTAAGATTTCTCTGGTGATGGTTTTGGTTGTGGGAAGAGATTATATGTTCCTTAATGGAGCCCTGTTGCTTATGCATCGTTAAACGCCTGGAAAGAGATGTTGTTGTCTTGCCTATATACTGAGATTTTGAGGCTTACAGTCCCCAAGAGGGCATATGAAGGCATAGACGACGTTGGTCTCTTTTAAAGCGTTCTGCTTTGTGTCTGGAGAGTTTCTCATGAGTAGGCTGGCCGTTTTTTTGGTTTTATAGTAAATCGTCAGTTGTATCTTCTGATTTTTGTCTGTAGGGTTAACGTTTCTATTAACAATATCTTTCAGGACCCTTTTCTCCGTTTGATGAGCTGTGGAAAAGAAGTTCCTGTAAAATAGTCTAATAGGGGGTATAGGTGTTGTGTTAGTTGTCTCTTCAGAGGTTGCATGGCGTTTCACTTTCCTTCTTATGATGTCTTCAACGAAACCATTAGAGAAGCCGTTGTTGACTAGGACCTGCCTTACCCTACAGAGTTCTTCGTCGACTTGCTTCCATTCTGAGCTGTGGCTGAGAGCACGGTCGACATAAGCGTTAACAACACTCCTCTTGTACCTGTCTGGGCAGTCACTGTTGGCATTTAGGCACATTCCTATGTTCGTTTCCTTAGTGTAGACTGCAGTGTGGAAACCTCCGCTCCTTTTCATGACTGTTACATCTAGAAAGGGCAGCTTCCCATCTTTCTCCATCTCGTAAGTGAATCGCAACATAGAATTCTGCTCAAATGCCTCCTTCAGCTCCTGCAGCTCCGCTATCATCCCGATTGTTTCATCCCGATTGGATGAAACAATCGGGATGATAGCGGACAGAGTGTATCGTGATCCGGCCTGTACTCCTCTTGACATACCAGAAAACATTCTAAGGAAACTACTCCAAGCTTGTGCTAAAGAGGCATCCTTCTTGAGCCCGGATGGGCTCATGTATAAGCAAGTAGAAGGGGCCGCCATGGGTTCTCCCCTAGGTGTCCTGTTTACGAACTTCCACATGGGTACCATCGAGCAAAAAGTCTTAGTTGACATGAACTTGAAACCGGCCATATACTGCAGAAATGTTGACGACATTTTTACACAGATCCCTGATGTCAGACATCTGCAGGAGCTGAAGGAGGCATTTCAGCAGAATTCTGTGTTGCGTTTCACTTACGAGATGGAGAAGGATGGGAAGCTGCCCTTTCTAGATGTAACAGTGATGGAAAGGAGCGTAGGTTTCCACACTGCAGTCTACACTAAGGAAACGAACATAGGAATGTGCCTAAATGCCAACATTGACTGCCCAGACAGGTACAAGAGGAGTGTTGTTAACGCTTATGTTGACCGTGCTCTCAGCCACAGCTCAGAATGGAAGCAAGTCGACGAAGAACTCTGTAGGGTAAGGCAGGTCCTAGTCAACAACGGCTTCTCTAATGGTTTCGTTGAAGACATCATAAGAAGGAAAGTGAAACACCATGCAACCTCTGAAGAGACAACTAACACAACACCTATACCCTCTATTAGACTATTTTACAAGAACTTCTTTTCCACAGCTCATAAAACGGAGGAAGGGGTCCTGAAAGATATTGTTAATAGAAACGTTATCCCTACAGACAAAAATCAGAAGATACAACTGACGATTTACTATAAAACCAAAAAAAAACGGCCAGCCTACTCATGAGAAACTCTCCCGACACAAAGCAGAACGCTTTAAAAGAGACCAACGTCGTTTATGCTTTCAAATGCCCTCTTGGGGGACTGTAAGCCTCAAAAAACTCAGTATATAGGCAAGACAACAACATCTCTTTCCAGGCGTTTAACAATGCATAAACAACAGGGCTCCATTAAGGAACATATAATCTCTTCCCACAACCAAACATTTACCAGAGAAATCTTAGCAAACAACACAGAAATCATCGATAGATACAGCGATAACAGGCGGCTTGACATCTGCGAGGCACTACACATCAAGAAGTCAACACCAGCAATCAACAGCCAATTAATGCACAACTATATTCTACCCACTTCAAGACTCCGCTCCAATATAGAAGCATCAACAAATATGGGCCAATAGGCCCTCTGCAATTACTTCCATTCAATACCCATTGTTTAGTGTTCTGTCTAGTGTTGAAAGTTTGTTTTCACCTCATCCAAAACTGTTGTAACATATCACCTCACCTAAATGCAGGTATAAAAAATCGAAGATGTTTAAGCTCTATTCAGTTATAGTTCAGTTGTGTGTGTGTAAACTAAAGTCTTTGAAAATGTAATAAGTTTTACGAAACGCGCTCAAGTGTCGCGTCAGACTAGAAATAAAAATGAATTTTGAAGAATTGATTTTTCAATTACCATCAACAGTGAAAAGTAACATAAGAAAGATCGAGAAAATTCGTGTTAGAATTATTAATCTTACTTTTTCGGAATCCTGTAGACATATTTAATAATATATGTCTACAGGAAAGACTGCTACCAAAATATACTATTATATATATATATATATATATATATATATATATATATATATATATATATATATATATATATATATATATATATATATATATATATATATATATATATATATATATATATATATATATATATATATATATATATATATGTCGTACCTAGTAGCCAGAACTCACTTCTCAGCCTACTATGCAAGGCCCGATTTGCCTAATAAGCCTAGTTTTCATGAATTAATGTTTTTTCGACTACCTAACCTACCTAACCTAACCTAACCTAACGTTTTTGGCTACCTAACCTAACCTAACCTATAAAGATAAGTTAGGTTAGGTTAGGTAGGGTTGGTTAGGTTCGGTCATATATCTACGTTAATTTTAACTCCAATAAAAAAAAATTAACCTCATACATAATGAAATTGGTAGCTATATCATTTCATGAGAAAAAAATTAGGGAAAATATATTAATTCAGTAAAACTTGGCTTATTAGGCAAATCGGGCTTTGCATAGTAGGCTGAGAAGTGAGTTCTGGCTACTAGGTACGACATATATATATATATATATATATATATATATATATATATATATATATATATATATATATATATATATATATATATATATATATATATGTATATATATATATATATATATATATATATATATATATATATATATATATATATATATATATATATATATATATATATATATGTCGTACCTAGTAGCCAGAACGCACTTCTCAGCCTACTATTCAAGGCCCGATTTGCCTAATAAGCCAAGTTTTCATGAATTATTTATTTTTCGACTACCTAACCTACCTAACCTAACCTAACCTAACGTTTTCGGCTACCTAACCTAACCTAACCGATAAAGATAGGTTAGGTTAGGTTAGGTAGGGTTGGTTAGGTTCGGTCATATATCTAAATTAATTTTAACTCCAATAAAAAAAAATTGACCTCATACGTAATGAAATGGGAAGCTTTATAATTTCATAAAAAAAAATTTAGAGAAAATATACTAATTCATGAAAACTTGGCTTATTAGGCAAATCGGGCCTTGAATAGTAGGCATAGAAGTGCGTTCTGGCTACTAGGTACGACATATATATATATATATATATATATATTGGGGTACGTTATGCAAAGCTTACGTGAATAATTTGCTTTTACAAATTGAGTTTAAAATTATTAATTAAAGTCTTCATACAAATATATTTTTCTCAAGAACGCGTGTTTGAGTCACAGTTATTATTATTGTGAACTGTAATTCTTTTGAGTCCTTACTCAAGGTGGACACATGTGTGTAAAGTTCCTGGAGTTTTATGCATCGTTTACACACCTGCAGCACTCTGTAGTCCTGCACACCTGCAGCACTCTGTAGTCCTACACACCTGCATTGTAAGAATTTACAGAAACATTGTTTTATTTTGAATTAGACAACTATTATGATTTTAAAATAATTACAGTTGTCAACTCCATTAATGTTTAAAAGAGAGTATGGTAGGGGAATTTGTCACGAGTCTCTGTATTAGTCAAGCGCCGGGTATAAAGGAGGGGTCCAGGAGCTAAATCTCGATCCTGAAGACAAAATTACGTTATTATAAATTAGTGAGGCTACCGACACACACACACACACACACACACACACACACACACACACACACACACACACACACACACACACACACACACACACACACATGAGCCACAGAGACGTTAGAAAGAACTTTTTCAGTGTCAGAGTAGTTAGTAAATGGAATGCATTGGGAAGTGATGTGGTGGAGGCTGACTCCATACACAGTTTCAAATGTAGATATGATAGAGCCCAATAGGCTCAGGAATCTGTACACCAGTTGATTGACGGTTGAGAGGCGGGACCAAAGAGCCAGAGCTCAACCCCCGCAAGCACAATTAGGTGAGTACAATTAGGTGAGTACACACACACACACGCACACACACACACACACACACACACACACACACACACACACACACACACACACACACACACACACACACAAATCAATGCCCTCCAGAAAAGCAATAAGTGGAGTGCAGTGTAAGTCGTGTACAGCGGCAGTCGTTTGTATGGACAGTGAAGAGCAGACCCGATATATATTGTTGTTGGCGGGAGTGAGCAAGAGGGCGAGACACAGACGCAGCCAGGGGAGAGACAGATAAAGAAGTAGCGAGACAAAAAACGATAAAACAGCAAAAAAGAGAGAAATAAAGACGTACCGAGAATGAGAGCGATAAAGAAGAAGTCAGAGACTATAATGAAGAGTGCAAGAGAGAGGATAATGGAAGAGGCTTCCTTTATTGGAAGAGGTCATACACCGGTGCCACTTGTCGGAAAATCCGACACCATTTAATATCATACAGATAATAGCTGTGTTGTATAAACAAGTTACCCATAGAAAACGTAACTTGTAGTGGAATTACCATCTAAAGAAAACGGGATATCATCACCACATACCATTATAATTCACCAGCTATTCTGCTTGGAATTATTCTTAAATACATTAGTCTTTGGACTTTACCATCATAAAAACATCTTATATAAATTAACTTAATTATCAATATTAAAGTAGAGTAAATGTGACCCTTCTATCACTTTCTGAAATCTGGACAAAGTAGGCCAGGCGTCAGGGAGGAAGGAGGGAGCCATTGTTGTGTCACCTCCGAGACGTGTGGAGCAAATTTAGCTCCTATCATATCTGGACAATGTCGGCCAGTAACGTCAATAGTATGGAGTGTTAAACAGCCATTGTTTATATTGAGACCAGAGGCTCACACGGGAGCAAATTCGGCTCCTGTTAATTTTACTTGGACGTAGTGTTATGGAAACCAAAGGTACCATCTCCAACACGATGTCTACAATTCAAGTTAAGTGTTCTTTCCGAAACCCATGTATCTTTCATTTATGGCCATTAATGTCATTATATAGGGTGGCCCGGTTAGAGCACGTGGAAGCCTCAAACTAAAGGTAATTAAGCCAGGTCTTCATGTTCCATGTACAGTTTTCTCTGAAATACTTGTCATATATAGGATTCTGGCTTCACAGCTAGCGCACTTTTGACAGGTCAAGACGAGGAAGCAAGATTTGTGCACCAGTTACTGGGTGATATGGGAGCTACCTCAAAGAGGATAATTTGGTGTCTACACCCTAGTTATACCTGGTGGACTAGCCTGCTGTACTATAAGATAAGGAACCTCTTCAATGTATGTAGTTACTGTAGTTTGATTGGCTGCATATATATTAATTTAATAACCCCCCCTAATGTGTAGAGGATCGATTTGTGAGATTAAGAGATTATTGCAGAAATACAGTCCACTTATCATTATACAAATTGCTATCGAAGTATATAAATTAACGTAAATATAAATTCATATAAATTAAATAAATATAAATCTCACAGGTCGGTTCCCACATTATTTGGTCATCTTCGAACCGGATGACGGATTATTTGATCCTTTGAACCCACATTTGGTCATCTTAGTACCGGATGAACCAGTTAACCAGTGGATTCATTAAATAAACTAGTGCAGTGTTATTTAAACAAAGCCAGTCAAGACGGCGGCGTTGACTCGTGCGAGTTCACGAGCCCCGCTCAGTTCAGTTAAGCCTTAGTCAGCGGTTTCATGCACACCCACAGATTTGGTGGCGTGTTATTCTGTGAAATGGCAGCGCTAATATAGAAGCCAGCCAAATTAGTGACTGTGTCGCGAGATTGTTCACGGATTTCGTGGTGTTACATTTCGCGAGAGATTATCTACGAATTTTGTGGAGTTTATTTCGCGAGGTCACTAATAATATTTAATACTTCTTGATAATATTAGAAGTTTCATAGAGGCTAATTAAGAGGCTATTATCAATAATTGTGTATATTATTTCTCCAAAATAGAGAATCATTTAATATATATTGCACTAGTGATCACAGTATAATATTTACTAATTGCCAACCCACAACGGGGTAGGATATTAACCATTGACTAGTTGAACTATTATCGTTCATCCTAGTCCCATTATTACCATAGTCAGTTGTACTATATTGATTAACCTAACACCATTAATGAATGGTGCAGACCCTATTTTGGGTGTAATTTTTATCAACTGGAGTTGAGTTGTATATATAATAATTTACTTATGATCATTACACCTTTGAGTGATTAATTAGTGTCTCTACCATCCTAGGGTGATATAGAAGAGCTAACCTAAAGGTACTTCCAGTGACACTGGTTTATCACTCAAATCATTAGTGTGTATGATTGTACATATATATAATGTGTATTAATTTTAAGTGCTAACCTCTAGTAGAGGTAGGATTATTGCCTAGTGAGTGCGGAATTTACTTTAGGCTACCATCAGTGCTTGTTCAGTATTATGAGCAGCCCAAGTACAAGTCCCACAAGGCTTCACCAACGAGCCAGTATGGATAATGCAGGGAGAATGAAAAGAACCCTTGCAGGTCTTAAAGGCCACTTAACAAGACAGATCAAGAAATGTGAAGATTTGTCACAACAATCTCAAGTTGATTATGCTGACCTGGAAAGCTATTATCAAGCAGCTGCAGGTAAATTTGAGCAAATCAAATGCCAAATGGCTGTCCTTGTGGGGACAGACTACTACCATCAATTCATTGGTAGCCCTACTAAATATCAGGGCATAACCATGTTAAACTCTGCAGGAGGTAAATTACTCTCAGGCCCAGTATCAAGCCTGAGGAGACCTATGCCTGCAGATAAACAATACCAATAGAAACTAAATTTGTCAGCTGATTATATTTCTCCAGTAGCATTATACTAAGGAGATTACAGCTGACTATAGTAACAGAGGTTGATGTTAGTATCATCATTTAAAGCTGGAGATGATTTCATGAGGCCTCAGTGGCAAATCAGTGAACAGTAGCCTAAAACAGCTACAAGTCACTGCGACCAATGTCACTGAACCCACTGCAGTCTCAGAACCATACTTTACTTGAATGATGAGCTATTCAATCTTCTGAATCAATTAACTAAATTAAACCCCAATAAATCTGATGACTGATTTGATACATTTATTATTTAATCAAGATGTATTCCATGGGCCTCAGTGTTTCTATATCAGTGACCAGTTACCTGAAGAAACTTCAAGTTATATCTAATGTCACTGATCTCACTGCAGTCCCTGAATCATACTTGACTGTAGTACTTGATCACATTCAGTCTTCTGGGTTAAATAATATGTAATTAGGCTTGAATATTAGCCTTTCAAGAGTTGACAGGGAAATGAAATCGCATTAGACTTCTAACCCCTACAACTCTAGTACGGGACATCCGTCCTGCACGAACAGACACACAAATGTGTGATTACTAACTACTAACATCAAATTAATCTAATAATTCGAAGGAGGAGTATCGGTGTTCGTCTGTTCTAATTAGGACTTCGACCCGTGAGCAGCCCCTGGGGAATTATGTCGGAAAATCCGACACCATTTAATATCATACAGATAATAGCTGTGTTGTATAAACAAGTTACCCATAGAAAACGTAACTTGTAGTGGAATTACCATCTAAAGAAAACGGGATATCATCACCACATACCATTATAATTCACCAGCTATTCTGCTGGGAATTATTCTTAAATACATTAGTCTTTGGACTTTACCATCATAAAAACATCTTATATAAATTAACTTAATTATCAATATTAAAGTAGAGTAAATGTGACCCTTCTATCACTTTCTGAAATCTGGACAAAGTAGGCCAGGCGTCAGGGAGGAAGGAGGGAGCCATTGTTGTGTCACCTCCGAGACGTGTGGAGCAAATTTAGCTCCTATCATATCTGGACAATGTCGGCCAGTAACGTCAATAGTATGGAGTGTTAAACAGCCATTGTTTATATTGAGACCAGAGGCTCACACGGGAGCAAATTCGGCTCCTGTTAATTTTACTTGGATGTAGTGTTATGGAAACCAAAGGCACCATCTCCAACACGATGTCTACAATTCAAGTTAAGTGTTCTTTCCGAAACCCATGTATCTTTCATTTATGGCCATTAATGTCATTATATAGGGTGGCCCGGTTAGAGCACGTGGAAGCCTCAAACTAAAGGTAATTAAGCCAGGTCTTCATGTTCCATGTACAGTTTTCTCTGAAATACTTGTCATATATAGGATTCTGGCTTCACAGCTAGCGCACTTTTGACAGGTCAAGACGAGGAAGCAAGATTTGTGCACCAGTTACTGGGTGATATGGGAGCTACCTCAAAGAGGATAATTTGGTGTCTACACCCTAGTTATACCTGGTGGACTAGCCTGCTGTACTATAAGATAAGGAACCTCTTCAATGTATGTAGTTACTGTAGTTTGATTGGCTGCATATATATTAATTTAATAACCCCCCCTAATGTGTAGAGGATCGATTTGTGAGATTAAGAGATTATTGCAGAAATACAGTCCACTTATCATTATACAAATTGCTATCGAAGTATATAAATTAACGTAAATATAAATTCATATAAATTAAATAAATATAAATCTCACAGGTCGGTTCCCACATTATTTGGTCATCTTCGAACCGGATGACGGATTATTTGATCCTTTGAACCCACATTTGGTCATCTTAGTACCGGATGAACCAGTTAACCAGTGGATTCATTAAATAAACTAGTGCAGTGTTATTTAAACAAAGCCAGTCAAGACGGCGGCGTTGACTCGTGCGAGTTCACGAGCCCCGCTCAGTTCAGTTAAGCCTTAGTCAGCGGTTTCATGCACACCCACAGATTTGGTGGCGTATTATTCTGTGAAATGGCAGCGCTAATATAGAAGCCAGCCAAATTAGTGACTGTGTCGCGAGATTGTTCACGGATTTCGTGGTGTTACATTTCGCGAGAGATTATCTACGAATTTTGTGGAGTTTATTTCGCGAGGTCACTAATAATATTTAATACTTCTTGATAATATTAGAAGTTTCATAGAGGCTAATTAAGAGGCTATTATCAATAATTGTGTATATTATTTCTCCAAAATAGAGAATCATTTAATATATATTGCACTAGTGATCACAGTATAATATTTACTAATTGCCAACCCACAACAGGGTAGGATATTAACCATTGACTAGTTGAACTATTATCGTTCATCCTAGTCCCATTATTACCATAGTCAGTTGTACTATATTGATTAACCTAACACCATTAATGAATGGTGCAGACCCTATTTTGGGTGTAATTTTTATCAACTCGAGTTGAGTTGTATATATAATAATTTACTTATGATCATTACACCTTTGAGTGATTAATTAGTGTCTCTACCATCCTAGGGTGATATAGAAGAGCTAACCTAAAGGTACTTCCAGTGACACTGGTTTATCACTCAAATCATTAGTGTGTATGATTGTACATATATATAATGTGTATTAATTTTAAGTGCTAACCTCTAGTAGAGGTAGGATTATTGCCTAGTGAGTGCGGAATTTACCCTAGGCTACCATCAGTGCTTGTTCAGTATTATGAGCAGCCCAAGTACAAGTCCCACAAGGCTTCACCAACGAGCCAGTATGGATAATGCAGGGAGAATGAAAAGAACCCTTGCAGGTCTTAAAGGCCACTTAACAAGACAGATCAAGAAATGTGAAGATTTGTCACAACAATCTCAAGTTGATTATGCTGACCTGGAAAGCTATTATCAAGCAGCTGCAGGTAAATTTGAGCAAATCAAATGCCAAATGGCTGTCCTTGTGGGGACAGACTACTACCATCAATTCATTGGTAGCCCTACTAAATATCAGGGCATAACCATGTTAAACTCTGCAGGAGGTAAATTACTCTCAGGCCCAGTATCAAGCCTGAGGAGACCTATGCCTGCAGATAAACAATACCAATAGAAACTAAATTTGTCAGCTGATTATATTTCTCCAGTAGCATTATACTAAGGAGATTACAGCTGACTATAGTAACAGAGGTTGATGTTAGTATCATCATTTAAAGCTGGAGATGATTTCATGAGGCCTCAGTGGCAAATCAGTGAACAGTAGCCTAAAACAGCTACAAGTCACTGCGACCAATGTCACTGAACCCACTGCAGTCTCAGAACCATACTTTACTTGAATGATGAGCTATTCAATCTTCTGAATCAATTAACTAAATTAAACCCCAATAAATCTGATGACTGATTTGATACATTTATTATTTAATCAAGATGTATTCCATGGGCCTCAGTGTTTCTATATCAGTGACCAGTTACCTGAAGAAACTTCAAGTTATATCTAATGTCACTGATCTCACTGCAGTCCCTGAATCATACTTGACTGTAGTACTTGATCACATTCAGTCTTCTGGGTTAAATAATATGTAATTAGGCTTGAATATTAGCCTTTCAAGAGTTGACAGGGAAATGAAATCGCATTAGACTTCTAACCCCTACAACTCTAGTACGGGACATCCGTCCTGCACGAACAGACACACAAATGTGTGATTACTAACTACTAACATCAAATTAATCTAATAATTCGAAGGAGGAGTATCGGTGTTCGTCTGTTCTAATTAGGACTTCGACCCGTGAGCAGCCCCTGGGGAATTATGTCGGAAAATCCGACACCATTTAATATCATACAGATAATAGCTGTGTTGTATAAACAAGTTACCCATAGAAAACGTAACTTGTAGTGGAATTACCATCTAAAGAAAACGGGATATCATCACCACATACCATTATAATTCACCAGCTATTCTGCTGGGAATTATTCTTAAATACATTAGTCTTTGGACTTTACCATCATAAAAACATCTTATATAAATTAACTTAATTATCAATATTAAAGTAGAGTAAATGTGACCCTTCTATCACTTTCTGAAATCTGGACAAAGTAGGCCAGGCGTCAGGGAGGAAGGAGGGAGCCATTGTTGTGTCACCTCCGAGACGTGTGGAGCAAATTTAGCTCCTATCATATCTGGACAATGTCGGCCAGTAACGTCAATAGTATGGAGTGTTAAACAGCCATTGTTTATATTGAGACCAGAGGCTCACACGGGAGCAAATTCGGCTCCTGTTAATTTTACTTGGACGTAGTGTTATGGAAACCAAAGGCACCATCTCCAACACGATGTCTACAATTCAAGTTAAGTGTTCTTTCCGAAACCCATGTATCTTTCATTTATGGCCATTAATGTCATTATATAGGGTGGCCCGGTTAGAGCACGTGGAAGCCTCAAACTAAAGGTAATTAAGCCAGGTCTTCATGTTCCATGTACAGTTTTCTCTGAAATACTTGTCATATATAGGATTCTGGCTTCACAGCTAGCGCACTTTTGACAGGTCAAGACGAGGAAGCAAGATTTGTGCACCAGTTACTGGGTGATATGGGAGCTACCTCAAAGAGGATAATTTGGTGTCTACACCCTAGTTATACCTGGTGGACTAGCCTGCTGTACTATAAGATAAGGAACCTCTTCAATGTATGTAGTTACTGTAGTTTGATTGGCTGCATATATATTAATTTAATAACCCCCCCTAATGTGTAGAGGATCGATTTGTGAGATTAAGAGATTATTGCAGAAATACAGTCCACTTATCATTATACAAATTGCTATCGAAGTATATAAATTAACGTAAATATAAATTCATATAAATTAAATAAATATAAATCTCACAGGTCGGTTCCCACATTATTTGGTCATCTTCGAACCGGATGACGGATTATTTGATCCTTTGAACCCACATTTGGTCATCTTAGTACCGGATGAACCAGTTAACCAGTGGATTCATTAAATAAACTAGTGCAGTGTTATTTAAACAAAGCCAGTCAAGACGGCGGCGTTGACTCGTGCGAGTTCACGAGCCCCGCTCAGTTCAGTTAAGCCTTAGTCAGCGGTTTCATGCACACCCACAGATTTGGTGGCGTATTATTCTGTGAAATGGCAGCGCTAATATAGAAGCCAGCCAAATTAGTGACTGTGTCGCGAGATTGTTCACGGATTTCGTGGTGTTACATTTCGCGAGAGATTATCTACGAATTTTGTGGAGTTTATTTCGCGAGGTCACTAATAATATTTAATACTTCTTGATAATATTAGAAGTTTCATAGAGGCTAATTAAGAGGCTATTATCAATAATTGTGTATATTATTTCTCCAAAATAGAGAATCATTTAATATATATTGCACTAGTGATCACAGTATAATATTTACTAATTGCCAACCCACAACAGGGTAGGATATTAACCATTGACTAGTTGAACTATTATCGTTTATCCTAGTCCCATTATTACCATAGTCAGTTGTACTATATTGATTAACCTAACACCATTAATGAATGGTGCAGACCCTATTTTGGGTGTAATTGTTATCAACTCGAGTTGAGTTGTATATATAATAATTTACTTATGATCATTACACCTTTGAGTGATTAATTAGTGTCTCTACCATCCTAGGGTGATATAGAAGAGCTAACCTAAAGGTACTTCCAGTGACACTGGTTTATCACTCAAATCATTAGTGTGTATGATTGTACATATATATAATGTGTATTAATTTTAAGTGCTAACCTCTAGTAGAGGTAGGATTATTGCCTAGTGAGTGCGGAATTTACCCTAGGCTACCATCAGTGCTTGTTCAGTATTATGAGCAGCCCAAGTACAAGTCCCACAAGGCTTCACCAACGAGCCAGTATGGATAATGCAGGGAGAATGAAAAGAACCCTTGCAGGTCTTAAAGGCCACTTAACAAGACAGATCAAGAAATGTGAAGATTTGTCACAACAATCTCAAGTTGATTATGCTGACCTGGAAAGCTATTATCAAGCAGCTGCAGGTAAATTTGAGCAAATCAAATGCCAAATGGCTGTCCTTGTGGGGACAGACTACTACCATCAATTCATTGGTAGCCCTACTAAATATCAGGGCATAACCATGTTAAACTCTGCAGGAGGTAAATTACTCTCAGGCCCAGTATCAAGCCTGAGGAGACCTATGCCTGCAGATAAACAATACCAATAGAAACTAAATTTGTCAGCTGATTATATTTCTCCAGTAGCATTATACTAAGGAGATTACAGCTGACTATAGTAACAGAGGTTGATGTTAGTATCATCATTTAAAGCTGGAGATGATTTCATGAGGCCTCAGTGGCAAATCAGTGAACAGTAGCCTAAAACAGCTACAAGTCACTGCGACCAATGTCACTGAACCCACTGCAGTCTCAGAACCATACTTTACTTTAATGATGAGCTATTCAATCTTCTGAATCAATTAACTAAATTAAACCCCAATAAATCTGATGACTGATTTGATACATTTATTATTTAATCAAGATGTATTCCATGGGCCTCAGTGTTTCTATATCAGTGACCAGTTACCTGAAGAAATTTAAGTTATATCTAATGTCACTGATCTCACTGCAGTCCCTGAATCATACTTGACTGTAGTACTTGATCACATTCAGTCTTCTGGGTTAAATAATATGTAATTAGGCTTGAATATTAGCCTTTCAAGAGTTGACAGGGAAATGAAATCGCATTAGACTTCTAACCCCTACAACTCTAGTACGGGACATCCGTCCTGCACGAACAGACACACAAATGTGTGATTACTAACTACTAACATCAAATTAATCTAATAATTCGAAGGAGGAGTATCGGTGTTCGTCTGTTCTAATTAGGACTTCGACCCGTGAGCAGCCCCTGGGGAATTATGTCGGAAAATCCGACACCATTTAATATCATACAGATAATAGCTGTGTTGTATAAACAAGTTACCCATAGAAAACGTAACTTGTAGTGGAATTACCATCTAAAGAAAACGGGATATCATCACCACATACCATTATAATTCACCAGCTATTCTGCTGGGAATTATTCTTAAATACATTAGTCTTTGGACTTTACCATCATAAAAACATCTTATATAAATTAACTTAATTATCAATATTAAAGTAGAGTAAATGTGACCCTTCTATCACTTTCTGAAATCTGGACAAAGTAGGCCAGGCATCAGGGAGGAAGGAGGGAGCCATTGTTGTGTCACCTCCGAGACGTGTGGAGCAAATTTAGCTCCTATCATATCTGGACAATGTCGGCCAGTAACGTCAATAGTATGGAGTGTTAAACAGCCATTGTTTATATTGAGACCAGAGGCTCACACGGGAGCAAATTCGGCTCCTGTTAATTTTACTTGGACGTAGTGTTATGGAAACCAAAGGTACCATCTCCAACACGATGTCTACAATTCAAGTTAAGTGTTCTTTCCGAAACCCATGTATCTTTCATTTATGGCCATTAATGTCATTATATAGGGTGGCCCGGTTAGAGCACGTGGAAGCCTCAAACTAAAGGTAATTAAGCCAGGTCTTCATGTTCCATGTACAGTTTTCTCTGAAATACTTGTCATATATAGGATTCTGGCTTCACAGCTAGCGCACTTTTGACAGGTCAAGACGAGGAAGCAAGATTTGTGCACCAGTTACTGGGTGATATGGAAGCTACCTCAAAGAGGATAATTTGGTGTCTACACCCTAGTTATACCTGGTGGACTAGCCTGCTGTACTATAAGATAAGGAACCTCTTCAATGTTTAATAATGTGTAGTTAATACTGTAGTTTGATTGGCTGCATATATATAAACTAATAAACCCCCCCTAATGTGTAGAGGATCGATTTGTGAGATTAAGAGATTATTGCAGAAATACAGTCCACTTATCATTATACAAATTGCTATCGAAGTATATAAATTAACGTAAATATAAATTCATATAAATTAAATAAATATAAATCTCACAGGTCGGTTCCCACACCACTTTACGTGTATACAACAGTGGACTCAGCCCCATGGTGTGTGGAACACCTACTATACAACAGTGGACTCAGCCCCATGGTGTGGAACACCTACTATACAACAGTGGACTCAGCCCCTTGGTGTGGAACACCTACTATACAACAGTGGACTCAGCCCCCATGGTGTGGAACACCAACTATACAACAGTGGACTCAGCCCCTTGGTGTGGAACACCTACTATACAACAGTGGACTCAGCCCCCATGGTGTGGAACACCAACTATACAACAGTGGACTCAGCCCCATGGTGTGGAACACCTACTATACAACAGTGGACTCAGCCCCCATGGTGTGGAACATCTACTATACAACAGTGGACTCAGCCCTATGGTGTGGAACACCTACTATACAACAGTGGACTCAGCCCCATGGTGTTGAACACCTACTATACAACAGTGGACGCAGCCCCCATGGTGTGGAACACCAACTATACAACAGTGGACTCAGCCCCATGGTGTGGAACACCTACTATACAACAGTGGACTCAGCCCCCATGGTGTGGAACATCTACTGTACAACAGTGGACTCAGCCCTATGGTGTGGAACACCTACTATACAACAGTGGACTCAGCCCAATGGTGTGGAACACCTACTATACAACAGTGGACTCAGCCCCCATGGTGTGGAACATCTACTATACAACAGTGGACTCAGCCCCATGGTGTGGAACACCTACTATACAACAGAGGACTCAGCCCCATGGTGTGGAACACCTACTATACAACAGTGGACTCAGCCCCATGGTGTGGAACACCTACTATACAACAGAGGACTCAGCCCCATGGTGTGGAACATCTACTATACAACAGAGGACTCAGCCCCATGGTGTGGAACATCTACTATACAACAGTGGACTCAGCCCCCATGGTGTGGAACATCTACTATACAACAGTGGACTCAGCCCCCATGGTGTGGAACACCTACTATACAACAGTGGACTCAGCCCCATGGTGTGGAACACCTACTATACAACAGAGGACTCAGCCCCATGGTGTGGAACATCTACTGTACAACAGTGGACTCAGCCCCCATGGTGTGGAACACCTACTATACAACAGTGGACTCAGCCCCATGGTGTAGAACACCTACTATACAACAGAGGACTCAGCCCCATGGTGTGGAACATCTACTGTACAACAGTGGACTCAGCCCCCATCGTGTGGAACACCTACTATACAACAGTGGACTCAGCCCCATGGTGTGGAACACCTACTATACAACAGAGGACTCAGCCCCCTGGTGTGGAACATCTACTATACAACAGTGGACTCAGCCCTCATGGTGATGAACACCTACTATACAACAGAGGACTCAGCCCCATGGTGTGGAACACCTACTATACAACAGAGGACTCAGCCCCATGGTGTGGAACACCTACTATACAACAGTGGACTCAGCCCATATGGTGTGGAACATCTACTATACAACAGTGGACTCAGCCCCATGGTGTGGAACATCTACTGTACTACAGAGGACTCAGCCCCATGGTGTGGAACATCTACTGTACAACAGAGGACTCACCCCCATGGTGTGGAACATCTACTATACAACAGTGGACTCAGCCCCATGGTGTGGAACACCTACTATACAACAGTGGACTCAGCCCCCATGGTGCGGAACACCTACTATACAACAGTGGACTCAGCCCCTTGGTGTGGAACACCTACTATACAACAGTGGACTCAGCCCCATGGTGTGGAACACCTACTATACAACAGAGGACTCAGCCCCATGGTGTGGAACATCTACTATACAACAGTGGACTCAGCCCCATGGTGTGGAACATCTACTGTACAACAGAGGACTCAGCCCCCATGGTGTGGAACACCTACTATACAACAGTGGACACAGCCCCATGGTGTGGAACATCTACTATACAACAGTGGACTCAGCCCCCATGGTGTGGAACATCTACTATACAACAGTGGACTCAGCCCCATGGTGTGGAACATCTACTGTACAACAGAGGACTCAGCCCCCATGGTGTGGAACACCTACTATACAACAGTGGACACAGCCCCATGGTGTGGAACTTCTACTATACAACAGTGGACTCAGCCCCATGGTGTGGAACATCTACTGTACAACAGAGGACTCAGCCGCCATGGTGTGGAACACCTACTATACAACAGTGGACTCAGCCCCCATGGTGTGGAACACCTACTATACAACAGTGGACACAGCCCCATGGTGTGGAACTTCTACTATACAACAGTGGACTCAGCCCCATGGTGTGGAACATCTACTGTACAACAGAGGACTCAGCCGCCATGGTGTGGAACACCTACTATACAACAGTGGACTCAGCCCCATGGTGTGGAACACCTACTATACAACAGTGGACTCAGCCCCCATGGTGTGGAACACCTACTATACAACAGTGGACTCAGCCCCATGGTGTGGAACACCTACTATACAACAGTGGACTCAGCCCCATGGTGTGGAACACCTACTATACAACAGAGGACTCAGCCCCATGGTGTGGAACATCTACTGTACAACAGTGGACTCAGCCCCCATCGTGTGTAACACCTACTATACAACAGTGGACTCAGCCCCATGGTGTGGAACATCTACTATACAACAGTGGACTCAGCCCCCATGGTGTGGAACATCTACTATACAACATTGGACTCAGCCCCTATGGTGTGGAACACCTACTATACAACAGAGGACTCAGCCCCCTTGGTGTGGAACACCTACTATACAACAGAGGACTCAGTCCCATGGTGTGGAACACCTACTATACAACAGTGGACTCAGCCCCTATGGTGTGGAACACCTACTATACAACAGTGGACTCAGCCCCATGGTGTGGAACACCTACTATACAACAGAGGACTCAGCCCCCATGGTGTGGAACATCTACTATACAACAGAGGACTCAGCCCCCATGGTGTGGAACATCTACTATACAACAGTGGACTCAGCCCCATGGTGTGGAACATCTACTATACAACAGTGGACTCAGCCCCCATGGTGTGGAACATCTACGTCAATCATCTATAATTCCGCTCAACCAAAAAGCTACAGCTTAAGCTGCTGGCTACACTCTAACCTTTGCTTCACTCGTCACTTGAAGCAACTTGTGTCTAGGGAAGACCACATCACGCTTAGTTGTCAGCTGAGACAACACAAGCTGGTGACGGTGGCACCTGACCTCTGTCACTCTGTACTCACCTAATTGTGCTTGCGGGGGTTGAGCTCTGGTTCTTTGGTCCCGCCTCTCAATTGTAAATCAACTGATGTACAGGTTCCTGAGCCTACTGGGCTCTATCATATCTATATTTGAAACTGTGTATGGAGTCAGCCTCCATCACATCACTGCCTAATGCATTCCACCTGTTAATAACTACTCTGACACTGAAAAAGTTCTTTCTAACGCCCTGTGGCTCATTTGGGTACTCAGTTTCCACCTGTGTCCCTTTGTTCGCGTACCACTCGCGTTAAACAGTTTATCTTTATCTACCTTGTCAATTCCTCTGAGTATTTTGTAGGTAGTGATCATGTCTCACCTTACTCTTCTGTCTTCTAGTGTCCTGAGGTGCATTTCTCGCAGCCTTTCTTCGTAACTCATGCCTTATAGTTATAGGACTAGCCTAGTGGCATATCTCTGAACTTTTTGTAGCTTCGTCCTGTGCTTGACAAGGTACGGGCTCCATGCTGGGGCCGCATACTCCAGGATTGGTCGTACATATGTGGTGTACAAGGTTCTGAATGATTCCTTACACAGGTTCCTGAACGCCGTTCTGATGTTAGCTAGCCTCGCATACGCCGCAGATGTTATTCCTTTTATGTGGGCTTCAGGAGACAGGTTCGGTGTGATATCAACTCTTAAATCTTTCTCTCTGTCGGTTTCATGAAGTACTGCATCTCTCATTCTGTATCCTGTATCTGGCCTTCTGTTTCCACCGCTTAGTTTCATTACCTTACATTTACTCGGGTGTAAAATTGCGAGATGTGAATGAGTGACACAGCCGAAGATGTTGAAGTCGATATCGAAGTCGAAGAAGATGATGAAGTCGATATCTTGGGAGAGGACGAAGTTGATATCTTGGGGGATGAAGTCTGACTCATCAGTAATAACGAAGACATGTGCTGAGCCTACCAAGCAAGGCGCACAGCAGGCCTAAGGCACATCTCATGCTTTCTCGACAGCAGAGGTTGCAAAACTTTATATGAAACAAGCTTTCTCCCATCTTGAGTACCTAGTGCTCTCCTGGACCACTCAAAAACAGAAAATATTTTTTTTTTATTTTTTACATTTATAGTCATTCGGTGAGGAAAGGAAAGACGGTGAATGAACGCAAGATATGTTTATGTTGTCCTGGTCTGTGCTTGTGTTTGTATATAACACTTAAATCACCTCGTTTGGACGCATTCATCGCCATCGGTAATTAAATGTTGTAGTGCAACTTTGCGAATCAGGTTGATTGCATTCTCTGCTTTAGATCAAATTAATGATTGTGGCCAAGATTGGTCTGTAGGGAAGGTCAATCAGGAGGTGGCAGAGTTGTCCAGGAAATTGTGCTTAGTCCTTTGTTATTAAATGTTGTCTTCAACGAGCACCTCATCTCTGTCACCCACACTTATAACTGGTACCCGTCACCCCAGCTGGTACCTCCTCACCCCAGCTGGTACCCCCTCACCCCAGCTGGTGCCCCCACACCCCAGCTGGTACCCCCTCACCCCAGCTGGTACCCCCACACCCCAGCTGGTGCCCCCACACCCCAGCTGGTACCCCCTCACCCCAGCTGGTACCCCCACACCCCAGCTGGTACCTCCTCACCCCACCTGGTGCCCCCACACCCCAGCTGGTACCCCCTCACCCCAGCTGGTACCCCCTCACCCCAGCTGGTACCCCACCTTACCCCAGCTGGTACCCCCACACCCCAGCTGGTGCCCCCACACCCCAGCTGGTACCCCCTCACCCCAGCTGGTACCCCCACACCCCAGCTGGTGCCCCCACACCCCAGCTGGTACCCCCCTCACCCCAGCTGGTACCCCCACACCCCAGCTGGTACCTCCTCACCCCACCTGGTGCCCCCACACCCCAGCTGGTACCCCCTCACCCCAGCTGGTACCCCCTCACCCCAGCTGGTACCCCACCTTACCCCAGCTGGTACCCCCTCACCCCAGCTGGTACCCCCTCACCCCAGCTGGTACCCCACCTTACCCCAGCTGGTACCCCCTCACCCCAGCTGGTACCCCCTCACCCCAGCTGGTACCCCACCTTACCCCAGCTGGTACCCCCTCACCCAGCTGGTACCCCCTCACCCCAGCTGGTACCCCCACACCCCAGTTGGTACCTCCTCACCCCAGCTGGTACCCCCTCACCCCAGCTGGTACCTCCTCACCCCAGCTGGTACCCCCTTACCCCAGCTGGTACCTCCTCACCCCAGCTGGTACCCCCACACCCCAGCTGGCCCCCCACACCCCAGCTGGCACCCCCACACCCCAGCTGGCACCCCCACACATTAAGGTGATGGCTGCTCTCCACCGTGGACATGCACCACAGAGACTGGAGGTGACCACTACAGCGAGGCTCACCCGCCTGTGCCATGTAGACGTTGTAATAAGGAAGTACATAACGTGTGTTCTAAGGTGGTGTGGATATCCTGGGAGCAATGTTTAATCTCGAAATAACTATAGTATAAACAAATTCTCGAACACAGACAATCACGACAAGTTAACCAATAAAGCAAATATCAGTAAGGGCCAAAATAGACTTTGAAGTTGTAAACAGAAAATGGAACGTTGTGAACAAGGATATAATTGTTGTCATTATTCCAGCGTTGTGGTGTTGGTAGCAGTAAGAGGAAGTAGGAATGCTGCACCAGCCGCTGTGGTGTTGGTAGCAGTAAGAGGAAGTAGGAATGCTGCACCAGCCGTTGTGGTGTTGGTAGCAGTAAGAGGAAGTAGGAATGCTGCACCAGCCGTTGTGGTGTTGGTAGCAGTAAGAGGAAGTAGGAATGCTGCACCAGCCGTTGTGGTGTTGGTAGCAGTAAGAGGAAGTAGGAATGCTGCACCAGCCGTTGTGGTGTTGGTAGCAGTAAGAGGAAGTAGGAATGCTGCACCAGCCGTTGTGGTGTTGGTAGCAGTAAGAGGAAGTAGGAATGCTGCACCAGCCGTTGTGGTGTTGGTAGCAGTAAGAGGAAGTAGGAATGCTGCACCAGCCGTTGTGGTGTTGGTAGCAGTAAGAGGAAGTGGGAATGCTGCACCAGCCGTTGTGGTGTTGGTAGCAGTAAGAGGAAGTAGGAATGCTGCACCAGCCGTTGTGGTGTTGGTAGCAGTAAGAGGAAGTGGGAATGCTGCACCAGCCGTTGTGGTGTTGGTAGCAGTAAGAGGAAGTAGGAATGCTGCACCAGCCGTTGTGGTGTTGGTAGCAGTAAGAGGAAGTAGGAATGCTGCACCAGCCGTTGTGGTGTTGGTAGCAGTAAGAGGAAGTGGGAATGCTGCACCAGCCGTTGTGGTGTTGGTAGCAGTAAGAGGAAGTGGGAATGCTGCACCAGCCGTTGTGGTGTTGGTAGCAGTAAGAGGAAGTAGGAATGCTGCACCAGCCGCTGTGGTGTTGGTAGCAGTAAGAGGAAGTAGGAATACTGCACCAGCCGCTGTGGTGCAATATCACACACCTTGTTCAGCACCGGTCGGGTGTGGGACAAGGCCCAGGACCGGTGGTCCTTGTACCACCAGTCCTGGTGGTCCACTCATTTTAGTGGTTTTTATTCCACTGAATTCAGTGGGGGGGGGAGGGTGAGAAGCTACTAGTGAATTCAGTGAAGCTCCGGGTGGGTTGACTTTTGCACCATCGTGGCTGAGTGGCTTCAGGTGTCTGGGAACCACCAGGACGCGGGTTCTAGTCACCACATTGTCTCAAAATTATTTTCATTGCTACATCACGCCATTGTGATTTTATTGCCAATACTTACCTTGTCGGGAGCACAATTAAATTTTTACAAAACTCATTCCAATTTACTGAATTTTAACCATTTATTTCTATATTATTTAAATAATGAAGTACAGAGTATTTTTTTATTTAATAAAACCAGTGGAAATTTCTTTAAAATCTATCCTTAAAAATAAGACAAATCTCTTCTCGTGTACAATGGTAAATATAACATGACAATTTTATTCTCCGCTTTTTGTGTGGAGCTGAACAAATCCTCAGGCAAAAATATCTCATATTTGCTTTTTTTATAAGCCTCTTATAATTTCAAACACTTCTCGTATCTAATTAAAAGCTCACCTGCGTAAGGTAATTTAGAATAATTCTCTATTTCTTAAGTGAATTGCATATTAATCCCGGGATTATTGTGGTAACTCTGGGCACTGGTGCGTCACGGCCCGTGCTGGGGAGAGAGTGATCGTGTACACAACCAACACACCGTCACTGGTGCGTCACGGCCCGTGCTGGGGAGAGAGTGATCGTGTACACAACCAACACACCGTCACTGGTGCGTCACGGCCCGTGCTGGGGAGAGAGTGATCGTGTACACAACCATCACACCGTCACTGGTGCGTCACGGCCCGTGCTGGGGAGAGAGTGATCGTGTACACAACCAACACACCGTCACTGGTGCGTCACGGCCCGTGCTGGGGAGAGAGTGATCGTGTACACAACCAACACACCGTCACTGGTGCGTCACGGCCCGTGCTGGGGAGAGAGTGATCGTGTACACAACCAACACACCGTCACTGGTGCGTCACGGCCCGTGCTGGGGAGAGAGTGATCGTGTACACAACCAACACACCGTCACTGGTGCGTCACGGCCCGTGCTGGGGAGAGAGTGACCGTGTACACAACCAACACACCGTCACTGGTGCGTCACGGCCCGTGCTGGGGAGAGAGTGATCGTGTACACAACCAACACACCGTCACTGGTGCGTCACGGCCCGTGCTGGGGAGAGAGTGATCGTGTACACAACCAACACACCGTCACTGGTGCGTCACGGCCCGTGCTGGGGAGAGAGTGATCGTGTACACAATCAACACACCGTCACTGGTGCGTCACGGCCCGTGCTGGGGAGAGAGTGACCGTGTACACAACCAACACACCGTCACTGGTGCGTCACGGCCCGTGCTGGGGAGAGAGTGATCGTGTACACAACCAACACACCGTCACTGGTGCGTCACGGCCCGTGCTGGGGAGAGAGTGATCGTGTACACAACCAACACACCGTCATTGGTGCGTCACGGCCCGTGCTGGGGAGAGAGTGACCGTGTACACAACCAACACACCGTTATAATGCTATTGTAACGCCCAGCTCTTTAATTATCTGTGGGATGATGATAACTCGCACCTTGTAACCTGCAGCTAAGGTCATGCAGCCTAATACTCTTCACGGTCACGTGATAGATATAAACAGGTGTGTGTGTGTGTGTGTGTGTGTGTGTGTGTGTGTGTGTGTGTGTGTGTGTGTGTGTGTGTGTGTGTGTGTGTGTGTGTGTTTGCGTGCGTGCGCGCGTGTGTGTGTGTGTGTGTGTGTGTGTGTGTGTGTGTGTGTGTGTGTGTGTGTGTGTGTGTGTGTGTGTGTGTGTGTGTGTGTGTGTGTGTGTTTGCGTGCGTGTGTGTGTGTGTGTGTGTGTGTGTGTGTGTGTACTCACCTAATTGTACTCACCTAATTGTGCTTGCGGGGGTTGAGCTCTGGCTCTTTGGTCCCGCCTCTCAACCGTCAATCAACTGGTGTACAGATTCCTGAGCCTATTGGGCTCTATCATATCTACATTTGAAACTGTGTATGGAGTCAGCCTCCACCACATCACTTCCTAATGCATTCCATTTACTAACTACTCTGACACTGAAAAAGTTCTTTCTAACGTCTCTGTGGCTCATTTGGGTACTCAGCTTCCACCTGTGTCCCCTTGTTCGCGTCCCACCAGTGTTGAATAGTTCATCCTTGTTTACCCGGTCGATTCCCCTGAGGATTTTGTAGGTTGTGATCATGTCCCCCCTTACTCTTCTGTCTTCCAGTGTCGTGAGGTGCATTTCCCGCAGCCTTTCCTCATAACTCATGCCTCTTAGTTCTGGGACTAGTCTAGTAGCATACCTTTGGACTTTTTCCAGCTTCGTCTTGTGCTTGACAAGGTACGGGCTCCATGCTGGGGCCGCATACTCCAGGATTGGTCTTACATATGTGGTGTACAAGATTCTGAATGATTCCTTACACAGGTTCCTGAACGCCGTTCTGATGTTAGCCAGCCTCGCATATGCCGCAGACGTTATTCTCTTTATGTGGGCTTCAGGAGACAGGTTTGGTGTGATATCAACTCCTAGATCTTTCTCTCTGTCTGTTTCATTAAGTACTTCATCTCCTATTCTGTATCCTGTGCCTGGCCTCCTGTTTCCACTTCCTAGTTTCATTACTTTGCATTTACTCGGGTTGAACTTCAACAGCCATTTGTTGGACCATTCACTCAGTCTATCCAGGTCATCTTGTAGCCTCCTACTATCATCCTCTGTTTCAGTCCTCCTCATAATTTTTGCATCGTCGGCAAACATTGAGAGGAACGAATCTATACCCTCTGGGAGATCATTTACATATACCAGAAACAGTATAGGTCCAAGGACTGACCCCTGCGGGACTCCACTTGTGACGTCTCGCCAATCTGAGACCTCACCCCTCACACAGACTCGTTGTCTCCTGTTGCTTAGGTATTCCTCTATCCACCGGAGTACCTTCCCTCTCACTCCAGCCTGCATCTCCAACTTTCGCACTAGCCTCTTGTGTGGCACTGTATCAAAGGCTTTCTGACAATCCAAAAATATGCAGTCTGCCCACCCTTCTCTTTCTTGCCTTATTTTTGTTGCCTGGTCGTAGAATTCAAGTAACCCTGTGAGGCAGGACCTGCCATCCCTGAACCCATGTTGATGCTGTGTTACAAAGTTCCTTCGCTCCAGATGCTCCACTAGTTTTTTTCGCACAATCTTCTCCATCAGCTTGCATGGTATGCAGGTTAGGGACACTGGCCTGTAGTTCAGTGCCTCCTGTCTATCCCCTTTCTTGTATATCGGGACTACGTTAGCTGCTTTCCAAATATCTGGCAGTTCCCCTGTTGCCAGTGATTTGTTATACACTATGGAGAGTGGTAGGCTCAGTTCTCTTGCTCCTTCCTTTAGAACCCAAGGGGAGATTCCATCTGGGCCTATAGCCTTTGTCACGTCCAACTCTAGTAAACACTTCCTTACTTCCCCACTGGTAATCTCAAACTCTTCCAGTGGTTCCTGGTTAGCTATTCCCTCACTTACCTCTGGAATTTCTCCTTGTTCTAAGGTGAAGACCTCCTGGAATTTCTTATTCAATTCCTCACACACTTCCTTGTCATTTGTAGTGAATCCTTCCGCCCCTATCCTTAATCTCATAACCTGTTCCTTTACTGTTGTTTTTCTCCTAATGTGGCTATGCAACAATTTAGGCTGAGTCTTTGCCTTGCTTGCGATGTCATTTTCGTATTGTCTTTCTGCCTCTCTTCTCATCCTGACATATTCATTCCTGGCATTCTGGTATCTTTCTCTGCTCTCCAGTGTCCTGTTATTCCTATAGTTTCTCCATGCCCTTTTACTTTGCTGCTTAGCTAGCCTACATCTTTGATTAAACCATGGGTTTCTCATCTTCATTTCTCTGTTTTCCTTTTGGACTGGGACAAACTTGTTCGCTGCGTCCTTGCACTTCTGCGTGATGTAATCCATCATATCTTGGGCCGTCTTTCCCCTGAGCTCTGTTTCCCATGCTATATCTGTTAGGAATTTTCTTATCCCCTCATAGTTTCCCTTTCGGTATGCTAACCTTTTGGTTTCGGTATCCCTCCTCGAGTTCAATAACCCTTCTTCAATCAAGTACTCAAACACCAGTACACTGTGGTCGCTCATTCCTACTGGGTCCTCAAAACCGATTTCTCTTATGTCGGAGTCGTTCAGAGTGAAGACTAGGTCGAGTCTCGCTGGTTCGTCATTGCCTCTCATCCTTGTGGGTTCTCTGACATGCTGGGTTAAAAAGTTGCTTGTCACCACCTCCAATAGTTTGGCTCTCCACGTATCCTCGCCTCCATGCGGTTCCTTGTTCTCCCAGTCAATCTTTCCGTGATTGAAGTCGCCCATGATGAGCAGGTGGGATCTATTTCTACAGGCAGCAGAGGCTGCCCTCTCAATTATAGTGTTAACTGCCTTGTTGTTGTTTTCATACTCTTGACTGGGTCTCCTGTCATTTGGTGGAGGGTTGTATATTACTGCTACTACTATTCTTGGTCCTCCCATTGTTATGGTGCCTGCTATGTAGTCTCTGAACTCCTCACAGCCCGGGATGGCCATCTCCTTAAAACTCCATTCCCTTCTCATGAGTAGGGCCACTCCGCCTCCTCCTCTACCTTCCCTCTCTTTCCTTATTACTGTATACTCCTGGGGAAACACGGCATTCGTTATGATTCCAGAGAGTTTTGTTTCAGTGAGTCCGATTACATCTGGGTTAACTTCTTGTGCTCTTTCCCTTAGTTCACTTGTCTTGCTTGTGATCCCATCTATGTTCGAGTACATCACCCTGAAACTGACTCTCTTCTGCTTCTTTTCTGGGGGGGACCTTTGGGATCTGGGGTGAGTGGGAGCTGGGGGGACCTGGCACGGGGGGATTGGTGGAGGAGGGAGGGCTTGGGGTGGTGGGGGAGAGTGGGAGGGTACAGGGGGTGGATAAGAGGGGGAGGGTACAGGGGGTGGATAAGAGGGGGAGGGTACAGGGGGTGGGTAAGAGAGGGAGGGTTGGGGAAGCATGGGGGGAGGAGAGGCTGTGGGGGATAGGGGAGATGGGGGGGCTTGGGGGGAGAGAAAAGGGTGGAGGGCTTGGGGGGCGTGGGGGAAAAGGGAGGGCTGAGGTGGGTGAGGAAGAGGGGAGGGTTTAGGGGAGTGGGGGAGAGGGGAAGACTTAGGTGGGGTGGGGGAGAGTGGGGGGCTTAGGGGGGAGGGGGGGAAGGGAGGGCATGGGGGTGGGAGAGACGGGAAGGCATGTGGGAGAAGGGAGGGCATGGGGGATGGGGGGGGAAGGGAGGTCCTGGGGAGAGGGGTGAGGGGGAGAAGGGGGGTGAGTGGGGGGAGGGGGGTGGGTGGGGGGAGGGTGCCCTAGGTGGGTACTTAGTGGGGGGCTGACAGGGGATGGGGCAGGTTGGGTGTCTGTTGGGTAGAATTTGGGGGTGGTGCCCCAATCCCTGTGGCTGTTGCACTGTTTGAGGAGAGTTCTCCACTTCGCTCTGGGATTGTAGGGTTCTGGGTTGTGGTACTCTGATTTCCTTCTCTCTCCCTGCGCTCCTTCCTCGCGTCTGCTGTCCGTATTCTCTCTTCCCTTGTCATATCCCTCTGCAGGAATATTTTCTTGAACTTCTCTATACCTTTTAGACAACACTTCCTTGCTAGCAGTTCCTCTTTCGCGATTTCGCTCATGAAAACCACCTTTATCATTCGGTCTCTGTCCTTGTTGTACTTTCCAAGCCTGAAAACCTTTTCAACATTTCGCTCAGCTCCCTCCATCCTTACCTCTTTAAGGATCTCTTTAATCATGTGTGTGTGTGTGTGTGTGTGTGTGTGTGTGTGTGTGTGTGTGTTTGCGTGCGTGCGTGTGTGTGTGTGTGTGTGTGTGTGTGTGTGTGTGTGTGTGTGTGTGTGTGTGTGTGTGTGTGTGTGTGTGTGTGTGTGTGTGTGTGTGTGTGTGTGTGTGTGTGTGTATCTTGATGTGTTTTCTACTTGTGCCTGCAGTTGCAAGCCTGTGTGTGTTTGTTTGTATATCTAATTACCTGCATGTGTGTGCTTGTGTATGGAATGTAATTAACCGTCCGTGTTAGCATAAGTTGAGCTCCATCTGTTAGGTCCCGCCTCTCAGCCTCGACTCTAACACAGTGGTTCCGGTCGTTTGACGTCACGAAAACAATCGCTTCCCTTCATAAACTTCCCTGAAGGAGGCGGAGGACAGTGACGCACAAACACTGTCATCCACTGTTTACAAATTCCAGCACGAGGGCATCCGGCCTGGACTATACAACTATTATGTTACTGGAACGCACCAAAAAAGGCTCGTAAACTAACATAAATATATATATATATATAAATATATATATATATATATATATATATATATATATATATATATATATATATATATATATATATATATATATATATTTATATATATATATATATATATATATATATATATATATATATATAATATGTGAAAATAGGCAAGGTAACTATCAAATAGGTAACTCTAGGCAAAATATATGCCTACAGTTACAAGTAGGCGAATATTTCATTGTTAAAAAAGCTAATCTGTGCTTAAATTACAGTGGGGGAAGATATACGAGGGGAGGTAATTTATGGGGAGATAAGGGGTGAAGACGCTCATATATATTGCATTTTAAATTATGAAAATAAATGTGAAGCAAAAGTTTAAGTATATGTGGAATGGTTTGATAAATACCCTGCAAATATTTGGCTCCTTCCATGGAATATGAACGGTAATTTGTTAACAACACTGATTAATAATTTTTTTTAACATCACTAGTTAATAAAAAAAGTTAATAACACTTGTATTCTGGGTGTCGTTTTCTCCTGCGTAGCAACACGTCTCTTTCCGCTCTCGCGCGCGAAGATGTCTCTCTAATTCATCAAATCAATTATCTTCGAAGTTACGGAGCATGATTGTGCCCAAGGTACTGGCAGCATAGTAACATCTGCGTCACCATTTAAGATTGAACTATAAATATTCGTCTGTGGACACAAGGCTTTCTTTAGTAGCAGGAGCGAGACTTTGTGTTAAGAAGGATAAGGTTCAAGTTACCAAGTATTGTAAGGTATAAGTTTTTTGCGAGGTGTGAGGTAAAGAGCAGCGTGAGAGTATATTGCTTTGAGATGCTCTCATGTGATTCCGGCTTTTTAAATTATCAACTTAAAACTTTTAAGGTAAAGAAAAGTGTCTCGATCTTCTAAGCGTTTATCTACAAGCTTCATTAATTTGTGAGATGAATTCAATTAAAAGACTTTATTCTATACCGTACATTAAAGACACAATTTTTAATCTTATATTATTTAAACCATAAATATAGAAGGTCCAGCTTAAGAAAGAAGAGAAAGCCTACAAGAGCAAGATCAATTCCCCAGTTTTTACTAAAATGAAAAAGAAATAAAATAAAAACTCCCGAGAGAGAGTGCGCATGAGTGGACAAAGTGAACAGAGAACCACGGAGGAATGAGACACAAACAGAAGTGGTTGGAAGGAGACCGAACGACGCCATTACAGGCGTCCGAACACCAGTGTCTCGGTAGCACAGTTGGCTTCGTTCTCGACTTACAATCGGAAATCCCGTGTTCGAGTCCCGGGCGGGACAGAAGTGGTTTGCCACGTTTCCTGATGCCTCTGTTCACCTAGCAGTACATAGTTAACCTGGGAGTTGATCAGCGTCTTGTGAGGGTTGTATCTTAAGGTCAGTTGTTCAACCTTAGGAGTGGCTCCATATGAGGTGTACCGTTGGTACATGATGTGTACCGTTGGTACATGAGGTGTACCGTTGGTACATGAGGTGTACCGTTGGTACATGAGGTGTACCGTTGGTACATGATGTGTACCGTTGGTACATGAGGTGTACCGTTGGTACATGAGGTGTACCACTGGTACATGAGGTGTACCGTTGGTACATGAGGTGTACCGTTGGTACATGAGGTGTACCGTTGGTACATGAGGTGTACCGTTGGTACATGAGGTGTACCGTTGGTACATGAGGTGTACCGTTGGTACATGAGGTGTACCGTTGGTACATGAGGTGTACTGTTGGTACATGAAGTGTACCACTGGTACATGAGGTGTACCGTTGGTACATGAGGTGTACTGTTGGTACATGAGGTGTACCACTGGTACATGAGGTGTACCGTTGGTACATGAGGTGTACCGTTGGTACATGAGGTGTACCGTTGGTACATGAGGTGCACCGTTGGTACATGAGGTGTACCGTTGGTACATGAGGTGTACCGTTGGTACATGAGGTGTACCGTTGGTACATGAGGTGTACCGTTGGTACATGAGGTGTACCGTTGGTACATGAGGTGTACCGTTGGTACATGAGGTGTACCGTTGGTACATGAGGTGTACCGTTGGTACATGAGGTGTACTGTTGGTACATGAGGTGTACCACTGGTACATGAGGTGTACCGTTGGTACGTGAGGTGTACCGTTGGTACATGAGGTGTACCGTTGGTACATGAGGTGTACCGTTGGTACACTGACGACGGCGACTTGTGGAGTGACTGGGTACAAGAGCCCGCGTGATGTGGTTAACTTCACATGAACATTAATCACTCAGGTAACGGACGAGTGCCACGAGGGAGGCCATAATGGGGCAGACAGAGAGGCGAGGGAGGCACACAGTACCAGGGTTCGAGCCTCGAACCAGTTGCAGGGCGCGAAATCAGTCTGGTGTGAGTGAGCTTTTATGAAGGGAGAAGCTCTCACCTTCCAAAGAGAAAAACGTAAGTAAAACAAAACAAGAAAACACTCTCATCAACAGTAAGGAGATGAGAGACGGCTGGTGATGCACTCTACTAATTATAGCAGGATGTGAAAGTTTTCTGATATCATGTTGCCACAGAGATCCCAATTTATACTGAGCCAGATGATGTTGCCTTTGGGAAATGAGATTCATATATACGTATATCCTTTATATAGTGTGGCTTGTGTGGGTGTATTTGGGTAGAGGAGGTGAGCAATGTATTTGTACAGTGAATGAACGACAACTCACAACCTTGTCTTTTATGATAATATAAAGAATGGGGAATAAGACAAGAATCAATGTTGAAGTAATGGCAGCAATACAGACAGAGGCACTTAAATCACAGTTTTAGGAGAATTTGTTAAAAATCTTGGATTCCAATGAGCACTAAGTATGTTGATTCAATTTTATATAAGCAAAACAAGATTCTTAAGGAGTATCACAATGATCTTAACATTAATGAGAGTCAAATGAGTAATATGACAAATGAGTAATATGACTGTAATATAACTATATAGCACCTGTATATAGTAATATACAGGTGCTCATAATTTTAAATGATGATAGCATAAAGATCTCATGAATAGGTCTAGACGTTTATCTAGAGAGATCACACGAGTCAAAAATAAAAAGGTTTAATATATACATGCCTGATAATTACTCTAATGATTAGTTCCGTGTCGCCAGGTGTTCAGGACGTCATGTGAACTACACTAGTTGTTTAGTGCGGCTCTATAATGCAGCATAGACGTCTTAGTGCTTACAGCTTACTTTAGGGAATGTTGACGAATATAACCAAATGTAATCTCTCTCTCTCTCTCTCTCTCTCTCTCTCTCTCTCTCTCTCTCTCTCTCTCTCTCTCTCTCTCTCTCTCTCTCTCTCTCTCTCTCTCTCTCTCTCTCTCTCTCTCTCTCTCTCTCTCTCTCTCTCTCTCTCTCTCTCTCTCTCTCTCTCTCTCTCTCTCTCTCTCTCTCTCTCTCTCTCTCTCTCTCCTCTCTCTCTCTCTCTCTCTCTCTCTCTCTCTCTCTCTCTCTCTCTCTCTCTCTCTCTCTCTCTCTCTCTCCTCTCTCTCTCTCTCTCTCTCTCTCTCTCTCTCTCTCTCTCTCTCTCTCTCTCTCTCTCTCTCTCTCTCTCTCTCTCTCTCTCTCTCTCTCTCTCTCTCTCTCTCTCTCTCTCTCTCTCTCTCTCTCTCTCTCTCTCTCTCTCTCTCTCTCTCTCTCTCTCTCTCTCTCTCTCTCCTCTCTCTCTCTCTCTCTCTCTCTCTCTCTCTCTCTCTCTCTCTCTCTCTCTCTCTCTCTCTCTCTCTCTCTCTCTCTCTCTCTCTCTCTCTCTCTCTCTCTCTCTCTCTCTCTCTCTCTCTCTCTCTCTCTCTCTCTCTCTCTCTCTCTCTCTCTCTCTCTCTCTCTCTCTCTCTCTCTCTCTCTCTCTCTCTCTCTCTCTCTCTCTCTCTCTCTCTCTCTCTCTCTCTCTCTCTCTCTCTCTCTCTCTCTCTCTCTCTCTCTCTCTCTCTCTCTCTCTCTCTCTCTCTCTCTCTCTCTCTCTCTCTCTCTCTCTCTCTCTCTCTCTCTCTCTCTCTCTCTCTCTCTCTCTCTCTCTCTCTCTCTCTCTCTCTCTCTCTCTCTCTCTCTCTCTCTCTCTCTCTCTCTCTCTCTCTCTCTCTCTCTCTCTCTCTCTCTCTCTCTCTCTCTCTCTCTCTCTCTCTCTCTCTCTCCTCCCCCCCCCAACGTCCAGCTAGAGGCTGCGGAGTTGGTATTAAGGAGGGCCCTGTGAGAGGGATGCTGGGGCTGGAGGCGGCTCCTTGTGGCACTCCTCTGGATCTTCACCAGCATCAGTAATGACTTGGCTGGCTCATAATTCTCCCCTCTCCTCACTTTGCCTTATGGCACTATGTTCCCCCTCATCTGGTGAGGCATCTTCCCTCACACACGCCCCTCCTCCACCAACACGCCCTCCTCACCACCTCTGTCAGTCACACTTTCTCACAACTATATAATATGAAATCAATCCGTTCTTTGTTTATTCTAATTTCTGAAGTTTTAGCACAGAACTGTGATGAGGTTTATGGGGGTGTTTCGTGACGTGTCGGTCTGTCTCTCCACATGTTCGAGTGTGTTGTCTCTGTCAGTATTGTGGCTGATGTTGCAGGGTGTGCTGGCAGGTTACTCTGGTCGATAGTTACCTCCTCTTGTATGTTGTTATTGTGTGTGTGTTGGTGCTGTTTGTTGCCGTCATCTGCCTTTCTGGTAGCTCTCCGGACTCCAGTGACTTGATCAATATATACTTTTTCTAGTAGGGGGGGGGGGGTATAAACCCAGCGGTTCCCGGGTCTTCCTATCTCTCTCTTCCACCCCCCCCCCACACACACACATTCTACCTCCTGGTTTTCCTGTTTTGTGTAATTTGTGTTGTTATCATCAGGTGAGAAGCTACTGAATAACTCTATGTAAACTAAATCTCCATTTTCAGACATCATTGGTGTCCCGGGGATCTGCACTAGGAGCCGATCCCTTTTAATGAGAGGCACTGAGGTCGACACCGACCACCCTATGACACTTCCCATACCCATCACAAGTCACCATGCAAAGTTTTGTGAGGTTAGCAGCAAGCGTCTGGCCGTCAACCTTGGACTTACTAACTGATGTTTCATGTAAATATAGATGAGATGTTCTCCGGTCACATGGCCTTCGGTGTGTCCAATTGATTACTTAATCACTTGCTTATTCACTTAATCACTTGCAAGTGATTACTTATTTCGATTTAAGTAATTTCAAAAACCTCAAGTTGTGATTGGTTTTGCACACTCCCTCTTATTGAGTCAGTTCTCCTTCCTGCATTATAAAGCTGTGTTGAAGTAGTTTGTTGAGTTTCTCACACATCTCCTAATCATTCTCTGAGGTGAATACTAGCTTATCCTTAGTTCATTTCTGCTCGTGTTAAAGGCCCTTGTAGGCAACTACGAGGGCCTTTTAACACGAGTAGAAATGAATAGAAACAACACATAAGAGGAGAGTGAGACGGACTTAGTGTGTCTGAGCTCCGAGGTGAGGTCTTAGTGTGGGAGGTATTGAGCGCTGGCCTCGCATCTTAGAGCCCAGTATGAGCGCCGGCCTGGCATCTTAGAGCCCGGTATGAGCGCCGGCCTCGCATCTTAGAGCCCTGTATGAGCGCCGGCCTCGCATCTTAGAGCCCAGTATGAGCGCCGGCCTCGCATCTTAGAGCCCAGTATGAGCGCCGGCCTCGCATCTTAGAGCCCTGTATGAGCGCCGGCCTCGCATCTTAGAGCCCAGTATGAGCGCCGGCCTCGCATCTTAGAGCCCTGTATGAGCGCCGGCCTCGCATCTTAGAGCCCAGTATGAGCGCCGGCCTCGCATCTTAGAGCCCAGTATGAGCGCCGGCCTCGCATCTTAGAGCCCAGTATGAGCGCCGGCCTCGCATCTTAGAGCCCAGTATGAGCGCCGGCCTCGCATCTTAGAGCCCAGTATGAGCGCCGGCCTGGCATCTTAGAGCCCAGTATGAGCGCCGGCCTCGCATCTTAGAGCCCAGTATGAGCGCCGGCCTCGCATCTTAGAGCCCAGTATGAGCGCCGGCCTCGCATCTTAGAGCCCAGTATGAGCGCCGGCCTCGCATCTTAGAGCCCAGTATGAGCGCCGGCCTCGCATCTTAGAGCCCAGTATGAGCGCCGGCCTGGCATCTTAGAGCCCAGTATGAGCGCCGGCCTGGCATCTTAGAGCCCAGTATGAGCGCCGGCCTCGCATCTTAGTCTTAAACTCTTCCTCCAGACAATACCGTCCACGTTACCGCCAGGGCTTCTGCATGAGTTTTTCTGAGACGTTTATGTGGGAGAGAGTTTGTGTTGCAGTATTGTTCCTGGAGTGTCACGAAACATGCTATGATCTCAAGTGTTGTTCGAGCGAGTTTGTGTTGCAGTATTGTTCTTGGAGTGTCACCAAACATGCTATGATCTCAAGTGTTGTGGGAGCGAGTTTGTGTTGCAGTATTGTTCTTGGAGTGTGACCAAACATGCTATGATCTCAAGTGTTGTGAGAGCGAGTTTGTGTTGCAGTATTGTTCATGGAGTGTCACCAAACATGCTATGATCTCAAGTGTTGTGGGAGCGAGTTTGTGTTGCAGTATTGTTCTTGGAGTGTCACCAAACATGCTATGATCTCAAGTGTTGTGGGAGCGAGTTTGTGTTGCAGTATTGTTCTTGGAGTGTCACCAAACATGCTATGATCTCAAGTGTTGCAAATGTTTCTTAATCAATACAGTTTGCTATATTTAGCAAACACACTATTGACATGTTTTCTCATCGCGTGGTTCTCTAGCTGGAGCTGATAGAGGCAAGACATGACTTCTAGCAAGTCTCATGTCAGGAACAATTACTTGAAATTATCCCTAACAATGCTATCCTAAAACCCTTTTATATATGACCACAAGAACAAGAGACACTGTAGGAGCCCTGTTGGTCTCCACGAAGGAGCTCATCACTATACTCAACAAACTCATCTAAAATATGTCTAATTATAGGTCTTCTAACGATACAGTGAACCACGGTTATCATGTTATCATGCCGCACCTCAGTGTGATCCACATGATCATAATTCACTCAACCACAAAGATATTCACGAAATAAATGTTACATTTAAGAGTTTACACGACAAATATATTTCATTTTAACTTTATATGGCGACCATTTGACTGTGACTCTTGTAGACTCTTGTGACTCTTGAGCTCTGAGTTGGTTTTGGTGCTTGAACTCTTCACTGTGAGCCCAGCACCACCACATACAGTAGTGGATGGTCCTGGGACACCACTCACAGTAGTGGACGGTACTGGGACACCACTCACAGTAGTGGACGGTACTGGGACACCACTCACAGTAGTGGACGGTACTGGGACACCACTCACAGTAGTGGACGGTCCTGGGACACCACTCACAGTAGTGGACGGTACTGGGACACCCCTCACAGTAGTGAACGGTCCTAGGTCTAGGTCACCACTCACAGTAGTGGACGGTCCTGGGACACCACTCACAGTAGTGGACGCTACTGGGACACCCCTCACAGTAGTGGACGTTACTGGGATACCACTCACAGTAGTGGACGGTACTGGGACACCACTCACAGTAGTGGATGGTACTGAGACACCACTCACAGTAGTGGACGGTCCTGGGACACCACTCACAGTAGTGGACGGTACTGGGACACCACTCACAGTAGTGGATGGTACTGGGACACCACTCACAGTAGTGGACGGTACTGGGACACACCTCACAGTAGTGGACGGTCCTGGGACACCCCTCACAGTAGTGGACGCTACTGGGACACCCCTCACAGTAGTGGACGGTACTGGGACACCACTCACAGTAGTGGATGGTACTGGGACACCACTCACAGTAGTGGACGGTCCTGGGACACCACTCACAGTAGTGGACGGTACTGGGACACCACTCACAGTAGTGGATGGTACTGGGACACCACTCACAGTAGTGGACGGTCCTGGGACACCACTCACAGTAGTGGACGGTACTGGGACACCACTCACAGTAGTGGATGGTACTGGGACACCACTCACAGTAGTGGACGGTCCTGGGACACCACTCACAGTAGTAGACGGTACTGGGACACCACTCACAGTAGTGGATGGTACTGGGATACCACTCACAGTAGTGGACGGTACTGGGACACCACTCACAGTAGTGGATGGTACTGGGATACCACTCACAGTAGTGGACGGTACTGGGACACCACTCACAGTAGTGGATGGTACTGGGACACCACTCACAGTAGTGGACGGTCCTGGGACACCACTCACAGTAGTGGACGGTACTGGGACACCACTCACAGTAGTGGACGTTACTGGGATACCACTCACAGTAGTGGACGGTACTGGGACACCACTCACAGTAGTGGACGGTACTGGGACACCCCTCACAGTAGTGGACGTTACTGGGATACCACTCACAGAAGTGGACGGTCCTGGGACACCACTCACAGTAGTGGACGGTACTGGGACACACCTCACAGTAGTGAACGGTCCTAGGTCTAGGTCACCACTCACAGTAGTGGACGGTCCTGGGACACCACTCACAGTAGTGGACGCTACTGGGACACCCCTCACAGTAGTGGACGTTACTGGGATACCACTCACAGTAGTGGACGGTACTGGGACACCACTCACAGTAGTGGATGGTACTGGGACACCACTCACAGTAGTGGACGGTACTGGGACACCACTCACAGTAGTGGATGGTACTGGGACAACCCTCACAGTAGTGGACGTTACTGGGATACCACTCACAGTAGTGGACGGTCCTGGGACACCCCTCACAGTAGTGGACGGTCCTGGGACACCACTCACAGTAGTGGACGGTACTGGGACACCACTCACAGTAGTGGATGGTACTGGGACACCACTCACAGTAGTGGATGGTACTGGGACACCCCTCACAGTAGTGGACGTTACTGGGATACCACTCACAGTAGTGGACGGTACTGGGACACCACTCACAGTAGTGGATGGTACTGGGACACCACTCACAGTAGTGGATGGTACTGGGACACCCCTCACAGTAGTGGACGTTACTGGGATACCACTCACAGTAGTGGACGGTACTGGGACACCACTCACAGTAGTGGATGGTACTGGGACACCACTCACAGTAGTGGACGGTCCTGGGACACCACTCACAGTAGTGGACGGTCCTGGGACACCACTCACAGTAGTGGACGGTACTGGGACACCACTCACAGTAGTGGACGGTCCTGGGACACCACTCACAGTAGTGGACGGTCCTGGGACACCACTCACAGTAGTGGACGGTCCTGGGACACCACTCACAGTAGTGGACGGTCCTGGGACACCACTCACAATAGTGGATGGTACTGGGACACCCCTCACAGTAGTGGACGCTACTGGGACACCCCTCACAGTAGTGGACGCTACTGGGATACCACTCACAGTAGTGGACGGTCCTGGGACACCACTCACAATAGTGGATGGTACTGGGACACCCCTCACAGTAGTGGACGCTACTGGGATACCACTCACAGTACCGAACTATTTAGCAAGTCAATTGTGTTTAAATTTCACATTGTACTTTCAAGATATTCATATAAAACATTTAAATACAAATTAGTGGCTCTGCACTGCAAGCCGAATATAAATGTTTTAATCAACGAATAAGTTATTGCTAAGTAAACGGGTTTTGAAAACCAATAAAATACACATTTGGAGCACTGCAACCCGGAAAGCAAAGCAAGCATTGTTGCAGGTCAACCCGGCCGTCGTGGAGTGGGGGTCTTGATCACCTGCTCCCACGCTGGAAGACCTGGTTGTGGGGGTGCAGACCACTCCGAACGGTTACTCTCCGTCTCTGACCTTGTACACTCAACACACACACACACACACACACACACACATTTCTGACCTTGTACAGTCAACACACACACTTCTGACCTTGTACAGTCAACACTCACACTTCTGACCTTGTACAGTCAACACTCACACTTCTGACCTTGTACAGTCAACACACTCACACTTCTGACCTTGTACAGTCAACACACACACTTCTGACCTTGTACAGTCAACACACTCACACTTCTGACCTTGTACAGTCAACACACTCACACTTCTGACCTTGTACAGTCAACACACTCACACTTCTGACCTTGTACAGTCAACACACTCACACTTCTGACCTTGTACAGTCAACACTCACACTACTGACCTTGTACAGTCAACACACACACTTCTGACCTTGTACAGTCAACACACTCACACTTCTGACCTTGTACAGTCAACACTCACACTTCTGACCTTGTACAGTCAACACACACACTTCTGACCTTGTACAGTCAACACACTCACACTTCTGACCTTGTACAGTCAACACACTCACACTTCTGACCTTGTACAGTCAACACACTCACACTTCTGACCTTGTACAGTCAACACTCACACTTCTGACCTTGTTCAGTCAACACTCACACACTTCTGACCTTGTACAGTCAACACTCACACTTCTGACCTTGTACAGTCAACACTCACACTTCTGACCTTGTACAGTCAACACTCACACACTTCTGACCTTGTACAGTCAACACTCACACTTCTGACCTTGTACAGTCAACACTCACATTTCTGACCTTGTACAGTCAACACTGACACTTCTGACCTTGTACAGTCAACACACACACTTCTGACCTTGTACAGTCAACACACTCACACTTCTGACCTTGTACAGTCAACACACTCACACTTCTGACCTTGTACAGTCAACACACTCACACTTCTGACCTTGTACAGTCAACACTCACACTTCTGACCTTGTACAGTCAACACTCACACTTCTGACCTTGTACAGTCAACACACACACTTCTGACCTTGTACAGACAACACACACACTTCTGTCCTTGTACAGTCAACACACTCACACTTTTGACCTTGTACAGTCAACACTCACACTTCTGACCTTGTACAGTCAACACTCACACTTCTGACCTTGTACAGTCAACACACTCACACTTCTGACCTTGTACAGTCAACACACTCACACTTCTGACCTAGTACAGTCAACACTCACACACTTCTGACCTTGTACAGTCAACACACTCACACTTCTGACCTTGTACAGTCAACACTCACACTTCTGACCTTGTACAGTCAACACTCACACTTCTGACCTTGGTGTGACACATGTTGCAGCAAGTGTTTAATTTTGTTAGATTAAGAAGGTCAAAATATCAAGTGTTTTACACACTATTCAATAAATTTTCTCTTCTTGAGGGAAATTGTTGTTAGTTTAAGCATTACATAATGTTGGCTAAACATAATTGTCTGGATATTAAGAATTGTGTTGAATTCAAAAGTGTTTTCACAAGTATAATTATAAAATACAAAACCCATTGAAAATGTCGAATTCACATTAGCAGGAAAAAAATATTATAGTAATAATTATATTCTAGTCAATTTTTCAAGCCTCTTCCATTCGAATTGTATTGAAAATTCATTTAATCTAACAGTGACAATATGGACTGAGTGAATATTCACTGACGTAGGTGAGGTTTATTTAGAGAAATCAAACAGCGAAGCGTTTTGGGCCAAAGGTTTTATTAGAATTTTCAATGAAGTTCACTGTAACATCTTCTTCAAGAGCCACAGTGAATGCAAATATTTGAATGGTCAAAAATATTTGTGACCATTGAATGGCCACAAATATATTTAATAGTGAAAAATGCATTTCAAAGGTCCAGAATGAAACTGCGTTATAAATAATATTTAAAATAAATCATTTCAGGGCGTGAGAAAAAATATAAGTTAAGAAAGTATATTTTCCAACAAAAATATTAATGACAGATATGACTTGTTGCAGTGAAAATCAGTGGACCTCACTCAATTAAGTCAAATATGTTTGTATAATAACAATGACAAACAAAACTCTTAAAATTTACTTTAGAAATTAAATATATTTTTCTCAGATATTTGTTCCTATATCGTGAAAAAGTTGTCATAGTATATAATGATATGGCATTGATTATAATGTTTTGCTTAACTTCACGTGATATATCTTATTCGAACAGCAGAGAAAGATTTCAGTCTAACTTTGATTTTAATGCATATGTGATTAGGATATAATAATAATGTTAAATAAAGCAAAGAAAAATTATAGCATTTATTGATTAGATTTAAAAAGCTTAAACCAACTTTTAATTTTTAAACCAAAAAATAACAATGAAGTAGAAAATAAAACAGCAACCAAACATGGTAAAGAAGAAAATAATAGTCGGATGTTTGAGGCTAACCTCACCCACCTTTGCAGGGAAAGTGGTCTGGGGTATGGAACAGACATAGGCTGTTCGGGGTCACCAGCCTGACCAGGGGAACAGCATACTACAGACACATGCGACTGATTTTGGTACTAATTCTGCAATTGTTTTTGTAGAAATATGAAAAATTATCCATTGATCTCAGGAAAATTAGCTAAAAAAATTTCAAACGACCAAACTTTGCCCGTAGAAGCACAAAACAGATGATCCTCTCACAGCTTTGAAGGCTTTCTCAAGCCCTGTCCTCTTTTCAAAACAAAAGGAAACTATTATAATATATGAATAATTCACACCGCTAGGCTCCTCCCACCAGCAGTCCACCCTCACACCAAGAGAAACAATTATATTATTTTAATGTGTGAGAACAACAAAGAGTCAGAGACAGAGAGTAAAAAGACAGTGACAGACAGACAGATACAGAATTAGAAAACGACAGAGACCAGACAGACACACAAATACAGAGATAGACCTATGGAGAGATCGGGCCAATGAGAGCGAAGAGAGTGAGTCATTGGAAGACTGATATTAAAAGCAAAGAGACAGAGATAGTGAGAGACGGAAGATAAAGATTGGAGAAGGGAGATATTTGAAGAGAGGGGGAGACAGAGAAGAGGGAAGAGAGATGCTGAATGTCAGATGCTTAAGGCTAAACTCATTAAACTTTGCAGGATGAGTGGTGACTGTACGCGGAGTACCATACAGTTACTCCATAACTCCATACTCTGTATGGAGTTCAGTTATAAACTCCATTACCCCCCTGAAGGAAAGTCAAACCCTATATACCCCTTTTACAAAGTCAGGGTATATGAGCTGTTCTGCCCAAAGTTTGTATACTTTAGTATGTATGAATATTAGTGAATTCAGATATTAACATGTGAAACGTATTTTCAATTTGCAAGATTTGCATACTTGGTGCAACGTCTTGGTTACAGTGATTGAAATAGTGTGCGGTGAAATTGGTTACAGTAATGACAGAAGAGGGGGAAGGTGTAGGGTAAATAGAGAGGGTGTGTATATGTGTGGGTAAATGGGGAGGTTTATGTGGGTAGAGATTAGGAGTGTAGGGTAGGGAAAGATGGGGTGTGTGGGGGGGGGGGGAGGGTTTAGGAATCTGCAGGGTGTGTGTGGAGGGGGAGATGGGGAGGGTGTGCATGGAAATGGGAAGAAACTAAAGAGAGTGTGTGTGTGGGGGGGAAGATGGGAAAGATATGTTTTGAAGATAGTTATGGTGACAGGGGAGAGATAGGGGAAGGTGTGTGGGAGAGACCTGCAAGGGTTATATACATATATATATATATATATATATATATATATTTATATATATATATATATATATATATATATATATATATATATATATATATGTCGTACCTAGTAGCCAGAACTCACTTCTCAGCCTACTATGCAAGGCCCGATTTGCCTAATAAGCCAAGTTTTCCTGAATTAATATATTTTCTATAATTTTTTTCTTATGAAATGATAAAGCTGCCCTTTTCACTATGTCTGAGGTCAATTTTTTTTTATTGGAGGTAAAATTAACGTAGATATATGACCGAACCTAACCAACCCTACCTAACCTAACCTAACCTATCTTTATAGGTAAGGTTAGGTTAGGTAGCCAAAAAAAGCTAGGTTAGGTTAGGTTAGGTAGGTTAGGTAGACGAAAAAACATTAATTCATGAAAACTTGGCTTATTAGGCAAATCGGGCCTTGCATAGTAGGCTGAGAAGTGAGTTCTGGCTACTAGGTACGACATATATATATATATATATATATATATATATATATATATATATATATATATATATATATATATATATATATATATATATATATATATATATATATATATATATATATATATATATGACAATGTCAGACCACGAAGGAAAATGAAACAGGAAATTTCCTTAAGTACTTTCGTATATTAAATACATCTTCAGAAGGTCATCTTCTGAATACATCTTCACCTTCTGAAGATGTATTTAATATACGAAAGTACTTAAGGAAATTTCCTGTTTCATTTTCCTTCGTGGTCTGACATTGTCACATTCTTAATCACGTGTTTATTTTCGTGATATACACACACACACATATATATATATATATATATATATATATATATATATATATATATATATATATATATATATATATATATATATATATATATATATATATATATATATATATATACATATATATAGATATAGATAATGTTTGTCTTTTGGTCTGACCAAGGCTAAGGGTGAGACGCTTGGGGATAACCTTACAGAACTTTGCATGGTGATCAGTGAATGAATGGGTGTCGTAAGGTGGTCAGTGTCGACCCCCCACCCCCATCATCCCCAGTTTTAGGAGTATCGGTTCATATTCCGAGTCCCAGAGACTCCTACTGGGTCCAAAATGGGGATTTACTCCCAAGAGAGTTTTCAAATAATTTTCAACTGTTCATAATATCACAACTTATACACAACGTTTGTTAACTACGTTGCTGCAACGTTACATCAAAATAATAATTGTAAATATATACTTGTGGTTATGTTGTGTTTGCTGGAATTGCTTGTTCCGAGAGAGAGAGAAAGAGGTAGAGGGGGGAAGTGGGGAAGGGGGAAGAAGAGAGGGGGAATAGGAGGAAGAGGAAACAAGGAGTGAGGTGGGGGAATAAATAGCCCCCACTGTGTAACAGTGGGGGCCATTCGTCCAGAGTGGCAAAATGGTAGCAGGTCCATCAAGCTCCGGATAAGAGTGTCGTGCCTCATAACTCAGAGATCAAGAGCACACTCCAGACTCCAGAGAGAAGGATTAACACGCTTCCTCACACCCAGATACATCAGTGTTGGCAGTTACCATAAGGTGGCCCACAGCAGCAGCTGTTTGGCGCGAAATGTCAGAGAGAACCAGCAGGCGTATACACACACACACACACACACACACACACACACACACACACACACACACACACACACACACACACACACACACACACACACACACACACACACACACACACACACACACACACACACACACACACACACACACACACACACACACACTCACACACACACACACACACACACACACACACACACACACACATACACACCCAGGAAGGTGCAGAAGCACTAAGTGTGCCACTCTCTATGGTGTATAACAGGTCACTGGAAACAGGAGACTTACCAGAAAGTTTGAAGACAGCTAACGTTGTCCCAATATACAAGAAGGGTGACAGGCAAAAGGCACTGAACTACAGGCCAGTTTCCCTAACTTGTACACCATGCAAAAGGATGGAGAAGATCGTGAGGAAAAAGTTCGTTAAGCATCTGGAGGGAAATAGCTTTGTAACGCACCATCAACATGGGTTCATGGATAGTAAATCGTGCCTCACAAGTTTAATAGAATTCTATGACCAGGCAACAAAAATTAGGCAGGAAAGAGAAGGGTGGGCCGACTGCATTTTTCTGGACTGCCAGAAAGCCTTTGACACAGTACCCCATAAAAGGCTGTTTAAAAAGTTGGAGCAACAGGCAGGAGTAAAAGGGAAGGTGCTCCAGTGGATAAGGGAATACTTAAGCAACAGCAAACAGCGAGTAACGGTAAGGGGGGAGACATCAGAGTGGCGAGATGTCACCAGCGGAGTCCCACAGGGCTCAGTACTTTGACCCATCCTGTTTCTAATATATGTAAACGATCTTCCGGAGGGTATAGACTCGTTCCTCTCAATGTTTGCTGATGATGCAAAAATTATGAGAAGAATCAAGACGGATGAAGATAGACAGTAACTATACGATGACTTGGACAAACTGGAAGAATGGTCTAGAAAATGGCTGCTAAAGTTCAACTCAGCAAAGAGTAAGGTAATGAAATTAGGCGCAGGGAGCAGGAGGCTGAACACAAGGTATTATCTGGGAGGTGAAATCCTGCAAGAGTCAAATAGAGAGAAAGATCTGTGGGTTGATATCACACCGAACCTGTCCCCAGAGGCCCACATCAAAAGAATATCATCAGCGGCATATGCTAGACTGGCCAACATAAGAACTGCCTTCAGAAACTTGTGTAAGAAATCGTTCAGGATCCTGTATACCACTTATGTAAGACCAATCCGGGAGTATGCAGCTCCAGCCTGGAGTCCATACCTAGTTAAATACAAGACAAAGTTAGAGAAGATTCAGCGGTATGCCACCAAGCTCGTCCCGGAACTGAGAGGAACGACCTACGCGGAAAGGCTAAAGGAGCTGAACCTCACGTCCCTGGAAAACAGAAGAGTAAGGGGAGACATGATAACCACCTACAAAATTCTCAGGGGAATTGAGAGGGTGGACAAAGACAAACTCTTCAGCACGGGTGGGACACGAACAAGGGGACACAGGTAGAGACTTATTACCCAGATGAGCCACAGAGACGTTAGAAAGATTTTTTCAGTTTCAGGGTAGTTAATAAATGGAATGCACTAGGAAGTGATGTGGTGGAGGCTGACTCCATACACAGTTTCAAATGTAGATATGATAGAACCCAGTAGGCTCAGGAATCTGTACACCAGTTGATTGACGGTTGAGAGGCGGGACCAAATTGACCAGGACCTGCCTTACTCCAGTATTGACCAGGACCTGCCTTACTCCAGTATTGACCAGGACCTGCCTTACTCCAGTATTGACCAGGACCTGCCTTACTCCAGTATGGACCAGGACCTGCCTTACTCCAGTATTGACCAGGACCTGCCTTACTCCAGTATTGACCAGGACCTGCCCTACTCCAGTATTGACCAGGACCTGCCTTACTCCAGTATAGACCAGGACCTGCCTTACTCCAGTATTGACCAGGACCTGCCTTACTCTAGTATTGACCAGGACCTGCCTTACTCCAGTATTGACCAGGACCTGCCTTACTCCAGTATTGACCAGGACCTGCCTTACTCCAGTATTAACCATTACCTGTCTTACTCCAGTATTGACCAGGACCTGCCTTACTCCAGTATTAACCATTACCTGCCTTACTCCAGTATTGACCAGGACCTGCCTTACTCCAGTATGAACCAGGACCTGCCTTACTCCAGTATTGACCAGGACCTGCCTTACTCTAGTATTGACCAGGACCTGCCTTACTCCAGTATTGACCAGGACCTGCCTTACTCCAGTATTGACCAGGACCTGCCTTACTCCAGTATTGACCAGGACCTGCCTTACTCCAGTATGAACCAGGACCTGCCTTACTCCAGTATTGACCAGGACCTGCCTTACTCCAGTATTGACCAGGACCTGCCTTACTCCAGTATTGACCAGGACCTGCCTTACTCCAGTATGAACCAGGACCTGCCTTACTCCAGTATTGACCAGGACCTGCCTTACTCCAGTATTGACCAGGACCTGCCTTACTCCAGTATTGACCAGGACCTGCCTTACTCCAGTATTGACCAGGACCTGCCTTACTCCAGTATTGACCAGGACCTGCCTTACTCCAGTATTGACCAGGACCTGCCTTACTCCAGTATTGACCAGGACCTGCCTTACTCCAGTATTGACCAGGACCTGCCTTACTCCAGTATTGACCAGGACCTGCCTTACTCCAGTATTGACCAGGACCTGCCTTACTCCAGTATTGACCAGGACCTGCCTTACTCCAGTATTGACCAGGACCTGCCTTACTCCAGTATTGACCAGGACCTGCCTTACTCCAGTATTGACCAGGACCTGCCTTACTCCAGTATTGACCAGGACCTGCCTTACTCCAGTATTGACCAGGACCTGCCTTACTCCAGTATTGACCAGGACCTGTCTTACTCCAGTATTGACCAGGACCTGCCTTACTCCAGTATTGACCAGGTCCTGCCTTACTCCAGTATTGACCAGGACCTGCCTTACTCCAGTATTGACCAGGTCCTGCCTTACTCCAGTATTGACCAGGACCTGCCTTACTCCAGTATTGACCAGGACCTGCCTTACTCCAGTATTGACCAGGACCTGCCTTACTCCAGTATTGACCAAGACCTGCCTTACTCCAGTATTGACCAGGACCTGCCTTACTCCAGTATTGACCAGGACCTGCCTTACTCCAGTATTGACCAGGACCTGCCTTACTCCAGTATTGACCAGGACCTGCCTTACTCCAGTATTGACCAGGACCTGTCTTACTCCAGTATTGACCAGGACCTGCCTTACTCCAGTATTGACCAGGACCTGCCTTACTCCAGTATTGACCAGGACCTGCCTTACTCTACGGAGCTGCTCGTCAACTTGCTGCAGCTGGTCCCGGGTGTGAGGGGCACGGTTGACATGGACAGCGACAATACTCCGCTAGTACCTATAAGGCAGCTCTTAGCACTGAAGCCCATTTATATGTTAGTTCTCTAGTGGGCTGGGCGGTAGAGCGACGGTCTCGCTTCATGCAGGTCGGCGTTCAATCCCCGACCGTCCACCAAGTGGTTGGGCACCATTTCTTCCTCCCGTCCCATCCTAAATCATTATCCTGATCGCTTCCAAGTGCTATTTAGTCGCAATGGCTTGGTGCTTTCTCCTGACAATTCCATTCCCTTAGTGTAAACTGCAGTAAACCCACCAGTCCTTTCCCAGACTGTTGCATGGTTTAATATTCCTTCGTGGATGAATACCTTCACATTGCTGGTGTGTGTACAGCGTGAGGTGTAGCCGGCTTCTGTGTACGTTCTCAGAGTTACTTTAGTACACAACTAAGTTGAGGATCCAACACTATGAAGCACATTGTCGTGAAGTGATGAAGACAATATTTTACCATTTGACTTTGTGATCATTTTTAAATTCTTATCAGTAACATGTGAGAAATTACAGACAACCTCATCTGGATCTGTTTCTCATAGTTTGATCAAGAGCAAATTATGGTTTCTTTTGGTGTTGTTTTTAATGTTCCGACAAATGTCTTATTCACGCGATATATACGAGATTAAATGTAATAAAATTACACCAAAGATGTTTAACTTTTTAACTCAGAAAATTGGCAACAAAAGTGCCAGGAAGCTCTTTAATTTTCTTAGATATAGTGCAGAGTTAGAGGCCAAGACAAAGCTTTTGCAGGACTCTATAAATTTATAGTTGTAGCGAGGACGTCTCCCACGCCTTTAACTGTAAGAATCTTAGTCATAAATAACTGCTGAAACTCCTGGTGAAAATTCAGGTTGGTCTTGTTCTTCTGGGACATATAAAACACTTTCTTCACTTCTCAAGTGAAGACGAACGTGAGGAGTAATGAGATGATTACATGACAGACATATTGACCTATAAGCTCTTTCTATCATATATAATAACATGTTTGGTGAGCCATGAAGAGGGTAGTTCCTGTAGAACAGTTTAACAGGCGGCTACTGTTGTGTTGAGTGTTACATCGTAAGTAACATGGAGGTTCTCCTTCCCTTTTATGATGTCTTCGAGGTATCCGTTAGAGTATCCATTATTGACTATACGTCCTGCCTTACTCTACTGAGTTCCTCGTCAACTGTGAGAGCGCAGTTGACACAGGCGACGACAATATGTCGCCTGCACCTGTCCGTAGCAACCTGTTCTCTTAAAAATAACGTCGCTTTTGGCCGTTTACCCGTATGGCCGAATATGGACGTAATTTGAAAATGAATAAAAATTGAAAATAAATTTGGGATTTTTTTTTCAACAACAATAAGTTAAGGGTCCTCTGATAGGTTAGGTGGGCAGGAAATTCTCATAAAATTTCAAAACGTTATGAAAAACGTTAATTGAATGTTCCTCTTCTAAGGTGTCCGAGGAGGGCCGGACGACTCAAACAGAAAACGGAACAGTACGTCACTTTTGTGAGTCGATTTCATTTCAAATTACGTCCAAATTTGGCCATAGTGCACATACCAGCCAAAAGTGACGTTATTTTTAAGAGGACGGGTTGCACAGCTGGCGTCACAGCCATAATACCTCTGATGGAACAGACCTAGTACCTCACCCATCTATTAATCCACTCTACAGGAATTTCTTTTCCACTCCACACCAAACGGAGGACAAAGCGTCCTGAAAGACATTATTTATGGAACAGTAACTCCTACCGACACCAACCAGAATATAGAGTTGACACTCTACTACAAACACAGGATGACCGCCAACTTGCTAATGGCGAACTCTCGCAACACCAAGGAACACGCCTCGTAAGAGACGAATGTCGCCTCTGCCCTCACACGCCCACTTGGGGACTGTCAGCCCCAATGATCTCAATATATTGACAAGACAATAATATCTCTTTCAAGGCGCCTGACAACACACAAACAAACAACAAGGTTCCATCATAGCACCTATCATTTCTACACACAACCAGATCATCACCAGAGATATGCTAACCAACAACACCGAAATAATCGCCAGATATAACAGGAGAAGATTAGACATTGCCAAAGCACTACATATCAAACAGTCTTAACTAACAATTAACAGGCAGCTCACACTCAGATTCACTCAACCATCTTCAAGACCAAGACAGAATACCCAGCACACACTGCCCCGCCCAACACGGCTTGTTCTGGTTAGCAAAAAACAATTAAAGAACTGCAGATTGTCTCTTGGTCCTGCACCTCACCTCACCGCATCATTTTACTCCGTATATGGGGTTGTCACAGCTAATTACTGTCTACTTCACCGGTGTCATTGACAATGGTGACAAGATCAACGAAACACATATCTTATTATCAAGTCATATAAAACTGTAAGCTGAACTTTGAAGAGTTCATTTTTTACCTTCCTTCTGAAGCAAATACAGAGAGGGTTCTTGGTAGAACTATTGATATATAATCCGACGCTCACGAGTCAGATTTCTGATAGGTTGGGGCAAAATGTGACCCATCGCCGTTTCCAGTAACTGGCATATTTTCGATATAAAAAATTCGTAATTTTAAACTCCAAATATGTGGAATGAGCCAGAATTTGGCTCGAAAATAACGCTAATGAGTCAGATTTCCGATATTTTTGATATTTTGAAAACTACAGGGGGGTTAGGGCAAAATGTGACCCATCGTCGTTTTCAGTAATTGGCATATTTTCGGTATAAAAAGCCGTAATTTCAAACTCCAAATATGTGCAATGAGCCAGAATTTGGCTCGAAAATAACGCAATGTCGTAAATTTTATTTAATTGTGATTTAATTATTCTTCTGCGATACCAAAGAGCCAGAGCTCAATCCCCGCAAGCACAAATAAGTGAGTGTACACACACACACACACACACACACACACACACACACACACACACACACACACACACACACACACACACACCATCATCATCAGAGGCGTACAAGATATGAGTAAGGAAATCAGTTATACACATATAATGCAAAAATAAAAGGAGAGAGATAAAGTGGTCGCAGCCGAAATTGGGCAACAAAGCAATTATGAGGTTGGGCTAATTATCAGATTACCGGGTTAAGAAGTCAAGTCTTAACAGATGACCTGACACCACATTAACGTAATTAGCGGCGTTATATTCTTAAAAAAGTGCATATTACAACACCAATTATTCAACTTCATTATAGCTGTGTTTTTCATCATTATTAAGGTCAAAGTGTAGACACAAGCCACAACGTTGCTGTGCTCTTGTGGTGCGGCTGATGACACAGGTAGTCCACATATCCACACACACTCACAAATAAAAGTTGAATATTTTAATGATAATTCTTATAATTTGTTGCAGTTTTTTTTAAATAAACGACCCAACGAAATCAAGAAACATTCATAGCAGCTAAATTATTTTATACTTTCATTGTATGAATGTATTTTCTAACAATAATTTCCTATTATTTATACAATTACGGGTCAAATGTTAACAAAATCACAAATTTTATTGTACTTGATTCAATAATTCATTAAGCACGTTACCATTATTCCATTTAATTCGGAAATAATAATCTCTAATGCAAGAGAAATCTTTTTTCATTCACGGCCCTCTATAGCGTAGTTATTTTCTTTGACAATCCAATTTTTTTTTTTTTTAGAAATTAGTACGTGCAAAGTTTATACAGATCTTGCTGGGAATGCAACTGCATGCATAAGCTAGTTTTCTTTTTAATAAAATCTTAATTTTTAACTACCATATTAATAGTGAACTTATTGAAGGTTGAGTGAAATGTTGTCGGCAACCGTTGCAAATCATTCAGTCAATTTTGCTAAGTAACAAATTTTGCAAAAAAAAATTTATATATCGTGATCTTTTTCAGTGTTTCTTACAAAACGTCGAACACTGATTCCAAATTGTATATGTTTACAGTTACATTTATAATTCTGATATTTAGTATCTGCAGAGCCGCTTAATTTAATATTTGCGAACAGCGCTGTCAACTACATTATCAAATCATATTTTTACATATTTATAATCACAGCTTCTCGTTTCAAACTGCTTTTTTGAACTGTAAATAATTTTAGTTTTTTTTTTTTACAATATAGCAAATGGACAATGCAAAAATTCGTCACATTCTATTATGTTTGTGGTTATCATGGTGAAAGGTGCCAAATTCTGGGTTTCATACAGACTCAACTTTGGACTGTCTATAGGTGCTCAAGGTAAGTTTTGGGACCCCCTCATGCAGCATGTGGCCGCTCTACGTCGCTACTAGAGTAGATCTATAAGAGTTAATAGACACAAGTAGAGGGTTGATCTACTCGAGAAGGATGGCTAACGGGAGCGAGAAGGACTATGCTTTGTACTATTCCCAGAATATTGAGGAAAGAACCACCACAACGACGGCTGTTTCTGCGGGATTGATGTTATGAAGTTCAGGTCCAGCCAGCCACTTGGGGTGGGCGGTAGAGCGACGGTCCCGCGTCATGCAGGTCGGCGTTCAATCTCTGACCTTTCAAGTGGCTGGGCACCATTCCTAGTGCTATATAGTCGTGATGGTTTGGCACTTTCTCTTGATATCTCTCTTCCCTTCAGGCATGCAAGCTTTTAAGTATCCAGACATCCCGTTTTCTATAACACCTGCTCAACGTGGCGATAACTTGCCATTACCACAATAGCAAATGTTAGTAACTATTACTTGTAACTATTATTACCATAAAACGTACTTTAAGTACCCACAAACTTACAATGCAATTTGCAATTTAAAAGTATTTTATACTTCAGAAGGTTGCATTTGTGACCAAATAGTCGGCAATCCGTAGCAGCCAAGGAATATACAAAGCAAATGGTGTGCCAACTTTCACCGTTCGTGATGAAGTTAACACCAACACCACTTACCCTCCAGTCCTCAAGGTCCGGATCCGGTCTGGGACATGACTGTGAGCGCCGCCGTGCTGACGGATCTACTGTCAACAGCAGCAACGCCTGCTGCTGCTGCTGCTCCTGCAACACCATCACAAGCCACCCAGACGCCGACGCCTCCTTCATCGACAACTGCCACAGTTCCACCTCTCATGTGTGAACCCTATGAACGATATGCATCAGCTGCAGGACCCGTGGAGACTCAACAGGCAAGAACTCATCCCTAAAGATCACCGCCTCTACTTCTGAGTCAGCCGACTCATCGGATGAGGACGTCTCGGTGGGAACCCCTCCTCCGCCACGGAAGCACCCCTACACAACCGAAGATTTCCTCTCGGGACACGACCTCCAACGACAGCCTCACCATAGCAAGACCTCCAACGACAGCCTCACCCTAGCAAGACCTCCAACGACAGCCTCACCATAGCAAGACCTCCAACGACAGCCTCACCCTAGCAAGACCTCCAACGACAGCCTCACCCTAGCAAGACCTCCAACGACAGCCTCACCCTAGCAAGACCTCCAACGACAGCCTCACCATAGCAAGACCTCCAACGACAGCCTCACCCTAGCAAGACCTCCAACGACAGCCTCACCATGTCAACGCGCAGCAAGACCAACAGACCGGCCAAGAAGCCCGGGAAGAAGAAGAACACCGACGACATGCTGTAAAGAACAGGGCGACGAGACGCCCTGCCTCCTGCAGGACACATCAGCCAGCAACCATGAGAACTCCACCTTACCACCACACCACATCACCAGCTGCAAGTCTCACCCACTGTGGTTGGGCCACTGACTCCCCCATCGCCTCCCTCTTCGACTTGTCTCCAGTTCCTAGCTCAAGATTTCTGCATCTTCGCCCCTGTCTTCAACCCCCGCTTGCCTGCTCTAGGGTCCTTGGGACGATAGGCACGAACGCGTTCACATCCTCATAATCTAAGCGAACTGGATGATCTTATCAAGCGACTTGGATCTCATTAAGTCAGGAGCTGAACTTTCAACATCAAGGCACAAAGAGGTGAGTTTTCTCTGGGCAGTTCGCAACACCACTGTGTACCAACACCACTGTGTACCCAGAAACACAATGCTGCAGTGCAACTTACTGTGATGTTAGTGGCGGTCTGTGTTACTGTGATGTTAGTGGCGGTCTGTGTTACTGTGATGTTAGTGGCGGTCTGTGTCACTGTGATGTTAGTGGCGGTCTGTGTTACTGTGATGTTAGTGGCGGTCTGTGTTACTGTGATGTTAGTGGCGGTCTGTGTTACTGTGATGTTAGTGGCGGTCTGTGTTACTGTGATGTTAGTGGCGGTCTGTGTTACTGTGATGTTAGTGGCGGTCTGTGTCACTGTGATGTTAGTGGCGGTCTGTGTTACTGTGATGTTAGTGGCGGTCTGTGTTACTGTGATGTTAGTGGCGGTCTGTGTTACTGCAAAGACGTGAACGGTTTGTTTACTGCTCTTCAACTGAAGCGCAGCTGCTCATAGACGGTTTAGACTCAAACCAGTTTGACGTCACAATGGAACCAATATCCACCTGTACCTCTTGCGCCTTCCCTACAAACAAAAGAAGGCCACGAAAATAAACAAATACTTATCCAAGTCAAATGGGCAAAATTTAAGTGGTATGTGTATATTTGGGGGGAGTGATTTTAACTGGGTTTGGCTCTCTGTCTCTGGTTACCAAAGATGTTATTATATGATGATGTTCAATGGATGAAATTACAGCTCATGCCACTGTAATTATTATAATGTAACGGAAACATGTGGATTCATTGTAGGAAGACACGGGGGCAAACACAGCTTAGTGTAATGTACCCGGCGGTGCCCGGGTCTGTGGCTGTACTTTCCATTATCCTCTTCCCTCCCTTCTCTCCCTTTCATTTCTCAACCCTTCTTTTCCTCCTGTCCCCCCTCTCCACTCCTATTCTGACTCGTTACCCTTCTCCGTCTTTCCCATATTAGTTCTCTTCTCTCTCTTACCACGTAAGAGAGAGAATATCTCCTCTTCCCTCATTTTCCCTCTCATCCCCTCCCCCCACCATGGCCTCACCCTTCCCCCCCCTTCCTGTCCGTACTCACTCACTCACTCTCTCTCTCTCTCTCTCTCTCTCTCTCTCTCTCTCTCTCTCTCTCTCTCTCTCTCTCTCTCTCTCTCTCTCTCTCTCTCTCTCTCTCTCTCTCTCTCTCTCTCTCTCTCTCTCTCTCTCTCTCTCTCTCTCTCTCTCTCTCTCTCTCTCTCTCTCTCTCTCTCTCTCTCTCTCTCTCTCTCTCTCTCTCTCTCTCTCTCTCTCTCTCTCTCTCTCTCTCTCTCTCTCTCTCTCTCTCTCTCTTCTTCTTCACATTATCTTCACCGCATATACCATTTTTATCACCAAAATCACATTAACTGCTCACTATCTTTAGCACTATAACCGTCTCCGCTACTCACTATCTTCATTCAGTTCATCGTTTTCGAGTAAATCATGATATCTTACGGGTAAACGGGGAGGAGGGTAGTAACTTTAACACTCTACGGAGATCATATCTGCAATTTCATGTTTGACCTCGTGAAAATCACACACTGAGGGAAGGGGGGGAGGGAGGGGGTTTGAACTAGAGGCCAGTCTTTTTTTTAAAGTATAGCACATGAATGGACCCCGTCTGGCCTATGACACTCCCCTACTCATTTTGGAAAGTTGAGTGAGACTGGCCTCGAGCATCTGGCCTTGAACTTTTGACAGACATATATTCGATTTTATAGATATAGCTGATTCTGAGTCGGAAACTTTGAGTAAAGACAATAATTTAGACATATATATCACACAGTTTGAGAGGTGGCGTGTATATAGGGTGAGGGAAGTCAGTAAGATTCTTTCGTAAGCTAAACACAGGATTATGTTCCAAAACTCTTTATAATTACCATGGTGCATTTTTAAGGAGTAATTTTTTATGATATCGCGATCCTTAAACTATACAATGATAATTCAAAATTCCATAACTTTTATAAAAGTTGTTTTTTTAATCTGTACAAATTGCTGCGTAAACTTCCTAAAGTTTGATCAATTACTATTTTCATAATATCTTAAAATAAGGTTTCGACTAATTATATTATCATCAATATATTCTGGTCTACATTAACATAAGGCTTTAAGAATTAGTGAAGAAAACAGTATGTGTTTCCACATGCCAGAACAAGCAGACATTTACATATAGTTTAACATGAGCGGATGTTCTATAATAAACATGTTATATATTAATTGTTTAAGTCACCGCAGGCAACTATTTCCTCCCTACAAGTACATGCTCATTCAATAACACTTCCTTAACACCTCACTACACTGTCTCTGTCTCTCTACACTGTCATCTACACTTCCCCAACACTTCACTACACTGTCTCTCTACACTGTCATCTACACTTCCCCAACACTTCACTACACTGTCTCTCTACACTGTCATCTACACTTCCCCATCACTTCACTACACTGTCTCTCTACACTCACACCACATAGTGCCAGACACATACAGTTGTATCAACGTAATACACTTTGTCTTCATACAGCTCTCTAGAGAACTCTGAAGAACTTTTTATCATTATTTTTTTTATACTTTCTCCTCTGCTTTCTCTTCAACACAGTAAGACCTTCCGGGAGACTTGAATCTTAACATAACTCACGTGTTAAATCGTCCTCTGGCGAGCTTGGTCATTTTACTCTGCAAACTATTTCCTTTCATTTTTATTTAAGAATAAGGCAGCTAATAAGGCTTCCAACTTTTTATTGTTACAACGTTAACGTTTCTTAACTCAGACAACTGCTCAGCGGAAGTACAAACTGTGCTTCTAAATGAACATTTCCAGCTGAGTTAATAGCTGTTATCCTACGCTGGTTTTCTATGGCACCTGAAGCAAGCATTGATATTTATGTTCAGGATATCTATATGTACTTTCTCTAGTATATATGTATGTGTACACTTTACCTCATAATGAGACCGTGAAGCGACGGTCTCACTTCATGCAAGTCGGCGTTCAATCCCCGACCGTCCAAGTGGTTGGCCACCATTCCTTCCCCCTGTCCCATCCCAAATCTTTATCCTGACCCCTTCCCAGTGCTATATAGTCGTAATGGCTTGGCGCTTTATCCTCAAAATTTCCTTCCCTTCGTAATGAGAAGTTTGTCCCTCCCCAGGTTGACCTACTTTCTTAGTTGTTCAGCATCTTTCAGTAGCCTTAGGCTAGAGGAGTACGACCGCTTACTGAAATCATTGTTAGAAAATGCCCTCACCTTTTCTCTCAGCGACTCACAGTGGAAACCAGCCTCCCTTCCTGTCAGACTCGGAGGCCTCGGTGTTCGCACAGCAGCACAAATTGCTGTACCAGGCTTCCTGTCCTCTTCAGTGGCATCTGACAACCTTTATTTTATTTTATTTATATATATATTTATTTATTTATTTATTTATTTATTTATTTATTTATTTATTTATTTATTTATTTATTTATTTATTTATATATACAAGAGTTCTTACATTCTTGTAAAACCACTAGTAAACATAGCGTCTTGGGCAGGTTCCTAAACCTAATTTTCCCTAGAATACGACCCGCAAAATCGTTTAACCACCAGGTACCCATTCACCGCTAGGTGAACAGAGGCTACAGTTAAGGATTGGCGCCCAGTCAATCCTCCCCGGCCAGGATACGAACGCAGTCCATAGCGCTCGCGAAGCTGCGGACGAGTGCTTTACCATTGCTCCACGGGGACTGCTAAGATGAACCTGGTGAAGGATGTCCTACTGGATTACCTAAGTCAACAGGCCCACAAGACTGTTGTGGCCCTGTTGTCTTACCTGAGGGCCTTACCTAAGTTAATGTAAAACAGTCTAATAGTGGGCACAGGTGTTGTGTTAGCTGACTCTTCAGAGGTTGTATGGCGTTTCACCTTTCTTTTTATGACGTCTTCAACATAACGGTTAGAGAAGCCATCGTTGACTAAGACCTGCCTCACCCTCCAGAGTTCTTCATCGACTTGCTTCCATCCAAAGTTGTGACTGTCGTAAACGCTTACGTCGACCAGGCTCTCAGTCACAGCTCAGCTTCTGGTAGTCAATGAAGAGTAAGAGGAATCATGCGTTGGCTTACATCGTTGGGTGTGTCTTAAGGGTAAGATGTTACTACCAACCCACGAATGTTTTGTTTATAATGTGGGTGTCTCTAAACGATATCAATGACCACTTATGAATCTTAAAAAGTTGGATAAAATTATATTTACCAAATCCGATGAAAGGGGGTAGTAAATAGTAATTCTCAATAGATGAAAGGGGGTAGTAAATAGTAATTCTCAATAGATGAAAAGGGGTAGTAACTAGTAATTCTCAATAGATGAAAGGAGGTAAAATAGTAATTCTCAACAAAACAGATTACTACCAAAAAGCAGAGGCATTGCAATAGGACACAGATACCTATGACAAGCTGACTAGAGATCCGCTCGTATCGGTTGCTTCAGAATTCAATACAAAAGTCAGAAGCATTGGTAAGAACAAATATGTGATTGAGCTCCTGGTAAAGGTTAAGGTCAGTAACCCAAGCTTACCGTATTGCTGTGGTCTAACCAAAACCCATAAGGTTGGTATTCCTTTACGACCCATTATTTCCAGCAGAGGTTCTGTTTCTTACAAGACAGCCTAATAGCTTAGTACTATATTGTCCCCCTTCATGGGTGTTTTCTCTGACTCGCACATTAAACACTCCCAAGACGTGTATATGAACAACAAAGACGCCGTTGTGTGAAGCTTCCAGCGACGCAGTCATATTTATATTTTTCCACCAGTTGCCATTGTTCCACCTTCTAAACAGATCACCAAATAATGTAAAGGTCTACGGCACTGAGGCGCCACGTTTCAGTATATCTTGCTTTTTTTTTTTTTTTTTTTTTTTTTTTTTTAGATATATACAAGAGTTGTCACATTCTTGTACAGCCACTAGTACGCGCAGCGTTTCGGGCAGGTCCCTGGAATACGATCCCCGCCGCGAAGAATCGTTTTTTCATCCAAGTACACATTTTACTGTTGCGTTAAACAGAGGCTACAGTTAAGGAATTGCGCCCAGTAAATCCTCCCCGGCCAGGATACGAACCCATGACATAGTGCTCGCGGAACGCCAGGCGAGTGTCTTACCACTACACCACGGAGACTTCAACTATATATTATATGCTATATATTAAAAGATTGCAACTCAAAAATAAAACGCATTAGAGCTGGGTTATTCACTACCGCGGTGGCGCCTGGGCGTGGGTGGTATCCTCACTGTGAATTACCACACACCAACCTGACACCTACCTGGTAGAACCGTCAACCAATCTGGTAGATGGTTCCCCAGCAACCCCCCCCCCCCCCCCCTCACACACACACCAATCCTGGAGTATGCGGCCCCAGCATGGAGCCCGTACCTAGTCATGTACAAGACGAAGCTGGAAAAAGTTCAGAGGTATGCCACTAGACTAGTCCCAGAACTAAGAGACATGAGTTATGAGGAATGGCTGCGGGAAATACACCTTACGACACTGGAAGACAGAAGAGTAAGGGGAGACATGATCACAACCTACAAAATCCTCAGGGAAATCGACCGGGTTGACAAGAATAAACTATTCAACACTGGTGGTACGCGAACAAGGGGACACAGGTGGAAACTGAGCACCCACATGATCCACAGAGACGTTAGAAGGAACTTTTTCAGTGTCAGAGTAGTTAACGTATGGAATGCATTAGGAAGTGATGTGGTGGAGGCTGACTCCATACACAGTTTCAAATGTAGATATGATAGAGCCCAGTAGGCTCAGGAACCTGTACATTAGTTGATTGACAGTTGAGAGGCGGGGACCAAAGAGCCAGAGCTCAACCCCCCCCCCAAGCACAACTAGGTGAGTACACCAGGATGGGTGTTCGCTACCTGGTGGTACACACAACACAACAACCACCCGCCAACTGTTCGCTACCTGGTGGTACACACAACACAACACCCACCCGCCAACTGTGCCCTACCTGGTGGTACACACAACACAACAACCACCCGCCAACTGTTCGCTACCTGGTGGTACACACAACACAACAACCACCCGCCAACTGTGCCCTACCTGGTGGTACACACAACACAACACCCACCCGCCAACTGTGCGCTACCTGGTGGTACACACAACACAACAACCACCCGCCAACTGTGCCCTACCTGGTGGTACACACAACACAACAACCACCCGCCAACTGTGCCCTACCTGGTGGTACACACAACACAACAACCACCCGCCAACTGTTCCCTACCTGGTGGTACACACAACACAACACCCACCCGCCAACTGTGCCCTACCTGGTGGTACACACAACACAACAACCACCCGCCAACTGTGCCCTACCTGGTGGTACACACAACACAACAACCACCCGCCAACTGTGCCCTACCTGGTGGTACACACAACACAACAACCACCCGCCAACTGTGCGCTACCTGGTGGTACACACAACACAACAACCACCCGCCAACTGTTCGCTACCTGGTGGTACACACAACACAACACCCACCCGCCAACTGTGCCCTACCTGGTGGTACACACAACACAACACCCACCCGCCAACTGTTCCCTACCTGGTGGTACACACAACACAACAACCACCCGCCAACTGTGCCCTACCTGGTGGTACACACAACACAACAACCACCCGCCAACTGTGCCCTACCTGGTGGTACACACAACACAACAACCACCCGCCAACTGTGCCCTACCTGGTGGTACACACAACACAACACCCACCCGCCAACTGTTCCCTACCTGGTGGTACACACAACACAACAACCACCCGCCAACTGTGCCCTACCTGGTGGTACACACAACACAACACCCACCCGCCAACTGTGCCCTACCTGGTGGTACACACAACACAACACCCACCCGCCAACTGTGCCCTACCTGGTGGTACACACAACACAACACCCACCCGCCAACTGTTCCCTACCTGGTGGTACACACAACACAACAACCACCCGCCAACTGTTCCCTACCTGGTGGTACACACAACACAACACCCACCCGCCAACTGTGCCCTACCTGGTGGTACACACAACACAACAACCACCCGCCAACTGTGCCCTACCTGGTGGTACACACAACACAACACCCACCCGCCAACTGTGCCCTACCTGGTGGTACACACAACACAACAACCACCCGCCAACTGTGCCCTACCTGGTGGTACACACAACACAACACCCACCCGCCAACTGTGCCCTACCTGGTGGTACACACAACACAACAACCACCCGCCAACTGTGCCCTACCTGGTGGTACACACAACACAACAACCACCCGCCAACTGTTCCCTACCTGGTGGTACACACAACACAACACCCACCCGCCAACTGTGCCCTACCTGGTGGTACACACAACACAACAACCACCCGCCAACTGTGCCCTACCTGGTGGTACACACAACACAACAACCACCCGCCAACTGTGCCCTACCTGGTGGTACACACAACACAACAACCACCCGCCAACTGTTCCCTACCTGGTGGTACACACAACACAACAACCACCCGCCAACTGTGCCCTACCTGGTGGTACACACAACACAACACCCACCCGCCAACTGTGCCCTACCTGGTGGTACACACAACACAACAACCACCCGCCAACTGTGCCCTACCTGGTGGTACACACAACACAACAACCACCCGCCAACTGTGCCCTACCTGGTGGTACACACAACACAACAACCACCCGCCAACTGTTCCCTACCTGGTGGTACACACAACACAACAACCACCCGCCAACTTACCAACCAAGAACCTGCACAAAACATAATAAACACACCGCTACGCACCAGACAAACATCACCAGACTGCCACACACAGTGCACACAGCCCGGTAGACGGAGACCACATCACAACTCCTGGTGACTATATACGGAACAAGACTTTACAGCCAAAGACTTCAGGAGGGATTACCATTGTTGCCGAGGCATGATAGATGGGGTGAGAGGTAGTCAAGGTTACGAGCAGGAGAAGCTGGTGAGGTCACTACAGGGGACTGTAGCTACACTTCTCTGTTACCTTCTGCACTGTAGCTACAGCGAAGCCTTGCTACAGGGAACAGTGATACACAGACCGTTGCTACAGACACCGTTGCTTTAGAGACCGTTGGAACACAGGATTGTTAAAGGAAAACTGGCAGATAAAAACGACTAATTAACAGGAGATCACCACTAATAAGCAGAACAAAACTAGCTACCAGTCACACATTAACTGGCAGGAGAACTCGGTTGATTGACTGAACACCACCAATTAACAAGAGAACTTAACTGTCTGAACACAGTGCTCTGCTCAACCACACAAGTGGCGGCGTTCTGAAGGTCAGACCAACGCACCAGAACTATAAGTTAAACAGCAGAATCATTAAGACACAACTGGGATTTACAGACGGAAATTCTGAGTGTGTAAATAAGCAAGATTCAGATATTTAGAAACTAATGGGGGTTAATTTCCTGAGAACACATTCCAACTGCCGTTGGCAAGTGGAGTTATGTCCGTGTTGCCTTAATTGTTGCATGAATGATAGAAGTATATGTTGATAAAGGCAAAAGTTGATGCAAGAATCACCATCAGTTTAATGACTGATGTTGCCACTGCGACACAGCGACTTAGAACCTTATGAAGGGAAGATTCAGCAGCTGTGAAAATGCTTCGTTGAATGAAAAGGTTTTTTCATATATTAAAGTTTTTGGCTGTGACCTTCCCTAGCAGCCGTGTTGGTGACCATCCCTAGCAGCTATGCTGGTGACCTTCAATAGCAGCCGCGCTGGTGACCTTCCCTAGCAGCCGTGTTGGTGACCTTCCCTAGCAGCAATGCTGGTGACCTTCCCTAGCAGCCGTGTTGGTGACCTTCCCTAGCAGCCGTCTTGGTGACCTTCAGTAGCAGCCTTGCTGGTGACCTTCCCTAGCAGCCATGCTGGTAACCTTCCCTAGCAGCCGTGTTGGTAACCTTCCCTAGCAGCCTTTCTGGTGACCTTCCCTAGCAACCGTGTTGGTGACCTACCCTAGCAGCCATGTTGGTGACCTTCCCTAGCAGCAATGCTGGTGACCTTCCCTAGCAGCTATCCTGGTGACCTTCCCTAGGAGCGGTGTTGGTGACCTTCCCTAGCAGCCGTGCTGGTGACCTTCCCTAGCAGCCGTGTTGGTGACCTTCCTTAGCAGCCGTGCTGGTGACCTTCAGTAGCAGCCATGTTGGTGACCTTCCCTAGTAGCCATGCTGGTGACCTTCAGTAGCAGCCATGTTGGTGCCCTTCCCTAGCAGCCATGTTGGTGACCTTCCCAAGCAGCCGTGCTGGTGACCTTTAGTAGCAGCTACGTTGGTGACCTTCCCTAGCAGCCGTGCTGGTGACCTTCCCTAGCAGCCGTGTTGGTGACCTTCTCTAGCAGCCATGCTGGCGACCTTCCCTAGCAGCCGTGCTGGTGACCTTCCCTAGCAGCCTTGCTGGTGACCTTCCCTAGCAGCCTTGCTGGTGACCTTCCCTAGCAGCCATGTTGGTGACCTTCCCTAGCAGCCATATTGGTGACCTTCCCTAGCAGCCGTGTTGGTGACCTTCCCTAGCAGCCGTCTTGGGGACCTTCTCTAGGAGCCATGTTGGTGACCTTCCCTAACAGCCATGCTGGTGACCTTCCCTAGTAGCCATGCTGGTGACCTTCCCTAGCAGCCATGTTGGTGATCTTCCCTAGCAGCCGTGTTAGTGACCTTCCCTAGCAGCCGTGCTGGTGACCTTCCCTAGCAGCAATGCTAGTGACCTTCCCTATCAGCCGTCTTGGTGGCCTTCCCTAGCAGCCATGTTGGTGGCCTTCCCTAGCAGCCGTCTTGGTGACCTTCCCTAGCAGCCATGTTGGTGGCCTTCCCTAGCAGCCGTCTTGGTGACCTTCCCTAGTAGCCATGCTGGTGACCTTCCCTAGCAGCCATGTTGGTGATCTTCCCTAGCAGCCGTGTTAGTGACCTTCCCTAGCAGCCGTGCTGGTGACCTTCCCTAGCAGCAATGCTAGTGACCTTCCCTATCAGCCGTCTTGGTGGCCTTCCCTAGCAGCCATGTTGGTGGCCTTCCCTAGCAGCCGTCTTGGTGACCTTCCCTAGCAGCCATGTTGGTGGCCTTCCCTAGCAGCCGTGTTGTTGACCTTCCCTAGCAGCCGTCTTGGTGACCTTCCGTATCAGCCGTGTTGGTGACCTTCCCTAGCAGCCGTGTTGGTGACCTTCCTTAGCAGCCGTGCTGGTGACCTTCAGTAGCAACCAACTTTGGTGACCTTCCCTAGCAGCTGTCTTGGTGACCTTCCCTAGCAGCCGTCTTGGTGACTTTACCTAGCAGCAATGCTTGTGACCTTCCCTAGCAGCCGTGTTGGTGACCTTCCCTAGCAGCCGTCTTGGTGACCTTCCCTAGCAGCCTTGCTGGTGACCTTCCCTAGAAGCCATGCTGGTGACCTTCCCTAGCAGCCGTCTTGGTGACCTTCCCTAGCAGCCATGTTGGAGACCTTCCCTAGCAGGAATGCTGGTGACCATCCCTAGCAGCTATCCTGGTGACCTTCCCAAGGAGCGGTGTTGGTGACCTTCACTAGCAGCCGTGTTGGTGACCTTCCTTAGCAGCCGTGCTGGTGACCTTCAGTAGCAGCCATGCTGGTGACCTTCCCTAGCAGCCATGTTGGTGACCTTCCCAAGCAGCCGTGCTGGTGACCTTCAGTAGCAGCCACGTTGGTGACCTTCCCTAGCAGCCGTGCTGGTGACCTTCCCTAGCAGCCGTGTTGGTGACCTTCTCTAGCAGCCATGCTGGCGACCTTCCCTAGCAGCCGTGCTGGTGACCTTCCCTAGCAGCCTTGCTGGTGACCTTCCCTAGCAGCCTTGTTGGTGACCTTCCCTAGCAGCCATATTGGTGACCTTCCCTAGAAGCCTTGTTGGTGACCTTCCCTAGCAGCCGTCTTGGTGACCTTCTCTAGCAGCCATGCTGGCGACCTTCCCTAGCAGCCGTGCTGGTGACCTTCCCTAGCAGCCTTGCTGGTGACCTTCCATAGTAGCCTTGTTGGTGACCTTCCCTAGCAGCCTTGCTGGTGACCTTCCCTAGCAGCCATGTTGGTGACCTTCCATAGCAGCCATATTGGTGACCTTCCCTAGCAGCCGTCTTGGTGGCCTTCTCTAGCAGCCATGCTGGCGACCTTCCCTAGCAGCCGTGCTGGTGACCTTCCCTAGCAGCCATGTTGGTGACCTTCCCTAGCAGCCATATTGGTGACCTTCCCTAGCAGCCGTGTTGGTGACCTTCCCTAGCAGCCGTCTTGGGGACCTTCTCTAGGAGCCATGTTGGTGACCTTCAGTAGCAGCCTTGCTGGTGACCTTCCCTAGCAGCCATGCTGGTAACCTTCCCTAGCAGCCGTGTTGGTAACCTTCCCTAGCAGCCTTTCTGGTGACCTTCCCTAGCAACCGTGTTGGTGACCTACCCTAGCAGCCATGTTGGTGACCTTCCCTAGCAGCAATGCTGGTGACCTTCCCTAGCAGCTATCCTGGTGACCTTCCCTAGGAGCGGTGTTGGTGACCTTCCCTAGCAGCCGTGCTGGTGACCTTCCCTAGCAGCCGTGTTGGTGACCTTCCTTAGCAGCCGTGCTGGTGACCTTCAGTAGCAGCAATGTTGGTGACCTTCCCTAGCAGCCATGTTGGTGACCTTCCCTAGTAGCCATGCTGGTGACCTTCAGTAGCAGCCATGTTGGTGCCCTTCCCTAGCAGCCATGTTGGTGACCTTCCCAAGCAGCCGTGCTGGTGACCTTTAGTAGCAGCTACGTTGGTGACCTTCCCTAGCAGCCGTGCTGGTGACCTTCCCTAGCAGCCGTGTTGGTGACCTTCTCTAGCAGCCATGCTGGCGACCTTCCCTAGCAGCCGTGCTGGTGACCTTCCCTAGCAGCCTTGCTGGTGACCTTCCCTAGCAGCCTTGCTGGTGACCTTCCCTAGCAGCCATGTTGGTGACCTTCCCTAGCAGCCATATTGGTGACCTTCCCTAGCAGCCGTGTTGGTGACCTTCCCTAGCAGCCGTCTTGGGGACCTTCTCTAGGAGCCATGTTGGTGACCTTCCCTAACAGCCATGCTGGTGACCTTCCCTAGTAGCCATGCTGGTGACCTTCCCTAGCAGCCATGTTGGTGATCTTCCCTAGCAGCCGTGTTAGTGACCTTCCCTAGCAGCCGTGCTGGTGACCTTCCCTAGCAGCAATGCTAGTGACCTTCCCTATCAGCCGTCTTGGTGGCCTTCCCTAGCAGCCATGTTGGTGGCCTTCCCTAGCAGCCGTCTTGGTGACCTTCCCTAGCAGCCATGTTGGTGGCCTTCCCTAGCAGCCGTCTTGGTGACCTTCCCTAGTAGCCATGCTGGTGACCTTCCCTAGCAGCCATGTTGGTGATCTTCCCTAGCAGCCGTGTTAGTGACCTTCCCTAGCAGCCGTGCTGGTGACCTTCCCTAGCAGCAATGCTAGTGACCTTCCCTATCAGCCGTCTTGGTGGCCTTCCCTAGCAGCCATGTTGGTGGCCTTCCCTAGCAGCCGTCTTGGTGACCTTCCCTAGCAGCCATGTTGGTGGCCTTCCCTAGCAGCCGTGTTGTTGACCTTCCCTAGCAGCCGTCTTGGTGACCTTCCGTATCAGCCGTGTTGGTGACCTTCCCTAGCAGCCGTGTTGGTGACCTTCCTTAGCAGCCGTGCTGGTGACCTTCAGTAGCAACCAACTTTGGTGACCTTCCCTAGCAGCTGTCTTGGTGACCTTCCCTAGCAGCCGTCTTGGTGACTTTACCTAGCAGCAATGCTTGTGACCTTCCCTAGCAGCCGTGTTGGTGACCTTCCCTAGCAGCCGTCTTGGTGACCTTCCCTAGCAGCCTTGCTGGTGACCTTCCCTAGAAGCCATGCTGGTGACCTTCCCTAGCAGCCGTCTTGGTGACCTTCCCTAGCAGCCATGTTGGAGACCTTCCCTAGCAGGAATGCTGGTGACCATCCCTAGCAGCTATCCTGGTGACCTTCCCAAGGAGCGGTGTTGGTGACCTTCACTAGCAGCCGTGTTGGTGACCTTCCTTAGCAGCCGTGCTGGTGACCTTCAGTAGCAGCCATGCTGGTGACCTTCCCTAGCAGCCATGTTGGTGACCTTCCCAAGCAGCCGTGCTGGTGACCTTCAGTAGCAGCCACGTTGGTGACCTTCCCTAGCAGCCGTGCTGGTGACCTTCCCTAGCAGCCGTGTTGGTGACCTTCTCTAGCAGCCATGCTGGCGACCTTCCCTAGCAGCCGTGCTGGTGACCTTCCCTAGCAGCCTTGCTGGTGACCTTCCCTAGCAGCCTTGTTGGTGACCTTCCCTAGCAGCCATATTGGTGACCTTCCCTAGAAGCCTTGTTGGTGACCTTCCCTAGCAGCCGTCTTGGTGACCTTCTCTAGCAGCCATGCTGGCGACCTTCCCTAGCAGCCGTGCTGGTGACCTTCCCTAGCAGCCTTGCTGGTGACCTTCCATAGTAGCCTTGTTGGTGACCTTCCCTAGCAGCCTTGCTGGTGACCTTCCCTAGCAGCCATGTTGGTGACCTTCCATAGCAGCCATATTGGTGACCTTCCCTAGCAGCCGTCTTGGTGGCCTTCTCTAGCAGCCATGCTGGCGACCTTCCCTAGCAGCCGTGCTGGTGACCTTCCCTAGCAGCCATGTTGGTGACCTTCCCTAGCAGCCATATTGGTGACCTTCCCTAGCAGCCGTGTTGGTGACCTTCCCTAGCAGCCGTCTTGGGGACCTTCTCTAGGAGCCATGTTGGTGACCTTCCCTAACAGCCATGCTGGTGACCTTCCCTAGTAGCCATGCTGGTGACCTTCCCTAGCAGCCATGTTGGTGATCTTCCCTAGCAGCCGTGTTAGTGACCTTCCCTAGCAGCCGTCTTGGTGACCATCCCTAGCAGCAATGCTACTGACCTTCCCTAGCAGCCGTCTTGGTGGCCTTCCCTAGCAGCCATGTTGGTGGCCTTCCCTAGCAGCCGTCTTGGTGACCTTCCCTAGCAGCCATGTTGGTGGCCTTCCCTAGCAGCCGTGTTGTTGACCTTCCCTAGCAGCCGTCTTGGTGACCTTCCCTAGCAATCGTGCTGGTGACCTTCTGTAGCAGCCGTCTTGGTGACCTTCCGTATCAGCCGTGTTGGTGACCTTCCCTAGCAGCCGTGTTGGTGACCTTCCTTAGCAGCCGTGCTGGTGACCTTCAGTAGCAGCCAACTTTGGTGACCTTCCCTAGCAGCTGTCTTGGTGACCTTCCCTAGCAGCCGTCTTGGTGACTTTCCCTAGCAGCAATGCTTGTGACCTTCCCTAGCAGCCGTCTAGGTGACCTTCCCTAGCAGCAATGCTAGTGACCTTCCCTAGCAGCCGTGTTGGTGACCTTCCCTAGCAGCCGTCTTGGTGACCTTCCCTAGCAGCCTTGCTGGTGACCTTCCCTAGAAGCCATGCTGGTGACCTTCCCTAGCAGCCGTCTTGGTGACCTTCCCTAGCAGCCATGTTGGAGACCTTCCCTAGCAGCAATGCTGGTGACCATCCCTAGCAGCTATCCTGGTGACCTTCCCAAGGAGCGGTGTTGGTGACCTTCACTAGCAGCCGTGTTGGTGACCATCCTTAGCAGCCGTGCTGGTGACCTTCAGTAGCTGCCATGCTGGTGACCTTCCCTAGCAGCCATGTTGGTGACCTTCCCTAGCAGCCGTGCTGGTGACCTTCCCTAGCAGCCGTGTTGGTGACCTTCTCTAGCAGCCATGCTGGCGACCTTCCCTAGCAGCCGTGCTGGTGACCTTCCCAAGCAGCCTTGCTGGTGACCTTCCCTAGCAGCCTTGTTGGTGACCTTCCCTAGCAGCCATATTGGTGACCTTCCCTAGAAGCCTTGTTGGTGACCTTCCCTAGCAGCCGTCTTGGTGACCTTCCGTATCAACCGTGTTGGTGACCTTCCCTAGCAGCCGTGTTGGTGACCTTCCTTAGCAGCCGTGCTGGTGACCTTCAGTAGCAGCCAACTTTGGTGACCTTCCCTAGCAGCCGTGCTGGTGACCTTCCCTAGCAGCCGTGTTGGTAACCTTCCCTAGCAACCATGCTGGTGACCTTCCCTAGCATCCGTGCTGGTGACCTTCCCTAGCAGCCTTGCTGGTGACCTTCCCTAGCAGCCGTCCTGGTGACCTTCCCTAGCAGTCTTGCTGGTGACCTTTCCTAGCAGCCATGTTGGTGACCTTCCCTAGCAGCCGTCTTGGTGACCTTCCCTACCAGCTGTCTTGGTGACCTTTCCTAGCAGCATTGCTGGTGACCTTCCCTAGCAGCCGTCTAGACGACCTTCTCTAGCAGCAATACTGGTGACCTTCCCTAGCAGTTGTGTTGGTGACCTTCCCTAGCAGCCGTCTTGGTGACCTTCCCTAGTAGCCTTGCTGGAGACCTTCCCTAGCAGCCATGCTGGTGACCTTCCCTAGCAGCCGTCTTGGTGACCTTCCCTAGCAGCCTTTCTGGTGACCTTCCCTAGCAACCGTGTTGGTGACCTACCCTAGCAGCCATGTTGGTGACCTTCCCTAGCAGCAATGCTGGTGACCATCCCTAGCAGCTATCCTGGTGACCTTCCCAAGGAGCGGTGTTGGTGACCTTCCCTAGCAGCCGTGTTGGTGACCTTCCTTAGCAGCCGTGCTGGTGACCTTCAGTAGCAGCCATGCTGGTGACCTTCCCTAGCAGACATGTTGGAGAACTTCCCAAGCAGCCGTGCTGGTGACCTTCAGTAGCAGCCACGTTGGTGACCTTCCCTAGCAGCCGTGCTGGTGACCTTCCCTAGCAGCCGTGTTGGTGACCTTCTCTAGCAGCCATGCTGGCGACCTTCCCTAGCAGCCGTGCTGGTGACCTTCCCTAGCAGCCTTGCTGGTGACCTTCCCTAGCAGCCTTGTTGGTGACCTTCCCTAGCAGCCATATTGGTGACCTTCCGTATCAACCGTGTTGGTGACCTTCCCTAGCAGCCATGATGGTGACCTTCCCTAGAAGCCGTGTTGGTGACCTTCCCAAGCAGCCATATTGGTGACCTTACCTAGCAGCCTTGTTGGTGACCTTCCCTAGCAGCCATACTGGTGACCTTCCCTAGCAGCATTGTTGGTGACCTTCCCTAGCAGCCATGCTGGTGACCTTCCCTAGCAGCCATACTGGTGACCTTCCCTAGCAGCCGTGCTGGTGACCTTCCCTAGCAGCCATGTTGGTGACCTTCCCTAGCAGCCGTGCTGGTGAAATTCCCTAGAAGCCGTGCTGGTGATCTTCCCTAGCAGCCGTGCTGGTGACCTTCCCTAGCAGCCGTGTTGGTGACCTTCCCTAACAGCCATGATGGTAACTTTCCCTAGCAGCCATGCAGGTGACCTTCCCTAGCAGCCGTGCTGGTGACCTTCTATAGCAGCCGTGCTGGTGACCTTCCCTAGCAGCCGTGTTGGTGACCTTTCCTACCAGCCGTGCTGGTGACCTTCCCTAGCAGCAATGCTGGTGACCTTCCCTAGCAGCCGTGTTGGTGACCTTCCCTAGCAGCCGTGCTGGTGACCTTCAGTAGCAGCCATGTTGGTGACCTTCCCTAGCAGCCGTGCTGGTGACCTTTCCTAGCAGCCGTGTTGGGGACCTTCCCTAGCTGCCATGCTGGTGACCTTCCCTTAGTAGCCGTGCTGGTGACCTTGCCTAGCAGCTTTGCTGGTGACCTTCACTAGCAGCCATGTTGGTGACCTTCCCTAGCAGCCTTACTGGTGACCTTCCCTAGCAGCCATGTTGGTGACCTTCCCTAGCAACCATGTTGGTGACGTTCCCTAACAGCCGTGTTGGTGACCTTCCCTAGCGGCCGTCTTGGTGACCTTCCCTAGCAGCCATGCTGGTGACCTCCCCTAGCAGTCATGTTGGTGACCTTCCCTAGCAGCCATGCTGGTGACCTCCCCTAGCAGCCATGTTGGTGACCTTTACTAGCAGCCATGCTGGTTACCTTCCCTAGCAGCCTTGTTGGTGACCTTCTCTAGCAGCCATGTTGGTGACCTCCCCTAGCAGCAATGTTGGTGACCTTCACTAGCAGCCATGTTGGTGACCTTCCCTAGCAGCCATGTTGGTGACCTTCCCTAGCAGCCGTCTTGGTGACCTTCCCTAGCAGCCATGCTGGTGGCCATGTTGCTACTTTTCTACCCTTCATGGACTTTGCAACCCTTTGTAAAGGGTCATTTGCGCAGGGGAATCATTTTCGTATCCTCCCTCCATATCCGTGTTGGATTGCTTTGCTGCTTTCCCCTGTTTTAGATTCTAGGTCTCATTTGTTGCCTCAGTCCTCATATTTTTGGTCTCTGTCTTCTTGCTTGGCACCTTCTGTGATCTATACGGGGCCTCGTAGCCTGGTGGATAGCGCGCAGGACTCGTAATTCTGTAGCGCGGGTTCGATTCCCGCACGAGGCAGAAACAAATGGGCAAAAGTTTCTTTCACCCTGAATGCCCCTGTTACCTAGCAGTAAATAGGTTCCTGGGAGTTAGTCAGCTGTCACGGGCTGCTTCCTGGGGGTGGAGGCCTGGTCGAGAACCGGGCCGCGGGGACACTAAAGCCCCGAAATCATCTCAAGATAACCTCAAGATGACCTTCCCTAGCAGCCGTGTTAGTGACCTTCCCTAGCAGCCGTCTTGGTGACCTTCTCTAGCAGCCATGTTGGTGACCTTCCCTAGCAGCCATATTGGTGACCTTCCCTAGCAGCCATGCTGGTGACCTCCCCTAGCAGCCATGTTGGTGACCTTCCCTAGCAGCCATGCTGGTGACCTCCCCTAGCAGCCATGTTGGTGACCTTTACTAGCAGCCATGCTGGTGACCTTCCCTAGCAGCCTTGTTGGTGACCTTCTCTAGCAGCCATGTTGGTGACCTCCCCTAGCAGCCATGTTGGTGACCTTCACTAGCAGCCATGCTGGTGACCTTTCCTAGCAGCCGTGCTGGTGAACTTTCCTAGCAGCCTTGCTGGTGACTTTCCCTAGCAGCCATGCTGGTAACCTTCCCTAGCAGCCGTGTTGGTGACCTTCCCTAGCAGCCTTTCTGGTGACCTTCCCTAGCAACCGTGTTGGTGACCTACCCTAGCAGCCATGTTGGTGACCTTCCCTAGCAGCAATGCTGGTGACCTTCCCTAGCAGCTATCCTGGTGACCTTCCCTAGGAGCGGTGTTGGTGACCTTCCCTAGCAGCCGTGCTGGTGACCTTCCCTAGCAGCCGTGTTGGTGACCTTCCTTAGCAGCCGTGCTGGTGACCTTCAGTAGCAGCAATGTTGGTGACCTTCCCTAGCAGCCATGTTGGTGACCTTCCCTAGCAGCCATGCTGGTGACCTTCAGTAGCAGCCATGTTGGTGCCCTTCCCTAGCAGCCATGTTGGTGACCTTCCCAAGCAGCCGTGCTGGTGACCTTTAGTAGCAGCTACGTTGGTGACCTTCCCTAGCAGCCATGCTGGTGACCTTCCCTAGCAGCCGTGTTGGTGACCTTCTCTAGCAGCCATGCTGGCGACCTTCCCTAGCAACAGTGCTGGTGACCTTCCCTAGCAGCCTAGCTGGTGACCTTCCCTAGCAGCCTTGCTGGTGACCTTCCCTAGCAGCCATGTTGGTGACCTTCCCTAGCAGCCATATTGGTGACCTTCACTAGCAGCCGTGTTGGTGACCTTCCTTAGCAGCCGTCTTGGGGACCTTCTCTAGGAGCCATGTTGGTGACCTTCCCTAACAGTAATGCTGGTGTACTTCCCTAGTAGCCATGCTGGTGACCTTCCCTAGCATCCATGTTGGTGATCTTCCCTAGCTGCCGTGTTAGTGACCTTCCCTAGCAGCCGTCTTGGTGACCTTCCGTATCAGCCGTGTTGGTGACCTTCCCTAGCAGCCGTGTTGGTGACCTTCCTTAGCAGCTGTCTTGATGACCTTCCTTAGCAGCCGTCTTGGTGACTTTCCCTAGCAGCAATGCTTGTGACCTTCCCTAGCAGCCGTCTAGGTGACCTTCCCTAGCAGCAATGCTGGTGACCTTCCCTAGCAGCCGTGTTGGTGACCTTCCCTAGCAGCCGTCTTGGTGACCTTCCCTAGCAGCCTTGCTGGTGACCTTCCCTAGAAGCCATGCTGGTGACCTTCCCTAGCAGCCATGTTGGTGACCTTCCCTAGCAGCCATGTTGGAGACCTTCCCTAGCAGCAATGCTGGTGACCATCCCTAGCAGCTATCCTGGTGACCTTCCCAAGGAGCGGTGTTGGTGACCTTCACTAGCAGCCGTGTTGGTGACCTTCCTTAGCAGCCGTGCTGGTGACCTTCAGCAGCAGCCATGCTGGTGACCTTCCCTAGCAGCCATGTTGGTGACCTTCCCAAGCAGCCGTGCTGGTGACCTTCAGTAGCAGCCACGTTGGTGACCTTCCCTTGCAGTTGTTCCGTTTGACCTTCCCTAGCAGCCGTGTTGGTGACCTTCTCTAGCAGCCATGCTGGCGACCTTCCCTAGCAGCCGTGCTGGTGACCTTCCCTAGCAGCCTTGCTGGTGACCTTCCCTAGCAGCCTTGTTGGTGACCTTCCCTAGCAGCCATATTGGTGACCTTCCCTAGAAGCCTTGTTGGTGACCTTCCCTAGCAGCCGTCTTGGTGACCTTCTCTAGCAGCCATGCTGGCGACCTTCCCTAGCAGCCGTGCAGGTGACCTTCCCTAGCAGCCTTGCTGGTGACCTTCCCTAGTAGCCTTGTTGGTAACCTTCCCTAGCAGCCTTGCTGGTGACCTTCCCTAGCAGCCATGTTGGTGACCTTCCCTAGCAGCCATATTGGTGACCTTCCCTAGCAGTCTTGCTGGTGACCTTTCCTAGCAGCCATGTTGGTGACCTTCCCTAGCAGCCGTCCTGGTGACCTTCCCTAGCAGTCTTGCTGGTGACCTTTCCTAGCAGCCATGTTGGTGACCTTCCCTAGCAGCCGTCTTGGTGACCTTCCCTAGCAGCTGTCTTGGTGACCTTTCCTAGCAGCATTGCTGGTGACCTTCCCTAGCAGCCGTCTAGACGACCTTCTCTAGCAGCAATACTGGTGACCTTCCCTAGCAGTTGTGTTGGTGACCTTCCCTAGCAGCCGTCTTGGTGACCTTCCCTAGTAGCCTTGCTGGAGACCTTCCCTAGCAGCCATGCTGGTGACCTTCCCTAGCAGCCGTCTTGGTGACCTTCCCTAGCAGCCTTTCTGGTGACCTTCCCTAGCAACCGTGTTGGTGACCTACCCTAGCAGCCATGTTGGTGACCTTCCCTAGCAGCAATGCTGGTGACCATCCCTAGCAGCTATCCTGGTGACCTTCCCAAGGAGCGGTGTTGGTGACCTTCCCTAGCAGCCGTGTTGGTGACCTTCCTTAGCAGCCGTGCTGGTGACCTTCAGTAGCAGCCATGCTGGTGACCTTCCCTAGCAGCCATGTTGGAGAACTTCCCAAGCAGCCGTGCTGGTGACCTTCAGTAGCAGCCACGTTGGTGACCTTCCCTAGCAGCCGTGCTGGTGACCTTCCCTAGCAGCCGTGTTGGTGACCTTCTCTAGCAGCCATGCTGGCGACCTTCCCTAGCAGCCGTGCTGGTGACCTTCCCTAGCAGCCTTGCTGGTGACCTTCCCTAGCAGCCTTGTTGGTGACCTTCCCTAGCAGCCATATTGGTGACCTTCCCTAGAAGCATTGTTGGTGACCTTCCCAATCAGCCGTCTTGGTGACCTTCCGTATCAACCGTGTTGGTGACCTTCCCTAGCAGCCGTGTTCGTGACCTTCCTTAGCAGCCGTGCTGGTGACCTTCAGTAGCAGCCAACTTTGGTGACCTTCCCTAGCAGCCGTGCTGGTGACCTTCCCTAGCAGCCGTGTTGGTAACCTTCCCTAGCAACCATGCTGGTGACCTTCCCTAGCAGCCGTCCTGGTGACCTTCCCTAGCAGTCTTGCTGGTGACCTTTCCTAGCAGCCATGTTGGTGAGCTTCCCTAGCAGCCGTCTTGGTGACCTTCCCTAGCAGCTGTCATGGTGACCTTCCCTAGCAGCCGTCTTGGTAACCATCCCTAGCAGCAATGCTGGTGACCTTCCCTAGCAGCCGTCTAGGTGACCTTCTCTAGCAGCAATACTGGTGACCTTCCCTAGCAGCCGTGTTGGTGACCTTCCCTAGCAGCCGTCTTGGTGACCTTCCCTAGTAGCCTTGCTGGTGACCTTCCCTAGCAGCCATGCTGGTGACCTTCCCTAGCAGCCGTCTTGGTGACCTTCCCTAGCAGCCTTTCTGGTGACCTTCCCTAGCAACCGTGTTGGTGACCTATCCTAGCAGCCATGTTGGTGACCTTCCCTAGCAGCAATGCTGGTGACCATCCCTAGCAGCTATCCTGGTGACCTTCCCAAGGAGCGGTGTTGGTGACCTTCCCTAGCAGCCGTGTTGGTGACCTTCCTTAGCAGCCGTGCTGGTGACCTTCAGTAGCAGCCATGCTGGTGACCTTCCCTAGCAGCCATGTTGGAGAACTTCCCAAGCAGCCGTGCTGGTGACCTTCAGTAGCAGCCACGTTGGTGACCTTCCCTAGCAGCCGTGCTGGTGACCTTCCCTAGCAGCCGTGTTGGTGACCTTCTCTAGCAGCCATGCTGGCGACCTTCCCTAGCAGCCGTGCTGGTGACCTTCCCTAGCAGCCTTGCTGGTGACCTTCCCTAGCAGCCTTGTTGGTGACCTTCCCTAGCAGCCATATTGGTGACCTTCCCTAGAAGCCTTGTTGGTGACCTTCCCTAGCAGCCGCCTTGGTGACCTTCCGTATCAACCGTGTTGGTGACCTTCCCTAGCAGCCGTGTTGGTGACCTTCCTTAGCAGCCGTGCTGGTGACCTTCAGTAGCAGCCAACTTTGGTGACCTTCCCTAGCAGCCGTGCTGGTGACCTTCCCTAGCAGCCGTGTTGGTAACCTTCCCTAGCAATCATGCTGGTGACCTTCCCTAGCAGCCTTGCTGGTGACCTTCCCTAGCAGCCGTCCTGGTGACCTTCCCTAGCAGACTTGCTGGTGACCTTCCCTAGCAGCCATGTTGGTGACCTTTCCTAGCAGCCGTCTTGGTGACCTTCCCTAGCAGCTGTCTTGGTGACCTTCCCTAGCAGCCGTCTTGGTGACCTTCCCTAGCAGCAATGCTGGTGACCTTCCCTAGCAGCCGTCTAGGTGACCTTCTCTAGCAGCAATGCTGGTGACCTTCCCTAGCAGCCGTGTTGGTGACCTTCCCTCGCAGCTGTCTTGGTGACCTTCCCTAGCAGCCTTGCTGGTGACCTTCCATAGCATCCATGCTGGTGACCTTCCCTTGCAGCCGTCTTGGTGACCTTCCCTAGCAGCCTTTCTGGTGACCTTCCCTAGCAACCGTGTTGGTGACCTACCCTAGCAGCCATGTTGGTGACCTTCCCTAGCAGCAATGCTGGTGACCATCCCTAGCAGCTATCCTGGTGACCATCCCTAGGAGCGGTGTTGGTGACCTTCCCTAGCAGCCGTGTTGGTGACCTTCCTTAGCAGCCGTGCTGGTGATCTTCAGTAGCAGCCATGCTGGTGACCTTCCCTAGCAGCCATGTTGGTGACCTTCCCAAGCAGCCGTGCTGGTGACCTTCAGTAGCAGCCACGTTGGTGACCTTCCCTAGCAGCCGTGCTGGTGACCTTCCCTAGCAGCCGTGTTGGTGACCTTCTCTAGCAGCCATGCTGGCGACCTTCCCTAGCAGCCGTGCTGGTGACCTTCCCTAGCAGCCTTGCTGGTGACCTTCCCTAGCAGCCTTGCTGGTGACCTTCCCTAGCAGTCTTGCTGGTGACCTTCCCTAGCAGCCATGTTGGTGACCTTCCCTAGCAGCCGTCTTGGTGACCTTCTCTAGCAGCCATGTTGTTGACCTTCCCTAGCAGCCATGCTGGTGACCTTTCCTAGCAGCCATGTTGGTGACCTTCCCTAGCAGCCGTGTTGGTGACCTTCCCTAGCAGCCGTCTTCTTGACCTTCCCTAGCAGCAATGCTGGTGAAGTTCCCTAGCAGCCGTCTTGGTGACCTTCCCTAGCAGCAATGTTGGTGGCCTTCCCAAGCAGCCGTGTTGTTGACCTTCCCTAGCAGCCGTCTTGATGACCTTCCCTAGCAGCCGTGCTGGTGACCTTCCCTAGCAGCCGTCTTGGTGACCTTCCCTAGCAGCAATGCTGGTGACCTTACCTAGCAGCCGTGTTGGTGACCTTCCCTAGCAGCCGTGTTGGTGACCTTCCCTAGCAGCCGTCTTGGTGACTTTCCCTATCAGCCACGCTGGTGACCTTCTTTAGCAGCCGTCTTGGTGACCTTCCCTAGCAGCCATGTTGGTGGCCTTCCCTAGAAGCCGTCTTGGCGACCTTCCCTAGAAGCCGTGCTGGTGACCTGCCTAGCAGCCACGCTGGTGACCTTTCCTAGCAGCCGTGCTGGTGACCTTCTTTAGCAGCCGTGTTTGTGACCTTCCCTAGCAGCCTTGCTGGTGGCCTTCCCTAGCAGCCATGTTGGTGACCTTCCTTAGCAACCGTGCTGGTGACCTTCAGTAGCAGCCACGTTGGTGACCTTCCCTAGCAGCCGTCTTGGTGACCTTCCCTAGCAGCCGTGTTGGTGACCTTCTCTAGCAGCCATGCTGGCGACCTTCCCTAGCAGCCGTGCTGATGACCTTTCCTAGCAGCCTTGCTGGTGACCTTCCCTAGCAGCCTTGTTGGTGAACTTCCCTAGCAGCCATATTGGTGACCTTCCCTAGAAACCTTGTTGGTGACCTTCCCTAGCAGCCGTCTTGGTGACCTTCTCTAGCAGCCATGTTGGTGACCTTCCCTAGCAGCCATGCTGGTGACCTTCCCTAGCAGCTATGTTGGTGACCTTCCCTAGCAGCCGTGTTGGTGACCTTTCCTAGCAGCCGTCTTGGTGACCTTCCCTAGCAGCCATGTTGGTGGCCTTCCCTAGCAGCCGTCTTGGTGACCTTCATTAGCAGCCGTCTTGGTGACCATCCCTAGCAGCCGTCTTGGTGACCTTCCCTAGCAGCCATGTTGGTGACCTTCCCTAGCAGCCGTCTTGGTGACCTTCCCTAGCAGCCGTCTTGATGACCTTCCCTAGCAGCAATGCTGGTGACCTTCCCTAGCAGCTGTCTTGGTGACCTTCCCTAACAGCAATGCTGGTGACCTTCCCTAGCAGCAGTCTTGGTGACCTTCCCTAGCAGCTGTCTTGGTGACCTTCTCTAGCAGCCATGTTGGTGACCTTCCCTAGCAGCCATGCTGGTGACCTCCCCTAGCAGCCATGTTGGTGACCTTCCCTAGCAGCCATGCTGGTGACCTTCCCTAGCAGCCATGCTGGTGACCTCCCCTAGCAGCCATGTTGGTGACCTTCCGTAGCAGCCGTGTTGGTGACCTTCCCTAGCAGCCGAGCTGGTGGCCTTCCCTAGCAGCCGTGTTGGTGACCTTCCCTAGCAGCCGTCTAGGTGACCTTCCCTAGCAGCCGTGCTGGTGACCTTCCCTAGCAGCCGTCTTGGTGACCTTCCCTAGCAGCCGTGTTGGTGACCTTCCCAAGCGGCCGTGTTCGTGACCTTCCCTAGCAGCCGTCTTGGTGCCCTTCCCTAGCAGCCATGCTGCTGACCTTCCCTAGCAACCGTCTTGGTGACCTTCAGTAGCAGCCATGTTGGTGGCCTTCCCTAGCAGCCGTCTTGGTGACCTTCCCAAGCAGCCGTCTTAGTGACCATCCCTAGGAGCCGTCTTGGAGACCTTCCCTAGCAGCCATGTTGGTGACCTTACCTAGCAGCCGTGTTGGTGACCTTCCCTAGCAGCCGTCTTGGTGACCTTCCCTAGCAGCCTTGCTGGTGACCTTCCCTAGCAGCCATGCTGGTGACGGTCCCTAGAAGCCGTGCTGGTGACCTGCCTAGCAGCCATGCTGGTGACCTTCCCTAGCAGCCGTGCTGGTGACCTTCTTTAGCAGCCGTGTTGGTGACCTTCCCTACCAGCCTTGCTGATGACCTTCCCTAGCAGCAATTTTGGTGACCTTCCCTAGCAGCCGTGTTGGTGACCTTCCCTAGCAGCCATGTTGGTGACCTTCCCTAGCAGATGTGTTGGTGACCTTCCCTAGCAGCCATGTTGGTGACCTTCCCTAGCAGCCATGCTGGTGACCTTCTCTAGCAGCCATGTTCGTGACCTTCCTTAGCAGCCGTGCTGGTGACCTTCCCTAGCAGCCATCCTGGTGACCTTTTCTAGAAGCTGTGCTGGTGACCTGCCTAGCAGCCATGCTGGTGACTTTCCCTAGCAGCCGTCTTGGTGGCCTTCCCAAGCAGCCGTGTTGTTGACCTTCCCTAGCAGCCGTCTTGGTGACCTTCCCTAGCAGCCGTGCTGGTGACCTTCCCTAGCAGAAGTCTTGATGACCTTCCCTAGCAGCAATGCTGGTGACCTTCCCTAGCAGCCGTGTTGGTGACCTTCCCTAGCAGCCGTGTTGGTGACCTTCCCTAGCAGCCGTGTTGGTGACCTTCCCTAGCAGCCGTCTTGGTGACCTTCCTTATCAGCCATGCTGGTCACCTTCTTTAGCAGCCGTCTTGGTGACCTTCCCAAGCAGCCATGTTGGTGGCCTTCCCTAGGAGCCGTCTTGGTGACCTTCATTGGCAGCCGTCTTGGTGACCATCCCTAGCAGCCGTCTTGGTGACCTTCCCTAACAGCATTGCTGGTGACCTTCCCTAGCAGCCGTCTTGGTGACCTTCCCTAGCAGTCGTCTTGGTGACCTTCCCTAGAAGTCTTGCTGGTGACCTTCCCTAGCAGCAATGCTGGTGACCTTCCCTAGAAGCCGTGCTGGTGACCTACCCTAGCAGCCATGCTGGTGACCTTTCCTAGTAGCCGTGCTGGTGACCTTCCCTAGCAGCCGTGCTGGTGACCTTCCTTTGCATCCGTGTTGGTGACCTTCCCTAGTAGCCGTGCTGGTGACCTTCCCTAGCAGCCGTGTTGGTGACCATCCCTAGCAGCCATGTTGGTGACCTTCCCCAGCAGCAATGCTGGTGACCTTCCCTAGCAGCAAATCTGGTGACCTTCCCTAGGAGCTGTGTTGATGACCTTCCCTAGCAGCCGTGCTGGTGACCTTCCCTAGCAGCCATGTTGGTGACCTTCCTTAGCAGCCGTGCTGGTGACCTTCAGTAGCAGCCATGTTGGTGACCTTCCCTAGCAGCCATGTTGGTGACCTTCCCTAGCAGCCGTGCTGGTGACCTTCAGTAGCAGCCATGTTGGTGACCTTCCCTAGCAGCCGTGCTGGTGACCTTTCCTAGCAGCCGTGTTGGGGACCTTCCCTAGCAGCCGTGTTGGTGACCTTCCTTAGCAGCCGTGCTGGTGACCTTCAGTAGCAGCCACGTTGGTGACCTTCCCTAGCAGCCGTGCTGGTGACCTTCCCTAGCAGCCGTGTTGGTGACCTTCTCTAGCAGCCATGCTGGCGACCTTCCCTAGCAGCCGTGCTGATGACCTTTCCTAGCAGCCTTGCTGGTGACCTTCCCTAGCAGCCTTGTTGGTGAACTTCCCTAGCAGCCATATTGGTGACCTTCCCTAGAAACCTTGTTGGTGACCTTCCCTAGCAGCCGTCTTGGTGACCTTCTCAAGCAGCCATGTTGGTGACCTTCCCTAGCAGCCATGCTGGTGACCTTCCCTAGCAGCCATGTTGGTGACCTTCCCTAGCAGCCGTGTTGGTGAACTTCCCTAGCAGCCGTCTTGGTGACCTTCCCTAGCAGCCATGTTGGTGGCCTTCCCAAGCAGCCGTGTTGTTGACCTTCCCTAGCAGCCGTCTTGGTGACCTTCCCTAGCAGCTGTGCTAGTGACCTTCCCTAGCAGCCGTCTTGGTGACCTTCCCTAGCAGCAATGCTGGTGACCTTCCCTAGCAGCCGTGCTGGTGATCTTCCCTAGCAGCCGTCTTGGTGACCTTCCCTATCAGCCATGCTGGTGACCTTCTTTAGCAGCCGTCTTGGTGACCTTTCCTAGCAGCCATGTTGGTGGCCTTCCCTAGCAGCCGTCTTGGTGACCTTCATTAGCAGCCGTCTTGGTGACCATCCCTAGCAGCCGTCTTGGTGACCTTCTCTAGCAGCCATGTTGGTGACCTTCCCGAGCAGCCGTCTTGGTGACCTTCCCTAGCAGCCGTCTTGATGACCTTCCCTAGCAGCAATGCTGGTGACCTTCCCTAGCAGCCGTCTTGGTGACCTTCCCTAACAGCAATGCTGGTGACCTTCCCTAGCAGCAGTCTTGGTGACCTTCCCTAGCAGCTGTCTTGGTGACCTTCTCTAGCAGCCATGTTGGTGACCTTCCCTAGCAGCCATGCTGGTGACCTCCCATAGCAGCCATGTTGGTGACCTTCCCTAGCAGCCATGCTGGTGACCTTCCCTAGCAGCCATGCTGGTGACCTCCCCTAGCAGCCATGTTGGTGACCTTCCGTAGCAGCCGTGTTGGTGACCTTCCCTAGCAGCCGAGCTGGTGGCCTTCCCTAGCTGCCGTGTTGGTGACCTTCCCTAGCAGCCGTCTAGGTGACCTTCCCTAGCAGCCGTGCTGGTGACCTTCCCTAGCAGCCGTCTTGGTGACCTTCCCTAGCAGCCGTGTTGGTGACCTTCCCAAGCAGCCGTGTTGGTGACCTTCCCTAGCAGCCGTCTTGGTGCCCTTCCCTAGCAGCCATGCTGCTGACCTTCCCTAGCAACCGTCTTGGTGACCTTCAGTAGCAGCCATGTTGGTGGCCTTCCCTAGCAGCCGTCTTGGTGACCTTCCCAAGCAGCCGTCTTAGTGACCATCCCTAGCAGCCGTCTTGGAGACCTTCTCTAGCAGCCATGTTGGTGACCTTCCCTAGCAGCCGTGTTGGTGACCTTCCCTAGCAGCCGTCTTGGTGACCTTCCCTAGCAGCCTTGCTGGTGACCTTCCCTAGCAGTCATGCTGGTGACCTTCCCTAGAAGCCGTGCCGGTGACCTGCCTAGCAGCCATGCTGGTGACCTTCCCTAGCAGCCGTGCTGGTGACCTTCTTTAGCAGCCGTGTTGGTGACCTTCCCTAGCAGCCTTGCTGGTGACGTTCCCTAGCAGCAATTCTGGTGACCTTCCCTAGCAGCCGTGTTGGTAACCTTCCCTAGCAGCCATGTTGGTGACCTTCCCTAGCAGATGTGTTGGTGACCTTCCCTAGCAGCCATGTTGGTGACCTTCCCTAGCAGCCATGCTGGTGACCTTCTCTAGCAGCCATGTTGGTGACCTTCCAGACGTGCTGGTGACCTTCCCTAGCAGCCATCCTGGTGACCTTTTCTAGAAGCCGTGCTTGTGACCTGCCTAGCAGCCATGCTGGTGACTTTCCCTAGCAGCCGTCTTGGTGACCTTCCCTAGCAGCCATGTTGGTGACCTTCCCTAGCAGCTGTGTTGGTGACCTTCCCTAGCAGCCGTCTTGGTGACCTTCCCTAGCAGCCATGTTTGTGGCCTTCCCAAGCAGCCGTGTTGTTGACCTTCCCTAGCAGCCGTCTTGGTGACCTTCCCTAGCAGCCGTGCTGGTGACCTTCCCTAGCAGAAGTCTTGATGACCTTCCCTAGCAGCAATGCTGGTGACCTTCCCTAGCAGCCGTGTTGGTGACCTTCCCTAGCAGCCGTGTTGGTGACCTTCCCTAGCAGCCGTGTTGGTGACCTTCCCTAGCAGCCGTCTTGGTGACCTTCCTTATCAGCCATGCTGGTCACCTTCTTTAGCAGCCGTCTTGGTGACCTTCCCTAGCAGCCATGTTGGTGGCCTTCCCTAGGAGCCGTCTTGGTGACCTTCATTGGCAGCCGTCTTGGTGACCATCCCTAGCAGCCGTCTTGGTGACCTTCCCTAACAGCAATGCTGGTGACCTTCCCAAGCAGCCGTCTTGGTGACCTTCCCTAGCAGCCGTCTTGGTGACCTTCCCTAGCAGCCTTGCTGGTGACCTTCCCTAGCAGCAATGCTGGTGACCTTCCCTAGAAGCCGTGCTGGTGACCTACCCTAGCAGCCATGCTGGTGACCTCTCCTAGCAGCCGTGCTGGTGACCTTCCCTAGCAGCCGTGCAGGTGACCTTCCTTTGCATCCGTGTTGGTGACCTTCCCTAGTAGCCGTGCTGGTGACCTTCCCTAGCAGCCGTGTTGGTGACCATCCCTAGCAGCCATGTTGGTGACCTTCCCCAGCAGCAATGCTGGTGACCTTCCCTAGCAGCAAATCTGGTGACCTTCCCTAGGAGCTGTGTTGGTGACCTTCCCTAGCAGCCGTGCTGGTGACCTTCCCTAGCAGCCATGTTGGAGACCTTCCTTAGCAGCCGTGCTGGTGACCTTCAGTAGCAGCCATGTTGGTGACCTTCCCTAGCAGCCATGTTGGTGACCTTCCCTAGCAGCCGTGCTGGTGACCTTCAGTAGCAGCCATGTTGGTGACCTTCCCTAGCAGCCGTGCTGGTGACCTTTCCTAGCAGCCGTGTTGGGGACCTTCCCTAGCAGCCGTGTTGGTGACCTTCCTTAGCAGCCGTGCTGGTGACCTTCAGTAGCAGCCATGTTGGTGACCTTCCCTAGCAGCTGTGCTGGTGACCTTCAGTAGCAGCCATGTTGGTGACCTTCCCTAGCAGCCGTGCTGGTGACCTTCTATAGCAGCCGTGCTGGTGACCTTCCCTAGCAGCCGTGTTGGTGACCTTCCTTAGCAGCCGTGCTGGTGACCTTCCCTAGCAGCAATGCTGGTGACCTTCCCTAGCAGCCGTGTTGGTGACCTTCCCTAGCAGCCGTGCTGGTGACCTTCAGTAGCAGCCATGTTGGTGACCTTCCCTAGCAGCCGTGTTGGTGACCTTCCCTAGCAGCCGTGCTGGTGACCTTCAGTAGCAGCCATGTTGGTGACCTTCCCTAGCAGCCGTGCTGGTGACCTTTCCTAGCAGCCGTGTTGGGGACCTTCCCTAGCTGCCATGCTGGTGACCTTCCCTTAGTAGCCGTGCTGGTGACCTTCTCTAGCAGCTTTGCTGGTGACCTTCACTAGCAGCCATGTTGGTGACCTTCCCTAGCAGCCTTACTGGTGACCTTCCCTAGCAGCCATGTTGGTGACCTTCCCTAGCAACCATGTTGGTGACGTTCCCTAACAGCCGTGTTGGTGACCTTCCCTAGCGGCCGTCTTGGTGACCTTCCCTAGCAGCCATGCTGGTGACCTCCCCTAGCAGTCATGTTGGTGACCTTCCCTAGCAGCCATGCTGGTGACCTCCCCTAGCAGCCATGTTGGTGACCTTTACTAGCAGCCATGCTGGTTACCTTCCCTAGCAGCCTTGTTGGTGACCTTCTCTAGCAGCCATGTTGGTGACCTCCCCTAGCAGCAATGTTGGTGACCTTCACTAGCAGCCATGTTGGTGACCTTCCCTAGCAGCAATGTTGGTGACCTTCCCTAGCAGCCGTCTTGGTGACCTTCCCTAGCAGCCATGCTGGTGGCCATGTTGCTACTTTTCTACCCTTCATGGACTTTGCAACCCTTTGTAAAGGGTCATTTGCGCAGGGGAATCATTTTCGTATCCTCCCTCCATATCCGTGTTGGATTGCTTTGCTGCTTTCCCCTGTTTTAGATTCTAGGTCTCATTTGTTGCCTCAGTCCTCATATTTTTGGTCTCTGTCTTCTTGCTTGGCACCTTCTGTGATCTATACGGGGCCTCGTAGCCTGGTGGATAGCGCGCAGGACTCGTAATTCTGTAGCGCGGGTTCGATTCCCGCACGAGGCAGAAACAAATGGGCAAAAGTTTCTTTCACCCTAAATGCCCCTGTTACCTAGCAGTAAATAGGTACCTGGGAGTTAGTCAGCTGTCACGGGCTGCTTCCTGGGGGTGGAGGCCTGGTCGAGAACCGGGCCGCGGGGACACTAAATCCCCGAAATCATCTCAAGATAACCTCAAGATGACCTTCCCTAGCAGCCGTGTTAGTGACCTTCCCTAGCAGCCGTCTTGGTGACCTTCTCTAGCAGCCATGTTGGTGACCTTCCCTAGCAGCCATATTGGTGACCTTCCCTAGCAGCCATGCTGGTGACCTCCCCTAGCAGCCATGTTGGTGACCTTCCCTAGCAGCCATGCTGGTGACCTCCCCTAGCAGCCATGTTGGTGACCTTTACTAGCAGCCATGCTGGTGACCTTCCCTAGCAGCCTTGTTGGTGACCTTCTCTAGCAGCCATGTTGGTGACCTCCCCTAGCAGCCATGTTGGTGACCTTCACTAGCAGCCATGCTGGTGACCTTTCCTAGCAGCCGTGCTGGTGAACTTTCCTAGCAGCCTTGCTGGTGACTTTCCCTAGCAGCCATGTTGGTGACCTTCCCTAGTAGCCTTGCTGGTGACCTTCCCTAGCAGCCATGTTGGTGACCTTCCCTAGCAGCCACGTTTATGACCTTCCCAAGGAGCCGTGTTGGTGACCTTCCCTAGCAGCCGTCTTGGTGACCTTCTCTAGCAGCCATGTTGGTGACCTTCCCTAGCAGCCATGCTGGGGACCTCCCCTAGCAGCCATGATGGTGACCTTCACTTGCAGCCATGCTGGTGACCTTCCATAGCAGCCATGCTGGTGACCTTCCCTAGCAGCCATGTTGGTGACCTTCCCTAGCAGCCGTGTTGGTGACCTTCCCTAGCAGCCGTGTTGGTGGCCTTCCTAAGCAGCCGTGTTGATGACCTTCCCTAGCAGCCGTCTTGGTGACCTTCCCTTACAGCCGTGTTGGTGACCTTCCCTAGCAGCCGTCTTGGTGACCTTCCCTTCCAGCAATGCTGGTGACCTTCCGTAGCCGCAGTCTTGGTGACCATCCCTAGCAGCCGGCTTGATGACCTTCCCTAGCAGCCATGTTGGTTGCCTTCCCTAGCAGCCGTCTTGGTGACCTTCCCTAGCAGCCGTCTTTGTGACCTTCCCTAGCAGCCATGTTGGTGGCCTTCCCTAGCAGCCGTCTTGGTGACCTTATCTAGCAGCCGTCTTGGTGACCTTCCCTAGCAGCCGTCTTGGTAACCTTCCTTAGCAGCCATGTTGGTGGCCTTCCCTTGCAGCCGTCTTGGTGACCTTCCCTAGCAGCCGTGCTGGTGACCTACCCTAGCAGCCATGCTGGTGACCTTCCCTAGGTGCCGTGCTGGTGACCGTCCCTAGCAGCCGTGTTGGTGACCTTCCCTAGGAGCCGTGCTGGTGACCGTCCCTAGCAGCCGTGTTGGTGACCTTCCCCTGCAGCCTTGCTGGTGACCTTCCCTAGCAGCCGTCTTGGTGACCTTCCCTAGCAGCCGTCTTTGTGACCTTCCCTAGCAGCCATGTTGGTGGCCTTTCCTAGCAGCCGTCTTGGTGACCTTCCCTACCAGCCATGTTGGTGACCTTCCCTAGCAGCTGTGTTGATGACCTTCCCTAGCAGCCGTGTTGGTGACCTTCCCTAGCAGCTGTGTTGATGACCTTCCCTAGCAGCCGTGTTGGTGACCTTCCCTAGCATCCATGGTGGTGACATTCCCAAGCAGCCGTGTTGGTGACCTTCCCTAGCAGCCGTGCTGGTGACCTTCCCTAGCGTCCGTGTTGGTGACCTTCCCTAGCAGCCGTGCTGGTGACCTTCCCTAGCAACCGTGTTGGTGACCTTCCCTAGCAGCCATGTTGGTGACCTTCCCTAGCAGCCGTGTTGGTGAACTTCACTATCAGCTGTGCTGGTGACCTTCCCTAGCAGACGTGTTGGTGACCTTCCCTAACTGCCATGATGGTGACCTTCCCTAGCAGCCGTGTTGGTGACCTTCCCTAGCAGCCGTGATGGTGACCTTCCCTAGAAACTATGCTGGTGACCTTCCCCAGCAGCCGTGTTGGTGACCTTCCCTAGCAGCCATGATGGTGATCTTCCCTTGAAGCCGTGTTGGTGACCTTCCCAAGCAGCCATATTGGTGACCTTACCTAGCAGCATTGTTGGTGACCTTCCCTAGCAGCCATGCTGGTGACCTTCCCTAGCAGCCATACTGGTGACCTTCCCTAGCAGCCGTGCTGGTGACCTTCCCTAGCAGCCATGTTGGTGACCTTCCCAAGCAGCCATGCTGGGGACCTCCCCTAGCAGCCATGTTGGTGACCTTCACTAGCAGCCATGCTGGTGACCTCCCATAGCAGCCATGCTGGTGACCTTCCCTAGCAGCCATGTTGGTGACCTTCCCTAGCAGCCGTGTTGGTGACCTTCCCTAGCAGCCGTGTTGGTGGCCTTCCTAAGCAGCCGTGTTGATGAGCTTCCCTAGCAGCCGTCTTGGTGACCTTCCCTTACAGCCGTGTTGGTGACCTTCCCTAGCAGCCGTCTTGGTGACCTTCCCTTGCAGCAATGCTGGTGACCTTCCGTAGCCGCAGTCTTGGTGACCATCCCTAGCAGCCTTCTTGATGACCTTCCCTAGCAGCCATGTTGGTTGCCTTCCCTAGCAGCCGTCTTGGTGACCTTCCCTAGCAGCCGTCTTTGTGACCTTCCCTAGCAGCCATGTTGGTGGCATTCCCTAGCAGCCGTCTTGGTGACCTTATCTAGCAGCCGTCTTGGTGACCTTCCCTAGCAGCCGTCTCGGTAACCTTCCTTAGCAGCCATGTTGGTGGCCTTCCCTTGCAGCCGTCTTGGTGACCTTCCCTAGCAGCCGTGCTGGTGACCTACCCTAGCAGCCATGCTGGTGACCTTCCCTAGGTGCCGTGCTGGTGACCGTCCCTAGCAGCCGTGTTGGTGACCTTCCCTAGGAGCCGTGCTGGTGACCGTCCCTAGCAGCCGTGTTGGTGACCTTCCCCTGCAGCCTTGCTGGTGACCTTCCCTAGCAGCCGTCTTGGTGACCTTCCCTAGCAGCCGTCTTTGTGACCTTCCCTAGCAGCCATGTTGGTGGCCTTTCCTAGCAGCCGTCTTGGTGACCTTCCCTACCAGCCATGTTGGTGACCTTCCCTAGCAGCTGTGTTGATGACCTTCCCTCGCAGCCGTGTTGGTGACCTTCCCTAGCAGCCATGGTGGTGACCTTCCCTAGCAGCCGTGTTGGTGACCTTCCCTAGCAGCCGTGTTGGTGACCTTCCCTAGCAGCCGTGATGGTGATCTTCCCTAGCGTCCGTGTTGGTGACCTTCCCTAGCAGCCGTGCTGGTGACCTTCCCTAGCAACCGTGTTGGTGACCTTCCCTAGCAGCCATGTTGGTGACCTTCCCTAGCAGCCGTGTTGGTGAACTTCACTATCAGCTGTGCTGGTGACCTTCCCTAGCAGACGTGTTGGTGACCTTCCCTAACTGCCATGATGGTGACCTTCCCTAGCAGCCGTGTTGGTGACCTTCCCTAGCAGCCGTGATGGTGACCTTCCCTAGAAACTTTGCTGGTGACCTTCTCTAGCAGCCGTGTTGGTGACCATTCCTAGCAGCCATGCTGTGACCTTCCCTTGCAGCAATGTTGGTGACCTTCCCTAGCAGCCATGTTGGTGACCTTCCCTACCAGCCGTGTTAGTGACCTTCCCCAGCAGCCGTGTTGGTGACCTTCCCTAGCAGCCATGATGGTGACCTTCCCTAGAAGCCGTGTTGGTGACCTTCCCAAGCAGCCATATTGGTGACCTTACCTAGCAGCCTTGTTGGTGACCTTCCCTAGCAGCCATACTGGTGACCTTCCCTAGCAGCATTGTTGGTGACCTTCCCTAGCAGCCATGCTGGTGACCTTCCCTAGCAGCCATACTGGTGACCTTCCCTAGCAGCCGTGCTGGTGACCTTCCCTAGCAGCCATGTTGGTGACCTTCCCTAGCAGCCGTGCTGGTGAAATTCCCTAGAAGCCGTGCTGGTGATCTTCCCTAGCAGCCGTGCTGGTGACCTTCCCTAGCAGCCGTGTTGGTGACCTTCCCTAACAGCCATGATGGTAACTTTCCCTAGCAGCCATGCAGGTGACCTTCCCTAGCAGCCGTGCTGGTGACCTTCTATAGCAGCCGTGCTGGTGACCTTCCCTAGCAGCCGTGTTGGTGACCTTTCCTACCAGCCGTGCTGGTGACCTTCCCTAGCAGCAATGCTGGTGACCTTCCCTAGCAGCCGTGTTGGTGACCTTCCCTAGCAGCCGTGCTGGTGACCTTCAGTAGCAGCCATGTTGGTGACCTTCCCTAGCAGCCGTGCTGGTGACCTTTCCTAGCAGCCGTGTTGGGGACCTTCCCTAGCTGCCATGCTGGTGACCTTCCCTTAGTAGCCGTGCTGGTGACCTTGCCTAGCAGCTTTGCTGGTGACCTTCACTAGCAGCCATGTTGGTGACCTTCCCTAGCAGCCTTACTGGTGACCTTCCCTAGCAGCCATGTTGGTGACCTTCCCTAGCAACCATGTTGGTGACGTTCCCTAACAGCCGTGTTGGTGACCTTCCCTAGCGGCCGTCTTGGTGACCTTCCCTAGCAGCCATGCTGGTGACCTCCCCTAGCAGTCATGTTGGTGACCTTCCCTAGCAGCCATGCTGGTGACCTCCCCTAGCAGCCATGTTGGTGACCTTTACTAGCAGCCATGCTGGTTACCTTCCCTAGCAGCCTTGTTGGTGACCTTCTCTAGCAGCCATGTTGGTGACCTCCCCTAGCAGCAATGTTGGTGACCTTCACTAGCAGCCATGTTGGTGACCTTCCCTAGCAGCCATGTTGGTGACCTTCCCTAGCAGCCGTCTTGGTGACCTTCCCTAGCAGCCATGCTGGTGGCCATGTTGCTACTTTTCTACCCTTCATGGACTTTGCAACCCTTTGTAAAGGGTCATTTGCGCAGGGGAATCATTTTCGTATCCTCCCTCCATATCCGTGTTGGATTGCTTTGCTGCTTTCCCCTGTTTTAGATTCTAGGTCTCATTTGTTGCCTCAGTCCTCATATTTTTGGTCTCTGTCTTCTTGCTTGGCACCTTCTGTGATCTATACGGGGCCTCGTAGCCTGGTGGATAGCGCGCAGGACTCGTAATTCTGTAGCGCGGGTTCGATTCCCGCACGAGGCAGAAACAAATGGGCAAAAGTTTCTTTCACCCTGAATGCCCCTGTTACCTAGCAGTAAATAGGTACCTGGGAGTTAGTCAGCTGTCACGGGCTGCTTCCTGGGGGTGGAGGCCTGGTCGAGAACCGGGCCGCGGGGACACTAAAGCCCCGAAATCATCTCAAGATAACCTCAAGATGACCTTCCCTAGCAGCCGTGTTAGTGACCTTCCCTAGCAGCCGTCTTGGTGACCTTCTCTAGCAGCCATGTTGGTGACCTTCCCAAGCAGCCATATTGGTGACCTTCCCTAGCAGCCATGCTGGTGACCTCCCCTAGCAGCCATGTTGGTGACCTTCCCTAGCAGCCATGCTGGTGACCTCCCCTAGCAGCCATGTTGGTGACCTTTACTAGCAGCCATGCTGGTGACCTTTCCTAGCAGCCGTGCTGGTGAACTTTCCTAGCAGCCTTGTTGGTGACCTTCTCTAGCAGCCATGTTGGTGACCTCCCCTAGCAGCCATGTTGGTGACCTTCACTAGCAGCCATGCTGGTGACCTTTCCTAGCAGCCGTGCTGGTGAACTTTCCTAGCAGCCTTGCTGGTGACTTTCCCTAGCAGCCATGTTGGTGACCTTCCCTAGTAGCCTTGCTGGTGACCTTCCCTAGCAGCCATGTTGGTGACCTTCCCTAGCAGCCACGTTTATGACCTTCCCAAGGAGCCGTGTTGCATGGTGACCTTCCCTAGCAGCCGTCTTGGTGACCTTCTCTAGCAGCCATGTTGGTGACCTTCCCTAGCAGCCATGCTGGGGACCTCCCCTAGCAGCCATGTTGGTGACCTTCACTAGCAGCAATGCTGGTGACCTTCCATAGCAGCCATGCTGGTGACCTTCCCTAGCAGCCATGTTGGTGACCTTCCCTAGCAGCCGTGTTGGTGACCTTCCCTAGCAGCCGTGTTGGTGGCCTTCCTAAGCAGCCGTGTTGATGACCTTCCCTAGCAGCCGTCTTGGTGACCTTCCCTTACAGCCGTGTTGGTGACCTTCCCTAGCAGCCATGTTGGTGACCTTCCCTAGCAGCCGTGTTGGTGACCTTCCCTAGCAGCCGTGTTGGTGGCCTTCCTAAGCAGCCGTGTTGATGACCTTCCCTAGCAGCCGTCTTGGTGACCTTCCCTTCCAGCAATGCTGGTGACCTTCCGTAGCCGCAGTCTTGGTGACCATCCCTAGCAGCCGTCTTGATGACCTTCCCTAGCAGCCATGTTGGTTGCCTTCCCTAGCATCCGTCTTGGTGACCTTCCCTAGCAGCCGTCTTTGTGACCTTCCCTAGCAGCCATGTTGGTGGCCTTCCCTAGCAGCCGTCTTGGTGACCTTATCTAGCAGCCGTCTTGGTGACCTTCCCTAGCAGCCGTCTTGGTAACCTTCCTTAGCAGCCATGATGGTGGCCTTCCCTCGCAGCCGTCTTGGTGACCTTCCCTAGCAGCCGTGCTGGTGACCTACCCAAGCAGCCATGCTGGTGACCTTCCCTAGGTGCCGTGCTGGTGACCGTCCCTAGCAGCCGTGTTGGTGACCTACCCTAGGAGCCGTGCTGGTGACCGTCCCTAGCAGCCGTGTTGGTGACCTTCCCCTGCAGCCTTGCTGGTGACCTTCCCTAGCAGCCGTCTTGGTGACCTTCCCTAGCAGCCGTCTTTGTGACCTTCCCTAGCAGCCATGTTGGTGGCCTTCCCTAGCAGCCGTCTTGGTGACCTTCCCTACCAGCCATGTTGGTGACCTTCCCTAGCAGCTGTGTTGATGACCTTCCCTAGCAGCCGTGTTGGTGACCTTCCCTAGCAGCCATGGTGGTGACCTTCCCTAGCAGCCGTGTTGGTGACCTTCCCTAGCAGCCGTGTTGGTGACCTTCCCTAGCAGCCGTGCTGGTGACCTTCCCTAGCGTCCGTGTTGGTGACCTTCCCTAGCAGCCGTGCTGGTGACCTTCCCTAGCAACCGTGTTGGTGACCTTCCCTAGCAGCCATGTTGGTGACCTTCCCTAGCAGCCGTGTTGGTGAACTTCACTATCAGCTGTGCTGGTGACCTTCCCTAGCAGACGTGTTGGTGACCTTCCCTAACTGCCATGATGGTGACCTTCCCTAGCAGCCGTGTTGGTGACCTTCCCTAGCAGCCGTGATGGTGACCTTCCCTAGAAACTATGCTGGTGACCTTCTCTAGCAGCCGTGTTGGTGACCATTCCTAGCAGCCATGCTGTGACCTTCCCTTGCAGCAATGTTGGTGACCTTCCCTAGCAGCCATGTTGGTGACCTTCCCTACCAGCCGTGTTAGTGACCTTCCCCAGCAGCCGTGTTGGTGACTTTCCCTAGCAGCCATGATGGTGACCTTCCCTAGAAGCCGTGTTGGTGACCTTCCCAAGCAGCCATATTGGTGACCTTACCTAGCAGCCTTGTTGGTGACCTTCCCTAGCAGCCATACTGGTGACCTTCTCAAGCAGCATTTTTGGTGACCTTCCCTAGCAGCCATGCTGGTGACCTTCCCTAGCAGCCATACTGGTGACCTTCCCTAGCAGCCGTGTTGGTGACCTTCCCTAGCAGCCATGTTGGTGACCTTCCCTAGCAGCCGTGCTGGTGAAATTCCCTAGAAGCCGTGCTGGTGATCTTCCCTAGCAGCCGTGCTGGTGACCTTCCCTAGCAGCCGTGTTGGTGACCTTCCCTAACAGCCATGATGGTAACTTTCCCTAGCAGCCATGCAGGTGACCTTCCCTAGCAGCCGTGCTGGTGACCTTCTATAGCAGCCGTGCTGGTGACCTTCCCTAGCAGCCGTGTTGGTGACCTTTCCTACCAGCCGTGATGGTGACCTTCCCTAGCAGCAATGCTGGTGACCTTCCCTAGCAGCCATGTTGGTGACCTTCCCTAGCAGCCTTGCTGGTGACCTTCCCTAGCATCCGTGTTGGTGACCTTCCCTAGCAGCCATGTATGTGACCTTCCCTAGCAGCAATGCTGGTGACCTTCCCTAGGAGCTGTGTTGGTGACCTTCACTATCAGCCGTGCTGGTGACCTTCCCTAGCAGCCGTGTTGGTGACCTTCTTTAGCAGCCGTGCTGGTAACCTTCAGTAGCAGCCATGTTGGTGACCTTCCCTAGCAGCCATGTTGGTGATCTTCCCTAGCAGCCGTGCTGGTGACCTTCAGTAGCAGCCATGTTGGTGACCTTCCCTAGCAGCCGTGCTGGTGACCTTCCCTAGCAGCCGTGTTGGTGACCTTCCCTAGCAGCCATGCTGGTGACCTTCCCTACCAGCCGTGCTGGTGACCTTCCCTAGCAGCCTTGCTGTTAACCTTCCCTAGCAGCCATGTTGGTGTCCTTCCCTAGCAGCCGTGCTGGTGACCTTCTCTAGCAGACATAATGGTGACCTTCCCTAGCAGCCATGTTGGTGACCTTCCCTAGCAGCCGTGATGGTAACCTTCCCTACCAGCCGTCTTGGTGACCTTCTCTAGCAGCGATGTTGTTGACCTTCCCTAGCAGCCATGCTCGTGACCTCCCCTAGCAGCCATGTTGGTGACCTTCACTAGCAGCCATTCTGGTGACCTTCCCTAGTAGCCATGCTGGTGGCCTTCCCAAGCAGCCATGTTGGTGACCTTCCCAAGCAGCCATGTTGGTGACCTTCCCAAGCAGCCGTGTTGGTGACCTTCCCTAGCAACCTTGTTGGTGACCTTCCCTAGCAGCCGTGTTGGTGGCCTTCCCTAGCAGCCGTGTTGGTGACCTACCCTAGCAGCCGTCTTCTTGACCTTCCCTAGCAGCCGTGCTGGTGACCTTCTGTAGCAGCCGTCTTGGTGACCTTCCCTATCAGCCGTGTTGGTGACCTTCCCTAGCAGCCGTGTTGGTGACCTTCCCTAGCAGCCATGTTGGTGGCCTTCCCTAGCAGCCGTCTTTGTGACCTTCCCTAGCAGCCATGCTGGTGACCGTCCCTAGTAGCCGTCTTGGTGACCTTCCCTAGCAGCCATGTTGGTGGCCTTCCCTAGCAGCCGTCTTGGTGACCTTCCCTAGCAGCCGTCTTGGTGACCTTCCCTGGCAGCAATGCTGGTGACCTTCCCTAGCAGCCGTGTTGGTGACCTTCCCTAACAGCCGTCTTGGTGACCTTCCCTAGCAGCCTTGCTGGTGACCTTCCCTAGCAGCCATGCTGGTGACCTTCCCTAGCAGCCTTGCTGGTGGCCTTCCCTAGCAGCAATGCTGGTGACCTTCCCTAGCAGCCGTGTTGGTGACCTTCCCTAGCAGCCATGTTGGTGACCTTCCCTAGCAGCCGTGTTGGTGACCTTCCCTAGCAGCCATGCTGGTGACCTTCCCTAGCAGCCGTGTTGGTGACCTTCCCTAGCAGCCTTGCTGGTGACCTTCCCTAGCAGCCGTGCTGGTGACCTTCCCTAGCAGCCGTGTTGGTGACCTTCCCTAGCAACCGTGCTGGTGACCTTCCCTAGCAGCCATGCTTGTTACTTTCCCTAGCAGCCGTGTTGGTGACCTTCCCTAGCAGCCTTGCTGGTGACCATCCCTAGTAACCGTCTTGGTGACCTTCCCTAACAGCCATGATGGTGACCTTCCCTAGCAACCGTGTTGGTGACCTTCCCTAACAGCCATGATGGTGACCTTACCTAGCAGCCGTGCTGGTGACTTTCCCTAGCAGCTGTGTTGGTGACCTTCCCTAGCAGCTGTGCTGATGACCTTCCCTAGCAGCCGTGTTGGTGACCTTTCCTAACAGCCAGGATGGTGACCTTCCCTAGCAGCCGTGTTGGTGACCTTCCCTAGCAGCCGTGTTGGTGACCTTCCCTAGCAGCCATGCTATTGACCTTCCCTAGCAGCCATGTTGGGGACCTTCCCTAGTAGCCATGTTGGTGACCTTCCCTAGCAGCGTGTTGGTGACCTTCCCTAGCAGCCATGCTGGTGACCTTCCCTAGCAGCCATGTTGGTGACCTTCCCTAGCAGCCGAGTTGGTGACCTTCCCTAGCAGCTGTGCTGGTGACCTTCCCTAGCAGCCGTGTTGGTGACCTTTCCTAACAGCCATGTTGGTGACCTTCCCTAGCAGCCGCGTTGGTTACCTTTCCTAACAGCCATGATGGTGACCTTCCCTAGCAGCCCTGTTGGTGACCTTCCCTAGCACTCATGCTGGTGACCTTCCCTAGCAGCCGTGTTGGTGACCTTCTATAGCAGCCATGCTGGTGACCTTCCCTAGCAGCCATGCTGGTGACCTTCCCTAGCAGCCGTGCTGGTGAAATTCCCTAGAAGCCGTGCTGGTGACCTTCCCTAGCAGCCGTGCTGGTGACCTTCCCTAGGAGCCGTGCTGGTGACCTTCTATAGCAGCCGTGATGGTGACCTTCCCTAGCAGCCGTGCTGGTGACCTTCTATTGCAGCCATGCTGGTGACTTTCCCTAGCAGCCGTGTTGATGACCTTCCCTAGCAGCCATGCTGGTGACCTTCCCCAGCAGCCGTGTTGGTGACCTTCCCTAGCAGCAGTGCTGGTGACCTTCCCTAGCAGCCATGCTGGTGACCTTCCCTAGCAGCCATGCTGGTGACCTTCCCTAGCAGCATTGTTGGTGACCTTTCCTAGCACTCATGCTGATGACCTTCCCTAGCAGCCGTGCTGGTGACCTTCTATAGCAGCCATGCTGGTGACCTTCCCTAGCAGCCATGCTGGTGACCTTCCCTAGCAGCCGTGTTGGTGACCTTCTGTAGCAGCAGTGCTGGTGACCTTCCCTAGCAGCCATGCTGGTGACCTTCCCTAGCAGTCATGCTGGTGACCTTCCCTAGCAGCTGTGCTGGTGAAATTCTCTAGTTGTCGTGCTGGTGACCTTCCCTAGCAGCCGTGCTGGTGACCTTCCCTAGCAGCCATGGTGGTGACTTTCCCTAGCAGCCATGGTGGTGACCTTCCCTAGCAGCCGTGCTGGTGACCTTCCCTAGCAGCCATGTTGGTGACCTTCCCTAGCAGCCGTGCTGGTGACCTTCCCTAGCAGCCATGCTGGTGACCTTCCCTAGCAGCCATACTGGTGACCTTCCCTAGCAGCCATACTGGTGACCTTCCCTAGCAGCCGTGCTGGTGATCTTCCCTAGCAGCCATACTGGTGACCTTCCCTAGCAGCCATACTGGTGACCTTCCCTAGCAGCCGTGCTGGTGACCTTCCCTAGCAGCCGTGCTGGTGGCCTTCCCTAGCAGCCGTGCTGGTGACCTTCCCTAGCAGCCGTGCTGGTGACCTTCCCTAGCAGCCATAGCATTACATGGGTGTAATAATTAATGTTTACTGGTGTTGTAGCAGGTGTTGGTCACTGTGGTCAGTGACCGTAGCTCATACCTCACAGTTCTGGGACTAGTCCAGTTCTGTGTGTGCACCAAGCGGCAGCTGCCTCCTGTCGTGGTCAGGGCTAATTGACCTGCCTCACATCCAGTTCATTTTAAAAAATAATTCTTCTACGTGTGTCATTACAATTTCATTCTGACGTTGATTGTTTATTTTATACAGTAAAAACTTCATGGGAGCAGACTAGGCTTGCTGTTGGCTTTGATGCTGGGTCATTTTTAGTCTAATTCCCAAAATAGTTTGTTTGTTCTCGTTCGTCCTTATTTTATACTAGCAGTAACAGCAACCTACCATGTCCCCCAGTCCTCCCCACCATTCCCCCCTCACCCGTCTCCTCGTCCTCCCCACCATTCCCCACTCCGCCATCCCCTCTTCTTTCCCACCATGCCCCACTCCCCTGTCCCTTTGTCCTCCCCAACATTCAACATTTCCCCATCCCCTCGTCCCCACCATCCCAAACTTCCCCATCCTCTCGTCCTTCCCCATCATTACCCCCTCCCTTGTCCCCTCGTCCTCCCCCACCATCTCTCACTTCCGTCCCCTCGTCATCCCCACCATTCCCCACTCCCTCGTCCAATGCCTTCCCAAATGGTCTGATGTTCCCATCCGAAAATTGGGAACATCAACTGACCTGATGTTCCCATCACTGAAATATAAGAAAAACAGTTAAAAAATTCAATGAAAATATGAAAAAAATACAAAAATAAACTATACTCACGAAATGAACTGTCTGGTAAACTACACAGCTCAATTTCAATGCAATTCACACAAAATAATTAAATCAAAATTAAAATAAATAAAAATCTATGAAAATTCTATTTACCAATGCAATCGGAAACATTGAAATGCAATTGTAACATATTTAGTATAGCATGTGTGTTGCTCTTACATGCAACGGATGGCGCTGTTTTTCAAAAAAAGCATAGTTTTACCTGTCACAGGTGTAGCATCTATATTTATACTTACGAAATGAACGGTATGGTAAACAACACAGCTCAATTCCAGCCCAATGTCACACAAAATAATTCAATAAAATATAAAATAAATCAAAATCTATGAAAATAAAAATTTTCAATGCAATCGGAAACATTGAAATGGAATTCGTGATATATTTAGTATAGCGTGCATGTTGCCATTATTTGCAACAGATGGCGCTGTTTTTCAAAAACGTATGTTTTTACCTGTCACAGGTGAAGTATCTGCATAGTAGGTATATAAAACCATGCGCCTATTCGAATGCAACGTTGCGTGAAAATTTCAAAGCAATCGGTAAAGAGATTTCGAAGATTTCCTTCACATGAAAAACTTATGAAAACACAGTTTCTCAGAAAAAGCATGTTTTTTTTTTTACCGTCACAGACGTGACATCTATATAGTATGTATATAAAAACCTGCTCGGATGCGAATGTAACGTTGTGTGAAAATTTCAAAGCAATCTGTGAAGAACTTTCGGAAATTAGCTGTTAAGCACAAACAAACATTTCCATTTTTATTTATATAGATTGTCTGTGGTTTCTTCCAATGCTGTGCTCACCGAATTTCAGCTCAGTTAATTGTATTTATCTTACGTGTTCAGTGTGTTTAGGTAGTTCTGTTGTCTGATATTGTTCTTGGTTCTCTGTTCTTCAGGATATGAAATGGATCTTTCTTCAGCTTCTTTGAGTACGTTTATTTCTTAGTTTAATGGTGCAATTGCTTGCAACATCTCCCATTTGCATGTGGCAGACGGCTCTCTGAGAGCTGTCAAGATCCACTAACAACCAGAGCAATGAGTTTACGACCTGGGTGTGGGGCTCCCCTGTGGGGCTCCCCTGTGGGGCTCCTCTGTGGGGCTTCCCTGTGGGGCTCCACTGTGAGGCTCCCCTGTGAGGCTCCCCTGTGGGGCTCCACTGTGGTGCTCCCCTGTGGGGCTCCCCTGTGGGGCTCTCCTGTGGGGCTCTCCTGTGGGCCTCCTCTGTGGGGCTCCACTGTGGGGCTCTCCTGTGGGCCTCCTCTGTGGGGCTCCACTGTGGGGCTCCACTGTGGGGCTCTCCTGTGGGGCTCTCCTGTGGGCCTCCTCTGTGGGGCTCCACTGTGGGGCTCTCCTGTGGGGCTCCCCTGTGGGCCTCCTATTAGAAGCAATTAGAGGTGATTAAGGTCACCAAAGGCAAGACTTGGAAGTGGTTTCAGGGGGAAACACATGTGTAACAATTAACATCAGTTCACTCATTAACTTAATGACTCAGTTTACACAGTGTGGTGGTTTGGCTCGAGATTGGTGTCGACAAAGCTAATATCGCATCAGCGGGACGCAGAAACGTCTAACTGATAACTAACAGTTAACTAACTGTTAGTCTGTTAACTAACTAACTGATCGACTAATATAGTTCCGCGCAGGAACAAATCCCTCACTTAACATGTGAATGACAAGCGATCATTACCTGAGCCTCCTAGTCAGCGCCGGTGTGCAGAACTGGGGGACAGGAGCAACATAGGATGTTCAGGTCATCCCATATAGGCAGGCACAGCGAGGCACCAAACAGTCCCGCACAAATCACCTGTCAATCGGACAGTTAACACAACAAGAATGGAATACAAAAATGTGAGGTGAGGGTATGTAAACAAATCAACTCATTGCAGATGAGCAGCACTCAATTAGTGCAATATAATGCACAGATGAATCGAGGCATTGATTGATGAAGATGATTCAGTTACCACCAAGGTGGGGCTCCATCTCGCACAACCACTTGCGGCACCTGTGCCACACTTTCCACCTCACGTACATACACATACATCACCATAAGAACTGCATTTAAAAACTTGTGTAAGGAATCATTCAGAACTTTGTATACCACATATGTCAGACCAATCCTGGAGTATGCAGCCCCAGCTTTGAGTCCATATCTAGTCAAGGATAAGACTAAACTGGAAAAGGTTCAGAGGTTTGCCACCAGACTAGTACTCGAACTGAGGGGTATGAGATACAAGGAGAGACTACGGGAATTTAACCTCACGTCGCTGGAAGACAGAAGATTTACGGGGGACATGATCACCACATACAAGATTCTCAAAGGAATTGATAGGGTGGATATAGATAGACTATTTAACACAAGGGGGCACACGCACTAGGGAACTCAGGTGGAAATTGAGTGCCCAAATGAGCCACAGAGACGTTACCAAAAAAATTTAGTGTCAGGCTAGTTGACAAATAGAGTGCATTAGGAAGTGATGTGATGGAGGCTGACTCCATACACAGTTTCAAGTGTAGATATGATAGAGCCCAGTAGGCTCAGGAACCTGTACATCAGTTGATTTACAGTTGAGAGGCGGGACCAAAGAGCCAGAGCTCAACCCCCGCAAGCACAACAATGCGAATACACACCCACACAGACATATCATGCATCAGAGTTAATTCCTACAATGCAGGTGTTGTGGAGAGTTTATACACATACATTATGCGGGAACTCTCCCAAACCTCAAGCAAAGTTAACTTATCCTCCTTCTGGCGTTTACCTCCACTTTCACTTTTGAATTTCACAGGATCACGAAGGTTCACTCAGTAGTCTCTCTCTATGCCTCGAGGGATCCCAAGTTAATTAATATCAATATAACTTTCCAAATATGATTCCGAGCGTTGGTGAATTATGTGATGAAAAATTTGCAGTTAGTTCCCTTCACAGAGAAGGCCTGGTGAGAGACCGGGCCTTCAGGGGAGGTTGATCCTCGGAACCATCACAAGTAGATACGAACACGTCAGGAACTTAGTGACATGAATAATATATATTTCCTGATAGGCTAAATGTACCCACTTCTCGTTGCAACGTCTCAGATTAGAATAGACTAATTTATGATTCCATGCACCCGTCAAACCCCCTGCTTATGAAAGAAAAACGGTTTACATACGATTCACAACTTATTTCGTTCGAACACTTCCGGAATAAGTGCTTCACTGACGAATTTTGATCGAATCACAACGCTGTAAATGCTTCACCCCACGTACTACAAATACAAATAATCGTCAACAGAACCTAAACACCTAACTTAAGCTAACCTATGCCTATATATGCACAATATGCTAATATATTAAAATATTAATTTATATTTGAGGAAATTCCCGTTTTGAATGAACAGCATGTTAAAATTTATGAATGCGTCTGTGGAGTCGACCGTTGGATGTAATGGACTTGAGTCAAAATAAATAAAAATTAATAAATAAAAATAAAAATAAATAATATATATATATATATATATATATATATATATATATATATATATATATATATATATATATATATAAAAGTTTGTGAGGGTACCACCTCTGGTGCCAATGTGGGGACCCATAGCCTCGGAGAAGAAAATAAAAAGTATTCAGAGGAGACCTTGTGGTCTCTCACTGAACACTAATATTATCTTCTCCTACCACCCCCATTCTTTTGTATGTACACATATATATTTACTTTATTTGAACTTTGTTACAAAAAAGGAGTTACATATGGGTTACAAAGATGGTTGTCAT
>NC_091152.1:53826783-53969283 GCF_040958095.1 Procambarus clarkii | reverse complement strand
CAACCAAACCATCGCCAGAGAAATCCTAGTAAACAACACAGAAATCATCGATAGATACAGCGATAGCAGACGGCTTGACGTTTGCGAGGCACTACACATTAAAAAGTCAACACCAGCAATCAGCAGCCAATTAATGCACAACTATATTCTACCCACCCTAAGACTCCGCTCCAATATAGAAGCATCAAGAAATATGGACCAATAGGCTTTCTACAATCACTTCCATTCAATACCCATTGTTTCGTGTTCTGTCTTGTGTTGATGAAATTAATACCCTATTAATACCACCTCACCCCATCCACCTCACTCAAATGTAGATATAAACAAATCGGAGATGTGTAAGTTCTATTCAGTTGTGTATGTGTAAACTAAAGACTGAAAATGTAATAAGTTTTACGAAACGCGCTCAAGTGTCGCGTCAGACTAGAAATAAAAATGAATTTTGGAGAATTGATTTTTGAATTACCACCAACAGTGAAAAGAAATATACGAAAGATCGAGAAAATTCGTGTTAGTATTATTATCTTACTTTTTCGGTCATATTTAATAATATATGTCTACAGGAAAGACTGCTACCAAAATATATATATATATATATATAAATATATATATATATATATATATATATATATATATATATATATATATATATATATATATATATATATATATATATATATATATATATAAACTCCTAAGGGGGAGCCCATTGCTACTCCGTCTATTTGTAAATACATGTCTCCTTGTGGACTGATGAAAGGGGCTTCCTTTGTACATGCTTCGAGAAGACTTTTCAAGTGTGGCTCAGGTATGTCTAATTTGGGGGTGCTCTCGTCTCTGTATACTCTGTCCAGTATCATTCCTATGGTTGTGTCGACTGGGACGTTGGTAAAAAGGGATTCAACGTCCAGGGAAGCGATGATTCCATCGGGCTGGGTAGATTTGATCAATTCTAGGAAATCTGCTGATGATTGTAGACTAAACTTACTTGGAGTGTATGGAGTTAGGAGTTCATTGAGTTTCTTTGCCAGGTGATAAGTTGGGGTTGGTATTTACAAATAGACGGAGTAGCAATGGGCTCCCCCTTAGGAGTTTTATTTGCTAATTTTTATATGGGAACCATCGAAGATAGGGTCTTCAGTAGCAGACAAAAACCAACTGTATACTGCCGTTATGTAGATGACATATTCGTAATAGTAAAAAACTCAGATGAACTAATTGACCTAAAAAGACACCTAGAGAGAGAGAGTCAGTACTCCGATTTACACATGAAAATAGTGAAAATAACAGTCTGCCATTCTTGGATGTACTAATAACAAAAACAGGAACCTCTTTAAGCACCAACGTATATACCAAGCCCACCAACATAGGATTATGCCTGAACGGTAGAAGTGAGTGCCCCCAAAGATACAAAGCCAGTGTTCTCAATGCTTATATTCGTCGAGCGCTTACCCACTGCTCTGAATGGAGCAACGTGAGTAGAGAGTTTGAAAGAGTAACTCAGGTATTGGTGAACAACGGATATAGCAACGCGGAAATAAACGCTGCTATAAGAAGACACTTGGACCGTTGGTATAATTCAGAACCTAGAACAGAAACCACAACACCCCCAATAAAATTATATTACAAATCAACCATGCACAGTGAACATATAAAAGAGGAAAGAATAATGAAAGAAATAATCCGTAAAGGAGTAAAAAGCACTACTCCTAACCAAAACATAAACCTGATAATATTCTACAAAACTAAGAAGACTTCCGAACTCCTTATCAAAAACAGCCCGAAGCCGACGGAGAACCCTCTACAGCAGTCAAGCGTTGTATACATGTACACTTGCCCCCACGAAGGATGTAACCTTCAATGTAAGTACATAGGTATGACGTCGACCAAGCTGACGAGGCGTTTGACATGCCATCTTCAATCTGGTGCCCCTAGGAATCACATGAGACAAGCCCATGACATTACTCTAACAAGAGAAATGTTGAACAAGAATACTTGCATAATAGACAAAACCCAAGATTCAAGAAGATTACAAATTCTTGAGGCAATTCACATAAGAATAGAGCGACCTACCATGAACACCCAAATCACGGAACTATTTACTCTACCCACCATGAGAGTAAGGACAAGACAAGAACATATCGATGCCAACACAGAAGACAATGACCAACATAACAGGCCAATTACACTGGATTAATCTTTGTGTTTAGATAGGAGATGCCTCGGATGGGCCAATAAGCCTTCTGCAGCCCCTATGTTTATCCCTTATGTATCCCCCCATGTTTTTCACCTTCATTGTATTATCACCTGACCTAATGCGGGTATAAAATCAACTAGTATTGTAAGATCTGTTCACTTGAGAATGAACCATGGAGGTTCGAAACGTCGTGCAAATTATACAAATAAGTGTAATACACTCTATAGTAAATCACTTCTTTTCTTCACCTTAAAAGTACGAAAATGAGTTTTGGAGAACTCCTATTTCAATTAAGCCCTGATGCTAAGAAAATAGTTAGAGGGATAGAAGCCCTAAACCAGAAAATAATAAATACAGAATATGCGGTCATATTCAATGAAATATATATATATATATATATATATATATATATATATATATATATATATATATATATATATATATATATATATATATATATATATATACATATATATATATATATATATATATATATATATATATATATATATATATATATATATATAATATATATATATATATATATATTATTAAATATGACCGAAAAAGTAAGATTAATAATTCTAACACGAATTTTCTCAATCTTTCGTACATTTCTTTTCACTGTTGGAGGTAAATCAAAAATCAATTCTCCAAAATTCATTTTTATTTCTAGTCTGACGCGACACGAGCGCGTTTCGTAAAACTTATTACATTTTCAAAGGCTTTAGTTCACAAATACACAACTGAATAGAACTTACGCATCTCCGATTTTATATCTACATTTGAGTGAAGTGGAAGGGGTGACGTGGCGTTAACACAAGACAGAACAAGAGGTGGCATTAATAGGGTATTAATTTCATCAACACAAGACAGAACAAGAGGTGGCATTAATAGGGTATTAATTTCATCAACACAAGACAGAACACGAAACAATGGGTATTGAATAGAAGTGTTTGTAGAAAGCCTATTGGTCCATATTTCTTGTTGCTTCTATATTGGAGCGGAGTCTTGAGGTGGGTAGAATATAGTTGTGCAATAATTGGCTGTTGATTGCTGGTGTTGACTTCTTGATGTGTAGTGCCACGCAAACGTCAAGCCGCCTGCTATCGCTGTATCTATCGATGATTTCTGTGTTGTTTACTAGGATTTTTCTGGCGATGGTTTGGTTGTGGGAAGAAATTATATGTTCCTTAATGGAGCCCTGTTGCTTATGCATCGTTAAACGCCTAGAAAGAGATGTTGTTGTCTTGCCTATATACTGGTTTTTTTGGAGCTTACAGTCCCCAAGAGGGCATTTGAAGGCATAGACGACGTTAGTCTCTTTTAAAGCGTTCTGTTTTGTGTCTGGAGAGTTTCTCATGAGTAGGCTGGCCGTTTTTCTGGTTTTATAGTAAATCGTCAGTTGTATCCTCTGATTTTTGTCTGTATGGATAACGTTTCTATTAACAATATCTTTCAGGACCCTTTCCTCCGTTTTATGAGCTGTGGAAAAGAAGTTCCTGTAAAATAGTCTAATAGGGGGTATAGGTGTTGTGTTAGTTGTCTCTTCAGAGGTTGCATGGCTTTTCACTTTCCTTCTTATGATGTCTTCGACGAAACCATTGGAGAAGCCGTTATTGACTAGGACCTGCCTTACCCTACAGAGTTCTTCGTCGACTTGCTTCCATTCTGAGCTGTGGCTGAGAGCACGGTCGACATATGCGTTAACAACACTCCTCTTGTACCTGTCTGGGCAGTCGCTGTTGGCATTTAGGCACATTCCAATGCTCGTTTCCTTAGTGTAGACTGCAGTGTGGAAACCGCCCTTTTCCATGACTGTCACATCTAGAAAGGGCAGCTTCCCATCCTTTTCCATCTCGTAAGTGAAACGCAGCACGGAACTCTGCTCAAATGCCTCCTTCAGCTCCTGCAGATGTCTGACATCAGGTACCTGTGTAAAAATGTCGTCAACATACCTGCAGTATATGGCCGGTTTCAAGTTCATGTCGACTAAGACTTTTTGCTCGATGGTACCCATGTAGAAGTTTGCAAACAGGACACCTAGGGGAGAACCCATGGCGACCCCATCTACTTGCTTATACATGTGCCCATCCGGGCTCAAGAAGGGTGCCTCTTTAGTACAAGCTTGGAGTAGTTTCCTCAGAATATTTTCTGGTATGTCAACAGGAGTACAGGCTGGATCACGATACACTCTGTCGGCTATCATTCCGATTGTCTCGTCCACAGGTACGTTGGTAAACAGCGATTCTACGTCCAACGAGGCTCTTATCCCTGTGGCCCGTGTGCCCCGCAGTAAGTCAACAAATTCCTTTGGAGACTTCAGGCTGAAGGCGCAAGGAACATAAGGAGTCAGCAGGCCGTTGAGTCGCTTCGCCAGTCTGTACGTGGGTGTGGGTATCTGGCTAATGATTGGCCGAAGTGGGTTTCCAGGCTTGTGTGTCTTGACATTTCCATACGCATATCCAGGTTTATATTCCCCAATGATCTTTGGCAGGTGGAGTCCGGATTTCTTGGCGTTCACAGTTTCGATCAGTTTGTTCACCTTTGCTTTTAATTCGGCTGTAGTGTCCTTCGTTACCCTTTGGAACTTAGTTTGGTCAGAGAGTATGATGTTCATTTTCGCCAGATATTCGTCTTTTTTAAGAATGACATATATTGGCGACTTGTCACCTCTCCTGACAACTATCTCCTTGTTCTCACGAAGGCTTTTAGCTGCCGCTTTAAGCTCGGGGGACAATATGGTGCTTCTTTAATTGCCTAGATTCTTTCCTCCTTCTGCAATAAGTTCTGCTTGTAAGGTATCTTTGGTAGTGACCTTCTTTTGTGTCTCGAGGTCGAATATGTCGTCCAACAGAATTTCCAACTCTACTTTCCGGGCCATCTCACTCGGTCTGGACATAACATGACAGTTTATGCCCAGATTTAGGAGAGTGACTTGGTCCTCAGTGAGGTTAATTCCTGCAAGGTTCAGGAAGCCATCTCTTGGGCGTGGAATTGCCATAGGTCCTCCATATAATGTTGTTAGTTTCTTGATAATCCTTGTTTCAGTCCTGAGGTGATGTTGGTCTGTGAGGATGTCGAGGTGTTGTTCAATGCGGGTACGGATACTTTCGTCGATGTTGCTATTTCTCCACTCGTTTGTAGCATGAAATAGTTGCGTTTTGTTGTCTTTGATTTCATTCTCTGCCTTGTATATCTGATCACGAATCAGATCCTGGCGATATTTTATCGTGAAGGCTTGATTCCTTGCTGCTGGGTCGTGAGCTTTAATATTAGTATATTTTGGTAGCAGTCTTTCCTGTAGACATATATTATTAAATATGACCGAAAAAGTAAGATTAATAATTCTAACACGAATTTTCTCAATCTTTCGTAAATTTCTTTTCACTGTTGGAGGTAAATCAAAAATCAATTCTCCAAAATTCATTTTTATTTCTAGTCTGACGCGACACGAGCGCGTTTCGTAAAACTTATTACATTTTCAAAGACTTTAGTTCACAAATACACAACTGAATAGAACTTACGCATCTCCGATTTTATATCTACATTTGAGTGAGGTGGAAGGGGTGATGTGGAATTAACACAAAACAGAACAAGAGGTGGCATTAATAGGGTATTAATTTCATCAACACAAGACAGAACAAGAGGTGGCATTAATAGGGTATCAATTTCATCAACACAAGACAGAACACGAAACAATGGGTATTGAATAGAAGTGTTTGTAGAAAGCCTATTGGTCCATATTTCTTGATGCTTCTATATTGGAGCGGAGTCTTGAGGTGGGTAGAATATAGTTGTGCAATAATTGGCTGTTGATTGCTGGTGTTGACTTATTGATGTGTAGTGCCTCGCAAACGTCAAGCCGCCTGCTATCACTGTATCTATCGATGATTTCTGTGTTGTTTACTAGGATTTCTCTGGCGATGGTTTGGTTGTGGGAAGAGATTATATGTTCCTTAATGGAGCCCTGTTGCTTATGCATCGTTAAACGCCTAGAAAGAGATGTTGTTGTCTTGCCTATATACTGGGTTTTTTGGAGCTTACAGTCCCAAAGAGGGCATTTGAAGGCATAGACGACGTTAGTCTCTTTTAAAGCGTTCTGTTTTGTGTCTGGAGAGTTTCTCATGAGTAGGCTGGCCGTTTTTCTGGTTTTATAGTAAATCGTCAGTTGTATCCTCTGATTTTTGTCTGCAGGGATAACGTTTCTATTAACAATATCTTTCAGGACCCTTTCCTCCGTTTTATGAGCTGTGGAAAAGAAGTTCCTGTAAAATAGTCTAATAGGGGGTATAGGTGTTGTGTTAGTTGTCTCTTCAGAGGTTGCATGGCTTTTCACTTTCCTTCTTATGATGTCTTCGACGAAACCATTGGAGAAGCCGTTATTGACCAGGACCTGCCTTACCCTACAGAGTTCTTCGTCGACTTGCTTCCATTCTGAGCTGTGGCTGAGAGCACGGTCGACATATGCGTTAACAACACTCCTCTTGTACCTGTCTGGGCAGTCGCTGTTGGCATTTAGGCACATGCCTATGTTTGTTTCCTTAGTGTCGACTGCAGTGTGGAAACCTCCGCCCTTTTCCATGACTGTTACATCTAGAAAGGGCAGCTTCCCATCCTTTTCCATCTCGTAAGTGAAACGCAGCACGGAACTCTGCTCAAATGCCTCCTTCAGCTCCTGCAGATGTCTGACATCAGGTACCTGTGTAAAAATGTCGTCAACATACCAGCAGTATATGGCCGGCTTCAAGTTCATGTCGACTAAGACTTTTTGCTCGATGGTACCCATGTAGAAGTTTGCAAACAGGACACCTAGGGGAGAACCCATGGCGACCCCATCTACTTGCTTATACATGTACCCATCCGGGCTCAAGAAGGGTGCCTCTTTAGTACAAGCTTGGAGTAGTTTCCTCAGAATATTTTCTGGTATGTCAAGAGGAGTACAGGCTGGATCACGATACACTCTGTCGGCTATCATTCCGATTGTCTCGTCCACAGGTACGTTGGTAAACAGCGATTCTACGTCCAACGAGGCTCTTATCCCTGTGGCCCGTGTGCCCCGCAGTAAGTCAACAAATTCCTTTGGAGACTTCAGGCTGAAGGCGCAAGGAACTTAAGGAGTCAGCAGGCCGTTGAGTCGCTTCGCCAGTCTGTACGTGGGTGTGGGTATCTGGCTAATGATTGGCCGAAGTGGATTTCCAGGCTTGTGTGTCTTGACATTTCCATACGCATATCCAGGTTTATATTCCCCAATGATCTTTGGCAGGTGGAGTCCGGATTTCTTGGCGTTCACAGTTTCGATCAGTTTGTTGACCTTTGCTTTTAATTCGGCTGTAGTATATGTCATTCTTAAAAAAGACGAATATCTGGCGAAAATGAACATTATACTCTCTGACCAAACTAAGTTCCAAAGGGTAACGAAGGACACTACAGCCGAATTAAAAGCAAAGGTCAACAAACTGATCGAAACTGTGAACGCCAAGAAATCCGGACTCCACCTGCCAAAGATCATTGGGGAATATAAACCTGGATATGTTTATGGAAATGTCAAGACACACAAGCCTGGAAACCCACTTCGGCCAATCATTAGCCAGATACCCACACCCACGTACAGACTGGCGAAGCGACTCAACGGCCTGCTGACTCCTTATGTTCCTTGCGCCTTCAGCCTGAGGTCTCCAAAGGAATTTGTTGACTTACTGCGGGGCACACGGGCCACAGGGATAAGAGCCTCGTTGGACGTAGAATCGCTGTTTACCAGCGTACCTGTGGACGAGACAATCGGAATGATAGCCGACAGAGTGTATCGTGATCCAGCCTGTACTCCTGTTGACATACCAGAAAATATTCTGAGGAAACTACTCCAAGCTTGTACTAAAGAGGCACCCTTCTTGAGCCCGGATGGGCACATGTATAAGCAAGTAGATGGGGTCGCCATGGGTTCTCCCCTAGGTGTCCTGTTTGCAAACTTCTACATGGGTACCATCGAGCAAAAAGTCTTAGTCGACATGAACTTGAAACCGGCCATATACTGCAGGTATGTTGACGACATTTTTACACAGGTACCTGATGTCAGACATCTGCAGGAGCTGAAGGAGGCATTTGAGCAGAGTTCCGTGCTGCGTTTCACTTACATGATGGAAAAGGATGGGAAGCTGCCCTTTCTAGATGTAACAGTCATGGAAAAGGGCGGAGGTTTCCACACTGCAGTCTACACTAAGGAAACAAACATAGGAATGTGCCTAAATGCCAACAGCGACTGCCCAGACAGGTACAAGAGGAGTGTTGTTAACGCATATGTCGACCGTGCTCTCAGCCACAGCTCAGAATGGAAGCAAGTCGACGAAGAACTCTGTAGGGTAAGGCAGGTCCTGGTCAATAATGGCTTCTCCAATGGTTTCGTCGAAGACATCATAAGAAGGAAAGTGAAAAGCCATGCAACCTCTGAAGAGACAACTAACACAACACCGATACCCCCCTATTAGACTATTTTACAGGAACTTCTTTTCCACAGCTCATAAAACGGAGGAAAGGGTCCTGAAAGATATTGTTAATAGAAACGTTATCCCTACAGACAAAAATCAGAGGATACAAATGACGATTTACTATAAAACCAGAAAAACGGCCAGCCTACTCATGAGAAACTCTCCAGACACAAAACAGAACGCTTTAAAAGAGACTTACGTCGTCTATGCCTTCAAATGCCCTCTTGGGGACTGTAAGCTCCAAAAAACCCAGTATATAGGCAAGACAACAACATCTCTTTCTAGGCGTTTAACGATGCATAAGCAACAGGGCTCCATTAAGGAACATATAATCTCTTCCCACAACCAAACCATCGCCAGAGAAATCCTAGTAAACAACACAGAAATCATCGATAGATACAGCGATAGCAGGCGGCTTGACGTTTGCGAGGCACTACACATCAAGAAGTCAACACCAGCAATCAACAGCCAATTATTGCACAACTATATTCTACCCACCTTAAGACTCCGCTCCAATATAGAAGCATCAAGAAATATGGACCAATAGGCTTTCTACAAGCACTTCTATTCAATATCCATTGTTTCGTGTTCTGTCTTGTGTTGATGAAATTAATACCCTATTAATACTCTTGTTCTGTCTTGTGTTGATGAAATTAATACCCTATTAATGCCACATCTTGTTCTGTCTTGTGCTAATGCCACATCACCCCTTCCACCTCACTCAAATGTAGATATAAAATCGGAGATGCGTAAGTTCTATTCAGTTGTGTATTTGTGAACTAAAGTCTTTGAAAATGTAATAAGTTTTACGAAACGCGCTCGTGTCGCGTCAGACTAGAAATAAAAATGAATTTTGGAGAATTGATTTTTGATTTACCTCCAACAGTGAAAAGAAATGTACGAAAGATTGAGAAAATTCGTGTTAGAATTATTAAACTTACTTTTTCGGTCATATTTAATAATATATGTCTACAGGAAAGACTGCTACCAAAATATACTAATATACATATATATATATATATATATATATATATATATATATATATATATATATATATATATATATATATATATATATATATATATATATATATATATATATATATATATATATATATATATATATTGTGACGATAATCTCCTTCAAGAGATTGAGCCTGCTCTTCCCTCCACAATTACGTCGTAACAAACTATATAAAACTACTAGGGAAGAAATGTCCAACAACGACAACAACATCTCCAAGGTTTGCCAGAGCGCAAAACGTTGCAGCCAGAGACACCTGTTCAGACTCAAACCGCCAAACTACCTGTTGATCGCTACCGGCTCCGCTGATTGGTCGCCGGCCGGGCTGCAACTGCACTCCACCCCCCCATACTACTTGATGTCTGGGGTCGCCACGACCTCAGACCTCAGAATATTTAGTGCTTTCGCAGTTATCACTCCTCCCGGCTAAACGTTAGCGTGTACTGAGAGAGGTGGTAGCTTAAAGCCAATATTCCAGCACCTCCCTTTAATTTTGTGTTGCACTTCTTGTTATTTTATCTTAACGTAACTTTTCATTGTGTCATTTAATTATTCTTATTATTTTGATTGATTGATTTTATTATAAGAATTTGTTTGTCCATTTTTTCATGTTTTGATTTATTTAACGTAATTAAAATTTCATTGTTAAAATTTACTTGTGTTTTGTGTGTCTTCTCCTTACCTTACCACAGACGAAGTTCCAGTTTTTCTATTTTTTTTTATAACTATGTGACGAGGCCATACCCCTAGCCTTAAACAGCCGAACACCAACGCGTTACCGTCACAAGTTATATGGGGGCCTGTCCTAGGAGCTTCACTCAGGTACTGGTGCCAAGTGGTAATTTATGGTAAGCGTATTTAACTTTGTTAACGTAGCTTTACTATTTTTCATATTCAATTTCATTTTTTATAAGGTGCGGTGTATTGTGCATTACGATAGTAACATATGGTGAAGGTGAGACAACTTTGGATTACGTGGTGACTGTAGGCCGCAGTCATACTCTTAATTGGTCATCTCTCCCTCCTTGTTATTACTCGTGTTTACCATCTATGTCCCTTGAATATTTCTCATTCTGACAGATCATCATATTGGTACCCTGGTACTGTGGTCTGCCCCGGGTCAAGAGTACCCAATCTTCTGCAATCTGACTGTAGGAGGACAAAGAGGGCCATAGTTCCTCTAGCTCGAACTTTAGTTGCTGAATTGGGACCTCAGCAGCAGTTCTCGTCACCAGTTGACACCTCGCACCCCTACACGTCAGTCAGAGATGATGATACATACAACGGTAGGGAATTAGCTAACTTTTTCAGAGCACAAAAGTTCGCTAATTCTGTAAGTATCATATTAAATTCAGTAGGAAAAACTTGCTTTATGTCCTATAGAGACTTGGCAAGGTATGCCTACATCCTTGGACTACCAATTTTACTTTTGAAGCATTTAACTGTTTCATTTGTTTTCGAAACTCTGTTTCATTTGTTAGTAGGATTTTCTTGCCCTTATCCTCTTACATGAGTACCGGGTACAAGATTTCCTGCGCCCTTGATTTAATTTAATCATTTAACATCTTTTACTTAACTTTAATTGTTAAAGATCTCACAGGATAGGTACCAGTTGCCACGTTGTCCTGTTTCTGACATTCACTATTGAATATTCGTGTACCTTTATTTGCTAATTTCACCATGTTTCGTCTTCAAGCTTTCCGTACAAATCCAGCAGGTGAAATAGGGACTTTAAGTCGTGCCAAGAGGACTGAATTACAAACTCTTGCACATGAGTATCAACTAGAAGTTCCCTACCAAGCCAACAAAAATGACCTACACAACCTGTTGCTGGATTACTATTTAGAGCAAGGTAAGATAGACTCTGAAACTCATGAAACTTACTATATTGCAGATAAAACTGATTTGGCAACGCTGAAACTCAAGCTAGAGCTGGCCAAGATTGAAGAACGAACAGCTGCCATACGGAGGGACGAACAAGAACGCGAGGCCGCCTTGAGGAGAGAAGAACAAGAACGTGAGATTGCCTTACTCCAGGAGCGGGAACGCGTACGGCTTGAAACCAAACAACGCGAGTTGGAGATGCAACGCGAACATGACAAGCAACAAGCAACTCTGGCTCTAGAGTGTCGTCAACGGGAATACACGTTGGAAACTTCACACCTCGCTCAACGCCAGCAAGCTACTGCCAATCTTCCCGTCAGTTTTAATATATCACGTGCAAGTAAGTTAATGCCATCCTTTGTAGAAGCAGAAGTTGATGTGTTTTTCACCACCTTTGAAACTCTTGCTAATCAACTCAGTTGGCCTGTCGACCAATGGGCCACACTTCTCAGAGTCCATCTTACAGGTAGAGCTGCAGTCACACTCAGTACTCTGGCGTCTGAGAATGACTACCCGACTCTGAAACAAGCAGTGTTGGACGCCTACCTACTTTCCACCGAAAGTTATAGAAGGAAATTCCGTGACCACCTGAAGGCAAGTACCACTACCTTCCTCGAGTTTGCTAACACGAAACGGAGGTATTTCATGAAATGGCTGGAAGCAGCACATGTCTCTACTTTTACAGAACTCGTCAACCTGATGCTTGTTGAAGAATTCTTGAGACGTGTGCCGCCTCCTGTCCGCCTCTACTTAGCAGATAAAGAAGAAACCGACTACCTGAAGTGTGCTAAGTCGGCTGACACTTACAGCCTCATCCACCGGCTGACACCCGAACCATCCTCCAGTAAGAAGTCGTGGTACAGTTACGAGAAGGTGAGCCCCGATCAAGCTGGTTCACAACTGTACTGCAAGTATTGTAGACTCTATGGACATACCATAGACAAGTGTGGTAAGTCTCAATACAAGGGAACCACTGACCAACAAAGACCCAAACCAACTCCTCCTAAGTCCGGTAAGCCTGTGATGAATGTTGGTGTTGATGTTAATGATCTTTCTCTTTTCAGTAACCACCTGTATACTGGAACTGTCTCTGCCAACGGTTCAAATCCGGAGGGACGTTTCAAATTGAAGATCTTGAGGGACACAGCGGCTCTACAATCGATCATCTTGAAGTCGGCTGTGCCCAACATCGTCTACACCGGAGAAACAGTCTTCATCACTGACCTCACTGCTACCACTCCATACCCTCTCGCCAGAGTCCACCTGGATTGTCCCTACGTGAACGGGGAAGTCCAAGTCGCCGTCAGGGAAAAGCCTTTTCCCATGCCTGGAGTGCAACTTCTCCTAGGCAACGACTTGGCAGAAGACCTGCAACCGACCAACCTGATCGTCATGGACAAACCCCAGGTGTGTAACTCTGTTCCACTAAACCCTATTCTAGAGTATGTTCCAGCAGAGGTTCAAGAGAGTGATGAAGTTTCTCCTCCGGTTCTCGTGACCACCCGTGCACAAGCCGCACGTCCACAGCCAGCTGACTCTACTGCTACCGCTGTCCCTCAAGACCCTCAGAAACTACCCCCGCATCTGACCAAGTTGGAGTTCCGTAAGTTGCAGAGGGAAGATCTTACTTTAACACCATTGTTTTTCCAGGCTGAGACTCAACCCGACAGTATTCCTGGGTTCTTCCTAGAGAACGACTTACTCTACCGCAGATATAGACCCAGTAAACTGAAGGAGGAGGACGATTGGGCCAACATCGAACAACTTGTGATTCCCACCAGCCTGCGGCCCACTATTCTACACCTGGCCCATGGAGCGTTCTCCCACTACGGCTTCAACAAGACTTACCATGGAATTCGTCAAGACTACTACTGGCCAGGTATGGTAAATAACGTCAAACAGTACGTAAAACAGTGTCATACATGTCAGATGGCAGGCAAACCGAACATCTCCATTCCCAGAGCGCCACTGATTCCCATACAGGTGCCTGCGGAACCTTTCCACAGACTCATAATAGACTGTGTCGGTCCTGTACCTCGGACCAGTTCAGGTAACGCCTACATCCTAACCATCCTGTGTCCTACCACCAGATTTCCCATAGCAGTTCCAGTGAAGAACATCACGGCTGCTACGGTTATCAAACATCTATTGAAGATCTTCACTCAATACGGATTTCCCAGGGAGATTCAAAGTGACTGTGGTACCAACTTCACCAGTGATCTCTTCAAAAGGACACTGGAGGAGTTCAACATCAAACAGGTATTGTCCAGCCCCTATCATCCTGCTTCACAGGGTTCTCTTGAACGTAGTCATCAGACCATCAAAGCACTCTTGAAAAAGTTTTGTAGTGAAACCTCGAAGGATTGGGATAAGCAGATTGACCTAATAATGTGTATTTTCAGAAGTCTCCCCAATGAGTCCCTAGGAGTATCTCCTTATGAGATGCTCTACGGCCGTAAGTGCCGTACTCCCCTTAAGGCTTTCAAAGACTCTCTCCGAGATGCCACCTTCAGTGAACATCAGAATGTGCCCCAGTTTCTTCAAAACCTTCAACACATTCTAGAGAGAGTCCACCGTTTTGCCCATAATAATCTATTGAAAGCCCAGGTGAGAATGAAGACTCATTACGACCAGACCAGCAAAGTAAGAAAATTCAAGCCGGGAGACTTCGTCCTTGCCTACTTCCCTATCCCAGGTTCACCTTTACAAAACAGGTTTTCAGGACCCTACTGCGTCAAAGAGTGCAGGAATAATAACAACTACGTAATAGAGACTCCAGATAGGCGGCGGAAGACCCAGCTGTGCCACGTCAACCTCCTGAAGCAATATAATGGTACTCCTCCCACTGTCCTGACTAACTATTCCACCTTCACAGAACCCTACATCCACAGTGAGACCTTCCCAGCTTCTCCTCCCGAAAGCACTGACAAGGAGTCAGCGCTTTCTAATTCCAAAATCCTTAATGATCTTCCCAAATGCTTTCAGGATAATAATCGTGCTCCTTTGCCCTCTTCTAATTCCACTCTCACCTCGTCAGATAAGCCCTTCATCCTCCATGTCGACGCCAATGGTACCGACGTTGGTGGTGTCGTGATGCAGCAACGAGGCGAGAAAAATACACCTGTCAGCGACTACTGCTACAAGGAACTACGGAACAATTGGCAAGGAGCTACTCTTCCTCATCCTGAAGCTTCAGCACTTCACTCCACACCTGAAAAGTGCTCGGTCCACCATCAATACGGACCACACCACCCTACACCACCTGCAGCACGCCCACTTCCCATCTCAACATCTTCTACTATGGGCTTGCTACCTGCAGAAATTCAACCTGGAGACACGCTATACCAAGAGTCTGACAACATCTTAGCCCATGATCTCTCCAGAGTTTATGAAGTAGAAGAGACTCCATCCATTACTACACCACATAACGACGTACTTCTTCCAGAACCGCAGGCTTCGGGGGAGAGTTGTGACGATAATCTCCTTCAAGAGATTGAGCCTGCTCTTCCCTCCACAATTACGTCGTAACAAACTATATAAAACTACTAGGGAAGAAATGTCCAACAACGACAACAACATCTCCAAGGTTTGCCCGAGCGCAAAACGTTGCAGCCAGAGACACCTGTTCAGACTCAAACCGCCAAACTACCTGTTGATCGCTACCGGCTCCGCTGATTGGTCGCCGGCCGGGCTGCAACTGCACTCCACCCCCCCATACTACTTGATGTCTGGGGTCGCCACGACCTCAGACCTCAGAATATTTAGTGCTTTCGCAGTTATCACTCCTCCCGGCTAGACGTTAGCGTGTACTGAGAGAGGTGGTAGCTTAAAGCCAATATTCCAGCACCTCCCTTTAATTTTGTGTTGCACTTCTTGTTATTTTATCTTAACGTAACTTTTCATTGTGTCATTTAATTATTCTTATTATTTTGATTGATTGATTTTGTTATAAGAATTTGTTTGTCCATTTTTTCATGTTTTGATTTATTTAACGTAATTAAAATTTCATTGTTAAAATTTACTTGTGTTTTGTGTGTCTTCTCCTTACCTTACCACAGACGAAGTTCCAGTTTTTCTATTTTTTTTTATAACTATGTGACGAGGCCATACCCCTAGCCTTAAACAGCCGAACACCAACGCGTTACCGTCACAATATATATATATATGTCGTACCTAGTAGCCAGAACGCACTTCTCAGCCTACTATGCAAGGCCCGATTTGCCTAATAAGCCAAGTTTTCCTGAATTAATATATTTTCTCTAATTTTTGTCTATTGAAATGATAAATCTACCCATTTCATTATGTATGAGGTCAATTTTTTTTTACTGGAGTTAAAATTAACGTAGATATATGACCGAACCTAACCAACCCTACCTAACCTAACCTAACCTATCTTTATAGGTTAGGTTAGGTTAGGTAGCAGAAAAAGTTAGGTTAGATTAGGTTAGGTAGGTTAGGTAGTCGAAAAACAATAAATTCATGAAAACTTGGCTTATTAGGCAAATCGGGCCTTGCATAGTAGGCTGAGAAGTGCGTTCTGGCTACTAGGTACGACATATATATATATATATATATATATATATATATATATATATATATATATATATATATATATGTCGTACCTAGTAGCCAGAACTCACTTCTCAGCCTACTATTCAAGGCCCGATTTGCCTAATAAGCCAAGTTTTCCAGAATTAATATATTTACTATAATTTTTTTCTTATGAAATGATAAAGCAACCCTTTTCTCTATGTATGAGGTCAATTTCTTTTTATTGGAGTTAAAATTAACGTAGATATATGACCGAACCTAACCAACCCTACCTAACCTAACCTAACCTATATTTATAGGTAAGGTTAGGTTAGGTAGCGAAAAAAAGCTAGGTTAGGTTAGGTTAGGTAGGTTAGGTAGACGAAAAAACATTAATTCATGAAAACTTGGCTTATTAGGCAAATCGGGCCTTGAATAGTAGGCTGAGAAGTGCGTTCTGGCTATTAGGTACGACATATATATATATATATATATGTCGTACCTAGTAGCCAGAACGCACTTCTCAGCCTACTATGGAAGGCCCGATTTGCCTAACAAGCCAAGTTTTCCTGAATTAATATATTTTCTCTAATTTTTTTCTTATGAAATGATAAAGCTACCCATTTCATTATATATGAGGTCAATTTTTTTTATTGGAGTTAAAATTAACGTAGATATATGACCAAACCTAACCAACCCTACCTAACCTAACCTAACCTATCTTTAGAGGTTAGGTTAGGTTAGGTAGCAGAAAAAGTTAGGTTAGGTTAGTTTAGGTAGGTTAGGTAGTCGAAAAACAATTAATTCACGAAAACTTGGCTTATTAGGCAAATCGGGCCATGTATAGTAGGCTGAGAAGTGCGTTCTGGCTACTAGGTACGACATATATATATATATATATATATATATATATATATATATATATATATATATATGAATGAAAACTCACACCCCAGAAGTGACTCGAACCCATACTCCCAGAAGCAACGCAACTGGTAACTACAGGGCGCCTTAATCAAATCTTTAGAGGTTAGGTTAGGTTAGGTAGCAGAAAAAGTTAGGTTAGGTTAGTTTAGGTAGGTTAGGTAGTCGAAAAACAATTAATTCACGAAAACTTGGCTTATTAGGCAAATCGGGCCATGTATAGTAGGCCATGTATAGTAGGCGCCCTGTAGTTACCAGTTGCGTTGCTTCTGGGAGTATGGGTTCGAGTCACTTCTGGGGTGTGAGTTTTCATTCGCATATAGTCCTGGGGACCATTCAGGCTTGTTCGCATATATATATATATATATATATACATATATATATATATATATATATATATATATATATATATATATATTATATCTACATAAATAATAATGGAAATGTTCGTTTGTTCAAAATCGCTAATCTCCGAAAGTTCTTCACCGATTGCTTTAAAATTTTCACACAACGTTCCATTCGCATTTGGCAAGGTGTTTATATGCATACTATATAGCTGTCCCGTCTGTGACGGTAAAAAAAAAACATCCTTTTTTTTAAATTAGTTTTTCACGTGTTTTTCATATGAGAGAAAACTTCGAAACCTCTCTACCGATTGCTTTGAAAATTTGACACAACGTTGCATTCGAATAGGCACGTCTTTTTATGTACCTACTATATAGATGCCACCCCTGTGACAGGTAAAGACATGCGTTTTTTAAAAACAGCGCCATCTGTTGCACATAATAGCAACATGCACGCTATACTAAATATGTCACGAATTCCATTTTAATGTTTCCGATTGTATTAATAAATTTTATTTTCATAGATTTTGATTTATTTTCTTTTTTATTTAATTATTTTATGTGAATTGCGTTGGTATTAAGCTGTGTTGTTTACCATACCGTTCGTTTCGTGAGTATAGTTTATTTTTTTTATTGTTTCAAATTTTCATTTCATTTTTTAACTGTTTTTCTTATATTTCAGTGATGGGAACATCAGATCACTTGATGTTCCCAATTTTCTGATGGGAACATCAGACTATTCGGGAAGGCATCGGATGAGGGAGTGGGGATGACGAGGGAACGGAAGTAAAAGATGGTGGGGGAGGACGAAGGGAAAAGGGAGGGGGTAATGGTGGGGAAGGACGAGAGGACGGGGGAGTGTGGCATGGTGGGAAGGAAGAGGGGATGGTTGGGAGGCCGAGGAGACGGGTGATGGGGTAATGGTGGGGAGGACTGAGGGACATGGAAGGTTGTTGTGGCTCAGCAACGCACATGCGTAATACTATTTTATTTCGCGTCGAGGTTTCGTATTAAGGACAGTTCAGAAAGTCTGACGAATATATAAAATGATCCGGCCACTAAACTAACTATCACCTGCCAATATAACGTGGCGGTGAACACTGGTGGCTGGGCGAGGCGCTGTGGTTAGCTCCGTCGTGTCATTTAGCAATATTGCTGTCGCTTCGTCTGCATGAAACCGGCGTGTGGGAATATTGCTCAAAAATACTAACAATATTGATAGTTTTGCCTGGAGTTGGGCAGTTTGTGCTGGCTGTCCCTTCGTCTATGGTTGTGGAGTAATTCTATATCACTTAACGAGAGCCCCTGTATTCCCAGGTACCTAAACGTAAGAGAATTCGGTAGAAATATAACTGTATTTTTGTGTTTGTCGGGGAAAGGAAATTCTGAGAGGTGGATTTAATGATGAATTTATAGGATGAGTTGTGGTGGTGTGAGGTGGAGAGGTGTGGGTGAGGCAGGAGTCAGTGTGGCTGCAGCCGTCGTGGAGGGAGGGTGTACAGCGCTCCGCTCCGTACCTGGACCAGCTGAGCTCAACAGCTTCTGGTGATAGGACCATTACTGGTACTTAATAAACGTCAACGCGTTCCTTCCCCCTCACGCTCGCGGGCTATTGACGCGCTGGTAACAATGAGGATGAGATACAGCCTAGCCTAAGAAACTTATGGCGACAATTTAAAGTTTTATTTTACTGATAGGGAGAAAACCAATTTGTTAAAGTAATGATCAAGTGTTAAGTAGAATAATTAATTAACGTGATTTAGCATCCAAGCACTGATGATAATCATTCTCAGCTTATTACCTGGTGTTGTATTTGTCTATTGTATTCAGTAAACAGACTGTTGTAGTTACGTAGTCAGGAATAGACCTGTTTACTCGTGAGTAATAGTGATCTGTGAAACGATTGATCAACTCTACAGAATCCCTTGAGAGCGAGTGATAGTGACCTTGAATCAGATATCAAAACTGGACGTTTGGGTCTTAGGAAATTTCTGCTACTTAAGGTGGTGCGGCGAGTGGATGGTCAGTCCTGTTGAAACCAAGTCCTGTTGAAAGTGGCTAGCCAGTAAGGACTCCGAGTCTGACCTTAAATAGTAAAAACCCCGATTCTGTCCCCAGTGACGACCCCCTCTCTGACCCCCTAAGCAGTGACGACTCCTTCTCTGACCCCCTAAGCAGTGACGACTCCCTCTCTGGCCCCCTAAGCAGTGACGACCCCCTTCTCTGGCCCCCTAAGCAGTGACGACCCCCTTCTCTGACCCCCTAAACAGTGACGACCCCCTCTCTGACTCCCTAAGCAGTGACGACCCCCTCTCTGACCCCAGGCCAGGTTGACCTAACGCAGAGAGAGAGGGGTCAGTGGCGGGAGGCAGACAGTGCATTATAGTGACCATCATCGGAAAATCCTTTGATCGTAAACAAAAAAAAGTGGAGCAAAACAACTATTGGCGTTGGCATCATGTATGCCCTTCTGTTGGCACTCTTCCTCGCCACCACTACACCAGGTAAGACCCGAATGATAGGTTTTATCCACATTCATGCCAAATTATGCCAAAATTGTAATATAATTATTATGTTTATCTTGCATTCATATTCAAAGTCATCAAAATCGCATGATGGTAATTTTCCTTCTATCAAACGCAGTTGGTATCGTGTGTAGAAGATATGAATGTTTTACGAAATTGTTGAAAAACACGTGTAAATGCGGATTTTTATTTTTTTCAAAGTAATTATTGTAAATGTGTGTTAATTTTTCTAAATAAGACCCATCGTTTTTTAATTGTAGAAAGTAAATGGAAACTTGATGAAGTTCGCGTTTAAAACTGATTTATATTAATAGAATGATATTTGATATGTAGTGGAAGAATATCTTGACTCAGTCATACCTCAGAAAATATATTATTTACATGTTAAACTTTTTTGTAACTTGGTTCGTTATTTTCACATGAGACGCGCGTCAGGACGAGAGACCAACAGTGCTGGTCACTGATGTGGGTGACACTGTTGTAGGTGACACTGTTGTAGGTGACACTGTTGTAGGCGACACTGTTGTAGGTGACACTGTTGTAGGTGACACTGTTGTGGGCGACATTGTTGTAGGTGACACTGATGTAGGCGACACTGTTGTGGGCGACACTGTTGTGGGCGACACTGTTGTGGGCGACACTGTTGTAGGCGACACTGTTGTGGGTGACACTGTTGTGTCACCCACAGACAGTGTCGACATGTCAACCCTGATGTAGACATGTCAACCCTGATGACCTATGACCGCCGGTCACTCCGCCTTACAACTTAGATCTGATTCGTGATGTCACTGATGGTGACTTAACTCAATTAGAATACTCTTGATATTGTACCCAGTACTTATTATACAATACAATTTTAATATAAAATGAATAAAGGCTAATTTCTCTAAATTACTGAATACTATAGGATGGTTCATTATACGAAGCTATGAACAAAGCGTCGATTATTTTCACCGCGAACTCCCCTGGGGTCAGGTCCCGGGTCATCACACGGGCCCAGCTTCCCATTCTCTTTTGTCGATAAACCACTCTGGATAATTCTTACAACCAGCCTAGTTTGTTACAGCGACACTGTTGTAGGTGACACTGTTGTGGGCGACACTGTTGTAGGCGACACTGTTGTAGGTGACACTGTTGTAGGTGACACTGTTGTAGGTGACACTGATGTAGGCAAGAGATCACAGCTGGAGGCGAGAGGTCACAGCTGGAGGCGAGAGGTCACAGCTGGAGGCGAGAGGTCACAGCTGGAGGCGAGAGGTCCCTGTTGGTGACCTGTCGTCTACAGCTACAGTCTGGGTCAAAAATTTCAAAAGTAATGTTTTAATGATATTCCAGTGTCCCGTGGTACCCTGGGTTACTGTGTGGTACCCAGGGTTACTGTGTGGTACCCTGGGTTACTGTTTGGTACCCAGGGTTACTGTGTGGTACCCTGGGTTACTGTATGGTACCCAAGGTTACTGTGTGGTACCCTGGGTTACTGTATGGTACCCTGGGTTACTGTATGGTACCCAGGGTTACTGTGTGGTACCCTGGGTTACTGTGTGGTACCCAGGGTTACTGTATGGTACCCAGGGTTACTGTGTGGTACCCTGGGTTACTGTATGGTACCCTGGGTTACTGTATGGTACCCAGGGTTACTGTGTGGTACCCTGGGTTACTGTATGGTACCCAGGGTTACTGTGTGGTAACCAGGGTTACTGTATGGTACCCAGGGTTACTGTGTGGTACCCTGGGTTACTGTATGGTACCCTGAGTTACTGTGTGGTACCCAGGGTTACTGTTGGTACCCAGGGTTACTGTATGGTACCCTGGGTTACTGTGTGGTACCCTGGGTTACTGTATGGTACCCTGGGTTACTGTATGGTACCCAGGGTTACTGTATGGTACCCTGGGTTACTGTGTGGTACCCTGGGTTACTGTATGGTACCCTGGGTTACTGTATGGTACCCAGGGTTACTGTATGGTACCCTGGGATACTGTGTGGTACCCAGGGTTACTGTGAGGTACCCAGGGTTACTGTATGGTACCCAGGGTTACTGTATGGTACCATGGAATACTGTGTGGTACCCAGGGTTACTGTGTGGTACCCAGGGTTACTGTATGGTACCCAGGGTTACTGTATGGTACCCTGGGATACTGTGTGGTACCCTGGGTTACTGTGTGGTACCCAGGGTTACTGCATGGTACCCTGGGTTACTGTATGGTACCCAGGGTTACTGTATGGTACCCAGGGTTACTGTATGGTACCCTGGGTTACTGTGTGGTACCCTGTGTTACTCCTGATACCCAGGGTTACTGTATGGTACCCAGGGTTACTGTATGGTACCCAGGGTTACTGTATGGTACCCTGGGTTACTGTGTGGTACCCTGGGTTACTCTTGATACCCAGGGCCACTGTATGGTACCCAGGGTTACTGTGTGGTATCCAGGGTTACTGTATGGTACCCAGGGTTACTGTATGGTACCCAGGGTTACTATATGGTACCCAGGTTTACTGTATGGTACCCTGGGTTACTGTATGGTACCCTGGGTTACTGTGTGGTACCCTGGGTTACTCTTGATACCCAGGGTTACTGTATGGTACCCAGGGTTACTGTGTGGTACCCTGGGTTACTGTATGGTACCCAGGGTTACTGTATGGTACGCAGGGTTACTGTATGGTACCCAGGGTTACTCTATGGTACCCTGGGTTACTGTGTGGTACCCTGGGTTACTCTTGATACCCAGGGTTACTGTATGGTACCCAGGGTTACTCTATGGTACCCAGGGTTACTGTATGGTACCCTGGGTTACTGTGTGGTACCCTGGGTTACTCTTGATACCCAGGGTTACTGTATGGTACCCAGGGTTACTGTGTGGTACCCAGGGTTACTGTATGGTACCCAGGGTTACTGTATGGTACCCAGGGTTACTGTATGGTACCCAGGGTTACTGTATGGTACCCAGGGTTACTGTATGGTACCCTGGGTTACTGTGTGGTACCCTGGGTTACTCTTGATACCCAGGGTTACTGTATGGGACCCAGGGTTACTGTATGGTACCCTGGGTTACTGTGTGGTACCCTGGGTTACTGTATGGTACCCAGGGTTACTCTTGACACCCAGGGTTACTGTATGGGACCCAGGGTTACTGTATGGTACCCTGGGTTACTGTGAGGTACCCAGGGTTACTGTATGGTACCCAGGGTTACTGTATGGTACCCTGGGTTACTGTATGGTACCTTGGGTTACTGTGTGGTACCCAGGGTTACTGTATGGTACCCAGGGTTACTGTATGGTACCCAGGGTTACTGTGTGGTACCCTGGGTTACTGTGTGGTACCCAGGGTTACTGTGTGGTACCCAGGGTTACTGTATGGTACCCAGGGTAACTGTATGGTACCTTGGGATACTGTGTGGTACCCAGGGTTACTGTATGGTGCCCAGGGTTACTGTATGGTACCCAGGGTTGCTGTGTGGTACCCAGGGTTACTGTGTGGTACCCAGGGTTACTGTGTGGTACCCAGGGTTACTGTATGGTACCCTGGGTTACTGTGTGGTACCCTGGGATACTGCATGGTACCCTGGGTTACTGTTTGGTACCCTGGGTTACTGTGTGGTACCCTGGGGTACTGCATGGTACCCTGGGATACTGCATGGTACCCTGGGTTACTGTTTTGTACCCTGGGTTACTGTGTGGTACCCTGGGTTACTGTATGGTACCCTGCGGTACTTCATGGTTCAGCTATTATCATGAAAACTCGAAACATTTAAAAACATTTGAAAATAATTGGGGGGAAATACCAAAGTGCCTGAGAAAGGCGCCGTTTAAATATAGAAAATGGGATGAGGGGAATAAACTGTTATTGGTGTGTGAGGATGAAGGTGAGAGAGGGAGCAGCACCCGACATGAACTAGGAGGAGCGACGACCGGAGTTGTGCAGCTATTGGTGAACACGGATCACCAGTTAGGAGTGAAGGGAGGACGCTACTGGTGGAGGTTTGTGGTGAACTGTTGAGCAATACTGCAGGATGTTGTGCACCGCTAGGTACCGGGGTGTACTGAGCGTGGCTGTGCAACACTAGGTACCGGGGTGTACTGAGCGGTGCTGTGCAACACTAGGTACCGGGGTGTACTGAGCGGTGCTGTGCAACACTAGGTACCGGGGTGTACTGAGCGTGGCTGTGCAACACTAGATACCGGGGTGTACTGAGCGGTGCTGTGCAACACTAGGTACCGGGGTGTACTGAGCGGTGCTGTGCAACACTAGGTACCGGGGTGTACTGAGCGGTGCTGTGCAACACTAGATACCGGGGTGTACTGAGCGGTGCTGTGCAACACTAGGTACCGGGGTGTACTGAGCGGTGCTGTGCAACACTAGGTACCGGGGTGTACTGAGCGGTGCTGTGCAACACTAGATACCGGGGTGTACTGAGCGGTGCTGTGCAACACTAGGTACCGGGGTGTACTGAGCGGTGCTGTGCAACACTAGGTACCGGGGTGTACTGAGCGGGGCTGTGCAACACTAGGTACCGGGGTGCACTGAGCGTGGCTGTGCAACACTAGGTACCAGGGTGTACTGAGCGGGGCTGTGCAACACTAGGTACCGGGGTGTACTGAGCGGGGCTGTGCAACACTAGGTACCGGGGTGTACTGAGCGGTGCTGTGCAACACTAGGTACCGGGGAGTACTGAGCGTGGCTGTGCAACACTAGGTACCGGGGTGTACTGAGCGGGGCTGTGCAACACTAGGTACCGGGGTGTACTGAGCGGTGCTGTGCAACACTAGGTATCGGGGTGTACTGAGCGGGGCTGTGCAACACTAGGTACCGGGGTGTACTGAGCGTGCCTGTGCAACACTAGGTACCGGGGTGTACTGAGCGGGGCTGTGCAACACTAGGTACCGGGGTGTACTGAGCGGGGCTGTGCAACACTAGGTACCGGGGTGTACTGAGCGGGGCTGTGCAACACTAGGTACCGGGGTGTACTGAGCGGTGCTGTGCAACACTAGGTACCGGGGTGTACTGAGCGTGCCTGTGCAACACTAGGTACCGGGGTGTACTGAGCGGGGCTGTGCAACACTAGGTACCGGGGTGTACTGAGCGTGGCTGTGCAACACTAGGTACCGGGGTGTACTGAGCATGGCTGTGCAACACTAGGTACCGGGATGTACTGAGCGGGGCTGTGCAACACTAGGTACCGGGGTGTACTGAGCGGGGCTGTGCAACAATAGATACCGGGGTGTACTGAGCGGGGCTGTGCAACACTAGGTACCGGGGTGTACTGAGCGTGGCTGTGCAACACTAGGTACCGGGGTGTACTGAGCGGGGCTGTGCAACACTAGGTACCGGGGTGTACTGAGCGGGGCTGTGCAACAATAGGTACCGGGGTGTACTGAGCGGGGCTGTGCAACACTAGGTACCGGGGTGTACTGAGTGGGGCTGTGCAACACTAGGTACCGGGGTGTACTGAGCGTTGCTGTGCACCACTAGGTACCGTGGTGTACTGAGCGGGGCTGTGCAACACTAGGTACCGGGGTGTACTGAGCGAGGATTAATGCCTTGGGTAACTGCTAGCTGCCCTGGGTCACTGCTAGCTGCCCGGGGTCACTGCTAGCTGCCCTGGGTCACTGCTAGCTGCCCTGGGTCACTGCTAGCTGCCCTGGGTCACTGCTAGCTGCCCTAGGTCACTGCTAGCTGCCCTGGGTCACTGCTAGCTGCCCTGGGTCACTGCTAGCTGCCCTGGGTCACTGCTAGCTGCCCTGGGTCACTGCTAGCTGCCCTGGGTCACTGCTAGCTGCCCTGGGTAACTGCTAGCTGCCCTGGGTCACTGCTAGCAGCCCTGGGTCACTGCAAGCTGCCCTGGATCACTGCTAACAGCCCTGGGTCACTGCTAGCTACCCTGGGTCACTGCTAGCTGCCCTGGGTCACTGCTAGCTGCCCTGGATCACTGCTAGCTGCCCTGGGTCACTGCTAGCTGCTCTGGGTCACTGCTAGCTGCTCTGAGTCACTGCTAGCTGCCCTGGGTCACTGCTAGCTGCCCTGGGTCACTGCTAGCTGTCCCTGGGTCACTGCTAGCGGTCCCGGGTCACTGCTAGCTGCCCTGGGTCACTGCTAGATGCCCTGGGGTCACTGCTAGCTGTCCCGGGTCACTGCTAGCGGTCCAGGGTCACTGCTAGCTATCCCGCGTCACTGCTAGCTGGCATGGGTCACTGCTAGCTGCCCTGGGTCACTGCTAGCTGCCCTGGGTCACTGCTAGCTGTCCCTGGTCACTGCTAGCTGCCCTGGGTCACTGCTAGCTGCTCTGGGTCACTGCTAGCTGCTCTGGGTCACTGCTAGCTGCCCTGGGTCACTGCTAGCTGCCCTGGGTCACTGCTGGCTGCCCTGGGTCACTGCTAGCTGCCCTGGGTCACTGCTAGCTGCCTTGGGGTCACTGCTAGCTGTCACGGGTCACTGCTAGCTGCCCTGGGGTCACTGGTAGCTGCCCTGGGTCACTGCTAGCTGCCCCTGGTCACTGCTAGCTGTCCCGGGTCACTGCTAGCTGTCCCGGGTCACTGCTAGCTGCCCTGGGTCACTGCTAGCGGTCCCGGGTCACTGCTAGCTTCCCTGGGGTCACTGCTAGCTGTCCCGGGTCACTGCTAGCTGTCCCGGGTCACTGCTAGCTGCTTTGAGTCACTGAAAGCTTTCCCTAGTCACTGCTAGCTGCCCTGGGTCACTACTAGCTGCCCTGGGTCACTGCTAGCTGCCCTGGGTCACTGCTAGCTGCCCTGGGGTCACTGCCAGCTGCCCTGGGTCACTGCTAGCTGTCCCGGGTCACTGCTAGCTGTCCCGGGTCACTGCTAGCTGCCCTGGGTCACTGCTAGCTGCCCTGGGTCACTGGTAGCTGCCCTGCGGTCACTGCTAGCTGCCCTGGGGTCACTGCTAGCTGTCCCGGGTCACTGCTAGGTGCCCTGGGTCACTGCTAGCTGCCCTGGGTCACTGCTAGCTGCCCTTGGTCACTGCTAGCTGCCCTGGGTCACTGCTAGCTGCCCTGGGGTCACTGCTAGATACCCCTGGTCACTGCTAGCTGTCCCGGGTCACTGCTAGCTGTCCCGGGTCACTGCTAGCTGCTTTGAGTCACTGAAAGCTTTCCCTAGTCACTGCTAGCTGCCCTGGGTCACTACTAGCTGCCCTGGGTTACTGCTAGCTGCCCTGGGTCACTGCTAGCTGCCCTGGGGTCACTGCTAGCTGCCCCTGGTCACTGCTAGCTGTCCCGGGTCACTGCTAGCTGTCCCGGGTCACTGCTAGCTGCTTTGAGTCACTGAAAGCTTTCCCTAGTCACTGCTAGCTGCCCTGGGTCACTACTAGCTGCCCTGGGTCACTGCTAGCTGCCCTGGGTCACTGCTAGCTGCCCTGGGGTCACTGCTAGCTGCCCCTGGTCACTGCTAGCTGCCCTGGGTCACTGCTAGCTGCCCTGGGTCACTGCTAACTGCCCTGGGTCACTGCTAGCTGCCCTGGGTCACTGCTAGCTGCCCTGGGTCACTGCTAGCTGCTCTGGGTCACTGCTAGCTGCTCTGGGTCACTGCTAGCTGCCCTGGGTCACTGCTAGCTGCCTTGGGTCACTGCTAGCTGCCCTGGGTCACTGCCAGCTGCCCGGGGTCACTACTAGCTGCCCTGGGTCACTGCTAGCTGCCCTGGGTCACTGCTAGCTGCCCTGGGTCACTGCTAGCTGCCCTGGGGTCACTGCTAGCTGTCCCGGGTCACTGCTAGCTGTCCAGGGTCACTGCTAGCTGTCCAGGGTCACTGCTAGCTGCCCTGGGTCACTGCTAGCTGCCCTGGGTCACTGCTAGCTGCCCTGGGTCACTGCTAGCTGCCCTGGGTTCACTGCTAGCTGTCCCGGGTCACTGCTAGCTGCTCTTGGTCACTGCTAGCTGCCCTGGGTCACTGCTAGCTGTCCCGGGTCACTGCTAGCTGCCCTGGGTCACTGCTAGCTGCCCTGGGTCACTGCTAGCTGTCCCGGGTCACTGCTAGCTGTCCAGGGTCACTGCTAGCTGCCCTGGGTCACTGCTAGGTGCCCTGGGTCACTGCTAGGTGCCCTGGGTCACTGCTAGCTGCCCTGGGTTCACTGCTAGCTGCCCTGGGTCACTGCTAGCTGTCCCGGGTCACTGCTAGCTGCCCTGGGTCACTGCTAGGTGCCCTGGGTCACTGCTAGCTGCCCTGGGTCACTGCTAGGTGCCCTGGGTCACTGATAGCTGCCCTGGGTCACTGCTAGTTGCCCTGGGTCACTGCTAGTTGCCCTGGGTCACTGCTAGCTGCCCTGGGTCACTGCTAGCTGCTCTGGGTTACTGCTAGCTGCCCTGGGTCACTGCTAGCTGCCCTGGGTCACTGCTAGCTGCCCTGGGTCACTGCTAGCTGCCCTGGGTCACTGCTAGCTGCCCTGGGTCACTGCTAGTTGCCCTGGGTCACTGCTAGCTGCCCTGGGTCACTGCTAGCTGCCCTGGGTCACTGCTTGCTGCCCTGGGTCGGCGTTCAATCCCTGACCGTCCAAGTGGTTGGGCACAATTCGTTCCTCCCCCCCCCCCCCCCCCCCCTCCTATCCCATCCGAAATCGAAATCCTTATCCCTTTCCAGTGCTATATAGTCGTAATGGCTTGGCGCCTTTCCCTGATAATTCCCTTCCCTCTTTGCTGTGACTTGACTTTGATAAATGGATGGATGGATAAATGGATGGATGAATGGTTATAGAGATGGATGACACGTGCGCGCCCCATGACACACACACACGCCTCAGAACACATACACGACTCATGACACAGTCATCGTGACACACAGATCTCCAGGACATCAAGAAACATTAATGCCCTATGACGCAGATGTGACTAACACACATATGCCCCCTTGACACATTGATATCTCATGATATATGCTTTCAAACCCATTGATGCCCCATGACACATACGTCCTGTGACACACACATGACACTCTCATAACTCACTCCCATGACACATCGGCAGCCCAGTGATAAACACACACCTGTGACATTCAGAAGCTTGGATACATACAGACGGCCCGTGACACAGTCATTGGTGTATCCAGTGTCCTGATCATTCACACACGGACACACACACACAAGGGGCTACATGGCCCATCAGAGCCACGTGGCCCATCAGAGCCACGTGGCCCATCAGAGCCACGTGGCCCATCAGAGCCACGTGGCCCATCAGAGCCCCGTGGCCCATCAGAGCCACGTGGCCCATCAGAGCCACGTGGCCCATCAGAGCCACGTGGCCCATCAGAGCCACAAGATAGGTGCGAGAATAAGAGTGTTGGCGGCCAGAGAGGACACGGCGTCAAGACCATTCCCAGGAGGACAATTACAGTGTTGTTACCACGTCGACCCGTCGTCTGGGGGAGGTACACAGTGTGAGCCTTATACCCCGCTTCTCCCAGTATATACTCCAGTGTCAACACACTCCCGGACTACAGTATATGTTCTGGTGGCTTACCACCTCTACCCTAGCTCATAATATATATAAGTGCCGCCGGATGGAAATATATAAATAAACACAAGTTAAATGTATGCTATATAATATAGACGTGCTAAATTGTATAGACGTGTTATATTGAAGCTTATATGAGGATATAATTTGTACATGTCAGGGCTCACACTAAGGCTGTTGTTACATTCTTTGATCAGAGCGGACTCAATCACGTTTTCTTCAACGAAACCCTTACTTTTAACAATACATTTCGCCACTCTGAAGTCGCTGGAATGATCACATAAACTGGAAAGTAAATACAAGGCGCTGGAGTGTTGGGCTGTACGAATAGCATATGAATGTTGTTTTAAACGTGAGGAAAGAAATTTACCAATAACACACACACACACACACACACACACACACACACACACACACACACACACACACACACTTACACACACACACACACACACACACACACACACACACACACACACACACACACAGAGTGGGGCCTAGTAGCCTGGTGGATAGTGCGCAGAACTGATAATTCTGTGGCGCGCGTCCGATTCCCGCACCAGACAGAAACAAATGGGCAAAGTTTCTTTCACCCTGAATGCCCCTGTTACCTAGCAGTAAATAGGTACCTGGGAGTTAGTCAGCTGTCATGGGCTGCTTCCTGGTGTGTGTGTGTGTGTGTGGTGTGAAAAAAAGTACATAGTAAACAGTTGATTGACAGTTGAGAGACGGGCCGAAAGAGCAAAGCTCAACCCCCTCGAACACAACTACGTGAATACAACTAGGTGAATACACACACATACATATATGTATATGCGAACAAGCCTGAATGGTCCCCAGGACAATATGCAACTGAAAACTCACACCCCAGAAGTGACTCGAACCCATACTCCCAGAAGCAACGCAACTGGTATGTACAAGACGCCTTAATCCACTTGACCATCACGACCGGACATAATGAGGTGATAGCCGAGGCTATTTGAACCACCCCACCGCCGGCACTCGGATAGTAATCTTGGGCATAGCATTTTACCAAATCACCTCATTCTTTGGGGCACACGTGAGGAACACAAATGCGAACAAGCCTGAATGGTCCCCAGGACAATATGCAACTGAAAACTCACACCCCAGAAGTGACTCGAACCCATACTCCCAGAAGCAACGCAACTGGTATGTACAAGATGCCTTAATCCACTTGACCATCACGACCGGACATAATGAGGTGATAGCCGAGGCTATTTGAACCACCCCACCGCCGGCACTCCGATAGTAATCTTGGGCATAGCATTTTACCAAATCACCTCATTCTTTGGGGCACACGTGAGGAACACAAATGCGAACAAGCCTGAATGGTCCCCAGGACAATATGCAACTGAAAACTCACACCCCAGAAGTGACTCGAACCCATACTCCCAGAAGCAACGCAACTGGTATGTACAAGACGCCTTAATCCATTTGACCATCACGACCGGACATAATGAGGTGATAGCCGAGGCTATTTGAACCACCCCACCGCCGGCACTCCGATAGTAATCTTGGGCATAGCATTTTACCAAATCACCTCATTCTTTGGGGCACACGTGAGGAACACAAATGCGAACAAGCCTGAATGGTCCCCAGGACAATATGCAACTGAAAACTCACACCCCAGAAGTGACTCGAACCCATACTCCCAGAAGCAACGCAACTGGTATGTACAAGACGCCTTAATCCACTTGACCATCACGACCGGACATAATGAGGTGATAGCCGAGGCTATTTGAACCACCCCACCGCCGGCACTCGGATAGTAATCTTGGGCATAGTATTTTACCAAATCACCTCATTCTTTGGGGCACACGTGAGGAACACAAATGCGAACAAGCCTGAATGGTCCCCAGGACAATATGCAACTGAAAACTCACACCCCAGAAGTGACTCGAACCCATACTCCCAGAAGCAACGCAACTGGTATGTACAAGACGCCTTAATCCACTTGACCATCACGACCGGACATAATGAGGTGATAGCCGAGGCTATTTGAACCACCCCACCGCCGGCACTCGGATAGTAATCTTGGGCATAGCATTTTACCAAATCACCTCATTCTTTGGGGCACACGTGAGGAACACAAATGCGAACAAGCCTGAATGGTCCCCAGGACAATATGCAACTGAAAACTCACACCCCAGAAGTGACTCGAACCCATACTCCCAGAAGCAACGCAACTGGTATGTACAAGACGCCTTAATCCACTTGACCATCACGACCGGACATAATGAGGTGATAGCCGAGGCTATTTGAACCACCCCACCGCCGGCACTCGGATAGTAATCTTGGGCATAGCATTTTACCAAATCACCTCATTCTTTGGGGCACACGTGAGGAACACAAATGCGAACAAGCCTGAATGGTCCCCAGGACAATATGCAACTGAAAACTCACACCCCAGAAGTGACTCGAACCCATACTCCCAGAAGCAACGCAACTTGTATGTACAAGACGCCTTAATCCACTTGACCATCACGACCGGACATAATGAGGTGATAGCCGAGGCTATTTGAACCACCCCACCGCCGGCACTCGGATAGTAATCTTGGGCATAGCATTTTACCAAATCACCTCATTCTTTGGGGCACACGTGAGGAACACAAATGCGAACAAGCCTGAATGGTCCCCAGGACAATATGCAACTGAAAACTCACACCCCAGAAGTGACTCGAACCCATACTCCCAGAAGCAACGCAACTGGTATGTACAAGATGCCTTAATCCACTTGACCATCACGACCGGACATAATGAGGTGATAGCCGAGGCTATTTGAACCACCCCACCGCCGGCACTCGGATAGTAATCTTGGGCATAGTATTTTACCAAATCACCTCATTCTTTGGGGCACACGTGAGGAACACAAATGCGAACAAGCCTGAATGGTCCCCAGGACAATATGCAACTGAAAACTCACACCCCAGAAGTGACTCGAACCCATACTCCCAGAAGCAACGCAACTGGTATGTACAAGACGCCTTAATCCACTTGACCATCACGACCGGACATAATGAGGTGATAGCCGAGGCTATTTGAACCACCCCACCGCCGGCACTCGGATAGTAATCTTGGGCATAGCATTTTACCAAATCACCTCATTCTTTGGGGCACACGTGAGGAACACAAATGCGAACAAGCCTGAATGGTCCCCAGGACAATATGCAACTGAAAACTCACACCCCAGAAGTGACTCGAACCCATACTCCCAGAAGCAACGCAACTGGTATATACAAGACGCCTTAATCCACTTGACCATCACGACCGGACATAATGAGGTGATAGCCGAGGCTATTTGAACCACCCCACCGCCGGCACTCGGATAGTAAACTTGGGCATAGCATTTTACCAAATCACCTCATTCTTTGGGGCACACGTGAGGAACACAAATGCGAACAAGCCTGAATGGTCCCCAGGACAATATGCAACTGAAAACTCACACCCCAGAAGTGACTCGAACCCATACTCCCAGAAGCAACGCAACTTGTATGTACAAGACGCCTTAATCCACTTGACCATCACGACCAGACATAATGAGGTGATAGCCGAGGCTATTTGAACCACCCCACCGCCGGCACTCGGATAGTAATCTTGGGCAAAGCATTTTACCAAATCACCTCATTCTTTGGGGCACACGTGAGGAACACAAATGCGAACAAGCCTGAATGGTCCCCAGGACAATATGCAACTGAAAACTCACACCCCAGAAGTGACTCGAACCCATACTCCCAGAAGCAACGCAACTGGTATGTACAAGACGCCTTAATCCACTTGACCATCACGACCGGACATAATGAGGTGATAGCCGAGGCTATTTGAACCACCCCACCGCCGGCACTCGGATAGTAATCTTGGGCATAGTATTTTACCAAATCACCTCATTCTTTGGGGCACACGTGAGGAACACAAATGCGAACAAGCCTGAATGGTCCCCAGGACAATATGCAACTGAAAACTCACACCCCAGAAGTGACTCGAACCCATACTCCCAGAAGCAACGCAACTGGTATGTACAAGACGCCTTAATCCACTTGACCATCACGACCGGACATAATGAGGTGATAGCCGAGGCTATTTGAACCACCCCACCGCCGGCACTCGGATAGTAATCTTGGGCATAGCATTTTACCAAATCACCTCATTCTTTGGGGCACACGTGAGGAACACAAATGCGAACAAGCCTGAATGGTCCCCAGGACAATATGCAACTGAAAACTCACACCCCAGAAGTGACTCGAACCCATACTCCCAGAAGCAACGCAACTGGTATGTACAAGATGCCTTAATCCACTTGACCATCACGACCGGACATAATGAGGTGATAGCCGAGGCTATTTGAACCACCCCACCGCCGGCACTCGGATAGTAATCTTGGGCATAGTATTTTACCAAATCACCTCATTCTTTGGGGCACACGTGAGGAACACAAATGCGAACAAGCCTGAATGGTCCCCAGGACAATATGCAACTGAAAACTCACACCCCAGAAGTGACTCGAACCCATACTCCCAGAAGCAACGCAACTGGTATGTACAAGACGCCTTAATCCACTTGACCATCACGACCGGACATAATGAGGTGATAGCCGAGGCTATTTGAACCACCCCACCGCCGGCACTCGGATAGTAATCTTGGGCATAGCATTTTACCAAATCACCTCATTCTTTGGGGCACACGTGAGGAACACAAATGCGAACAAGCCTGAATGGTCCCCAGGACAATATGCAACTGAAAACTCACACCCCAGAAGTGACTCGAACCCATACTCCCAGAAGCAACGCAACTGGTATATACAAGACGCCTTAATCCACTTGACCATCACGACCGGACATAATGAGGTGATAGCCGAGGCTATTTGAACCACCCCACCGCCGGCACTCGGATAGTTAACTTGGGCATAGCATTTTACCAAATCACCTCATTCTTTGGGGCACACGTGAGGAACACAAATGCGAACAAGCCTGAATGGTCCCCAGGACAATATGCAACTGAAAACTCACACCCCAGAAGTGACTCGAACCCATACTCCCAGAAGCAACGCAACTTGTATGTACAAGACGCCTTAATCCACTTGACCATCACGACCAGACATAATGAGGTGATAGCCGAGGCTATTTGAACCACCCCACCGCCGGCACTCGGATAGTAATCTTGGGCAAAGCATTTTACCAAATCACCTCATTCTTTGGGGCACACGTGAGGAACACAAATGCGAACAAGCCTGAATGGTCCCCAGGACAATATGCAACTGAAAACTCACACCCCAGAAGTGACTCGAACCCATACTCCCAGAAGCAACGCAACTGGTATGTACAAGACGCCTTAATCCACTTGACCATCACGACCGGACATAATGAGGTGATAGCCGAGGCTATTTGAACCACCCCACCGCCGGCACTCGGATAGTAATCTTGGGCATAGCATTTTACCAAATCACCTCATTCTTTGGGGCACACGTGAGGAACACAAATGCGAACAAGCCTGAATGGTCCCCAGGACAATATGCAACTGAAAACTCACACCCCAGAAGTGACTCGAACCCATACTCCCAGAAGCAACGCAACTGGTATGTACAAGACGCCTTAATCCACTTGACCATCACGACCGGACATAATGAGGTGATAGCCGAGGCTATTTGAACCACCCCACCGCCGGCACTCGGATAGTAATCTTGGGCATAGCATTTTACCAAATCACCTCATTCTTTGGGGCACACGTGAGGAACACAAATGCGAACAAGCCTGAATGGTCCCCAGGACAATATGCAACTGAAAACTCACACCCCAGAAGTGACTCGAACCCATACTCCCAGAAGCAACGCAACTTGTATGTACAAGACGCCTTAATCCACTTGACCATCACGACCGGACATAATGAGGTGATAGCCGAGGCTATTTGAACCACCCCACCGCCGGCACTCCGATAGTAATCTTGGGCATAGCATTTTACCAAATCACCTCATTCTTTGGGGCACACGTGAGGAACACAAATGCGAACAAGCCTGAATGGTCCCCAGGACAATATGCAACTGAAAACTCACACCCCAGAAGTGACTCGAACCCATACTCCCAGAAGCAACGCAACTGGTATGTACAAGACGCCTTAATCCACTTGACCATCACGACCGGACATAATGAGGTGATAGCCGAGGCTATTTGAACCACCCCACCGCCGGCACTCGGATAGTAATCTTGGGCATAGTATTTTACCAAATCACCTCATTCTTTGGGGCACACGTGAGGAACACAAATGCGAACAAGCCTGAATGGTCCCCAGGACAATATGCAACTGAAAACTCACACCCCAGAAGTGACTCGAACCCATACTCCCAGAAGCAACGCAACTGGTATGTACAAGACGCCTTAATCCACTTGACCATCACGACCGGACATAATGAGGTGATAGCCGAGGCTATTTGAACCACCCCACCGCCGGCACTCGGATAGTAATCTTGGGCATAGCATTTTACCAAATCACCTCATTCTTTGGGGCACACGTGAGGAACACAAATGCGAACAAGCCTGAATGGTCCCCAGGACAATATGCAACTGAAAACTCACACCCCAGAAGTGACTCGAACCCATACTCCCAGAAGCAACGCAACTGGTATATACAAGACGCCTTAATCCACTTGACCATCACGACCGGACATAATGAGGTGATAGCCGAGGCTATTTGAACCACCCCACCGCCGGCACTCGGATAGTAAACTTGGGCATAGCATTTTACCAAATCACCTCATTCTTTGGGGCACACGTGAGGAACACAAATGCGAACAAGCCTGAATGGTCCCCAGGACAATATGCAACTGAAAACTCACACCCCAGAAGTGACTCGAACCCATACTCCCAGAAGCAACGCAACTTGTATGTACAAGACGCCTTAATCCACTTGACCATCACGACCAGACATAATGAGGTGATAGCCGAGGCTATTTGAACCACCCCACCGCCGGCACTCGGATAGTAATCTTGGGCAAAGCATTTTACCAAATCACCTCATTCTTTGGGGCACACGTGAGGAACACAAATGCGAACAAGCCTGAATGGTCCCCAGGACAATATGCAACTGAAAACTCACACCCCAGAAGTGACTCGAACCCATACTCCCAGAAGCAACGCAACTGGTATGTACAAGACGCCTTAATCCACTTGACCATCACGACCGGACATAATGAGGTGATAGCCGAGGCTATTTGAACCACCCCACCGCCGGCACTCGGATAGTAATCTTGGGCATAGTATTTTACCAAATCACCTCATTCTTTGGGGCACACGTGAGGAACACAAATGCGAACAAGCCTGAATGGTCCCCAGGACAATATGCAACTGAAAACTCACACCCCAGAAGTGATTCGAACCCATACTCCCAGAAGCAACGCAACTGGTATGTACAAGACGCCTTAATCCACTTGACCATCACGACCGGACATAATGAGGTGATAGCCGAGGCTATTTGAACCACCCCACCGCCGGCACTCGGATAGTAATCTTGGGCATAGCATTTTACCAAATCACCTCATTCTTTGGGGCACACGTGAGGAACACAAATGCGAACAAGCCTGAATGGTCCCCAGGACAATATGCAACTGAAAACTCACACCCCAGAAGTGACTCGAACCCATACTCCCAGAAGCAACGCAACTGGTATGTACAAGACGCCTTAATCCACTTGACCATCACGACCGGACATAATGAGGTAATAGCCGAGGCTATTTGAACCACCCCACCGCCGGCACTCGGATAGTAATCTTGGGCATAGCATTTTACCAAATCACCTCATTCTTTGGGGCACACGTGAGGAACACAAATGCGAACAAGCCTGAATGGTCCCCAGGACAATATGCAACTGAAAACTCACACCCCAGAAGTGACTCGAACCCATACTCCCAGAAGCAACGCAACTGGTATGTACAAGACGCCTTAATCCACTTGACCATCACGACCGGACATAATGAGGTGATAGCCGAGGCTATTTGAACCACCCCACCGCCGGCACTCGGATAGTAATCTTGGGCATAGCATTTTACCAAATCACCTCATTCTTTGGGGCACACGTGAGGAACACAAATGCGAACAAGCCTGAATGGTCCCCAGGACAATATGCAACTGAAAACTCACACCCCAGAAGTGACTCGAACCCATATTCCCAGAAGCAACACAACTTGTATGTACAAGACGCCTTAATCCACTTGACCATCACGACCGGACATAATGAGGTGATAGCCGAGGCTATTTGAACCACCCCACCGCCGGCACTCGGATAGTAAACTTGGGCATAGCATTTTACCAAATCACCTCATTCTTTGGGGCACACGTGAGGAACACAAATGCGAACAAGCCTGAATGGTCCCCAGGACAATATGCAACTGAAAACTCACACCCCAGAAGTGACTCGAACCCATACTCCCAGAAGCAACGCAACTGGTATGTACAAGACGCCTTAATCCACTTGACCATCACGACCGGACATAATGAGGTGATAGCCGAGGCTATTTGAACCACCCCACCGCCGGCACTCGGATAGTAATCTTGGGCATAGTATTTTACCAAATCACCTCATTCTTTGGGGCACACGTGAGGAACACAAATGCGAACAAGCCTGAATGGTCCCCAGGACAATATGCAACTGAAAACTCACACCCCAGAAGTGACTCGAACCCATACTCCCAGAAGCAACGCAACTGGTATGTACAAGACGCCTTAATCCACTTGACCATCACGACCGGACATAATGAGGTGATAGCCGAGGCTATTTGAACCACCCCACCGCCGGCACTCGGATAGTAATCTTGGGCATAGCATTTTACCAAATCACCTCATTCTTTGGGGCACACGTGAGGAACACAAATGCGAACAAGCCTGAATGGTCCCCACTACTATCCGAGTGCCAGCGGTGGGGTGGTTCAAATAGCCTCGGCTATCACCTCATTATGTCCGGTCGTGATGGTCAAGTGGATTAAGGCGTCTTGTACATACCAGTTGCGTTGCTTCTGGGAGTATGGGTTCGAGTCACTTCTGGGGTGTGAGTTTTCAGTTGCATATTGTCCTGGGGACCATTCAGGCTTGTTCGCATTTGTGTTCCTCACGTGTGCCCCAAAGAATGAGGTGATTTGGTAAAATACTATGCCCAAGATTACTATCCGAGTGCCGGCGGTGGGGTGGTTCAAATAGCCTCGGCTATCACCTCATTATGTCCGGTCGTGATGGTCAAGTGGATTAAGGCGTCTTGTACATACCAGTTGCGTTGCTTCTGGGAGTATGGGTTCGAGTCACTTCTGGGGTGTGAGTTTTCAGTTGCATATTGTCCTGGGGACCATTCAGGCTTATTCGCATTTGTGTTCCTCACGTGTGCCCCAAAGAATGAGGTGATTTGGTAAAATGCTATGCCCAAGATTACTATCCGAGTGCCGGCGGTGGGGTGGTTCAAATAGCCTCGGCTATCACCTCATTATGTCCGGTCGTGATGGTCAAGTGGATTAAGGCGTCTTGTACATACCAGTTGCGTTGCTTCTGGGAGTATGGGTTCGAGTCACTTCTGGGGTGTGAGTTTTCAGTTGCATATTGTCCTGGGGACCATTCAGGCTTGTTCGCATTTGTGTTCCTCACGTGTGCCCCAAAGAATGAGGTGATTTGGTAAAATGCTATGCCCAAGATTACTATCCGAGTGCCGGCGGTGGGGTGGTTCAAATAGCCTCGGCTATCACCTCATTATGTCCGGTCGTGATGGTCAAGTGGATTAAGGCGTCTTGTACATACCAGTTGCGTTGCTTCTGGGAGTATGGGTTCGAGTCACTTCTGGGGTGTGAGTTTTCAGTTGCATATTGTCCTGGGGACCATTCAGGCTTGTTCGCATTTGTGTTCCTCACGTGTGCCCCAAAGAATGAGGTGATTTGGTAAAATGCTATGCCCAAGATTACTATCCGAGTGCCGGCGGTGGGGTGGTTCAAATAGCCTCGGCTATCACCTCATTATGTCCGGTCGTGATGGTCAAGTGGATTAAGGCGTCTTGTACATACCAGTTGCGTTGCTTCTGGGAGTATGGGTTCGAGTCACTTCTGGGGTGAGTTTTCAGTTTATATATGTATATGTATATATATTATCAAGGTATTGGAGTTATAAAACTGGTTATTGAACCCAACTGATACTTGCTTACCGACGAACAGAGACCCCAACCTCTCCCTGATAAAAAATATGACCGACCACGGCAACCACGCTCCTGCTGCCGTCAGTCGACCACCAATGGACACTGGAGTGCTTGCAATTAGTTAGATCACCCTGTAATCGTCTCGTTCCCGGAGAGGGGTTCAGCGTCACCTTTAATCAGGGGAGCAACTCCCAACTGGCCTAGTTGTCATGAGTACACACCCACTCGAGCCGCCGTGACTCCCCCCCCCCTACACTCCTTGTTACGGCATGATCTCCTAACTCCCCTTTGTGGTGTCACTGACCTCTGTCCACCAATTTGAACTCTCTCTCTCACCATCCAGGAAGCTTCATCAGGATATGGGCAACAATCAGCTGGTAACATACAAACATTTATTACATAAAAATATAGAAGAAAATATATAACAATAATATTGGAGTGCAACCTCCTAGGCTGCTACCAACCGATAACACTTCAATATTGCCTCAGGTCTCCGTCTCTAGTAACTGTATTAGGCTGCTGCTAAACCTTCACTACACAACCTACTACCCCCTCACTGCTTGCCGCTCAAATACCTGCTACGACATATATATATATATATATATATATATATATATATATATATATATATATATATATATATATTTATATATATATATATATATATATATATATATATATATATATATATATATATATATATATATATATATATATATGCACAAACAACAGGGCTGTATAAAGAAACATGTAATCTCCACACACAACCAGATCATCACCAGGGACATCTTGCCAAGCAACACTGAAATAATCAACAGATATAATGACATCAGGAGAATTGACATCAGCGAGGCACTACATATTAAGAAGTCCAGACCAGCACTCAACAACCAGCTAACACATAATTACATTCTACCCACTTCAAGACCCCGAGCCAACGCAGACACAGCATCCAATGGCCCTACTAATACTCCCTTGATCCATTTATTCATTGATATATTTAATATCCCTTAGTTATAACATTCCTCCATCACCTCACCCAAAGAGTATATAATCCGATGTTAAAGATGGTAAAATTGCTAGTGCCACTTCTTGGGTGGCTTAACCATCAATCAATCACGGTAAAATTGTCTTTGAAAATGTAAGGTGTTGCTTGCGAAACGCATCCCCAGGCGTCAGACTATTATAAAGTGTAAAAATGAACTTCGGAGAGTTAATTTTTCAACATCCGACGACAGTGAAGAAAAACATAAATATTGAAAAGATTCGTCTTAGAATCATTAATCTTACTCTTTCGGATATATTTAACAACATATATATATATATATATATATATATATATATATATATATATATATATATATATATATATATATATATATATATATATATATAGTGTGCCTAATAGCCAGAACCGCAGTTCTTGGCCTAGTATGCAAGACCCAATGTGCCTAACAGGCAGAAAGATTTTCGTTTTTTTGCCAATATTCTGGAGCAGTTACCCTGGTGGAGAGAGCCCTGGTCACAGCGCCTGACAGTTAACCCCAAAAATCTGTTATATCATTAACAATTATGCATTCAGTTATAAGCTCAATAGTCCATTATTGTAATTGTTAGTAGATTAAAATGCACGAATTTACACTTCAACAAAAGCCACATTAAATGAGGGCCATTTAGGCTGTATGTGTATAAATAAAAAAGTTATATTTTTACGTAGTGTAAAATTATTGGTTCAAACTATTGCATCTTTTTCCTTCACGGTATAGAACCTGTTTCATGTAAGTTACAGTTTGGAGCGATAACTCTGTATTACACACACACACACACACACACACACACACACACACACACACACACACACACACACACACACACACACAGTGTGTGTGTGTGTGTGTGTAAGTGGAAAATAGAGAAAGTGGAAAATAGAGAAAGTGTCGGTTTGTGTTTCCCGGGTATAGCCATTGTTCACCAGTACTTGTGTTGGCCTGTAAGACTCTTTACGTGTTGAAAGGAAGGTTCTTTTATCAGATCTGAAGGAAACGTGTCTCTACAGAGTGACGGTTTAGTAACGGGTTCCGCCCTAAGAGTGTTATTTGCTAATTTTTTATATAACGAGTCTACAATTGCCGGCACAAATTAAGCGTATACTGCCGTTGTCGTCATGACACTCGTCCTCCTAATAGCACGTCGCATTTTGACGTATGCTCCATCGAAGTCTAAAATCTGTCGTACTAGAAAATGGCAGCGGCTCGCGAAATTTACATACTGTCTCGCCTTCCCTACCCTCCACCTCCTCCCCTACCCTTCACCACCTTTCCTACACTTCACCACTTTCCCTACTCTTCACCACCTCCCCTACCATTCACCCACCTCCCCTACCCTTCACCACCTTCCCTACCCTTTTACCACCTTTCCTTCCCTTCACCACCTTCCCTACCCTTCGCCACCTTCCCTACCCTTCACCACCTTCCCTACCCTTCGCCACCTTCCCTACCCCTTCACCACCTTCCCTACCCTTCACCACCGTCCCTACCCTTCACCACCTTCCCTACCCTTCGCCACCTTCCCTACCCCTTCACCACCTTCCCTACCCTTCACCACCTTCCCTACCCTTCACCACCTTCCCTACCCTTCACCACCTTCCCTACCCTTCACCACCTTCCCTACCCTTCACCACCTTCCCTACCCTTCACCACCTTCCCTACCCTTCACCACCTTCCTTACCCTTCACCACATCCCCTACCCTTCACCACCTTCCCTACCCTTCACCACTGTAACAATAAATATGTATATATAAATATAGTCCAGGAAGACCCTTCCTAAACAAACTATAATATTGTATTCATGTTGTAAAAATGGGTTCAGAAAGACTTCCATAACTTGGCTAATGGAATGTAATGTAAATTGTATATTATTATGAAGAATTTTGAGCCCTCTGAGGGACTTCAGCATACAGGGCTGCTCCTGTATTTTTCAGTTGTATTTTATTTATAAGCCTTTGTATAATTATATGGAATTTAAATATGCCTTGTGAATAGATTCTGTGTCCTTACATTCACGAGTTATACATAGAAATGTGTGTGTGTTCGTTTCAGGTAGGTGGCCAGAGTGGTGATTCTTAGTGGCACAGCGTCGGGAACTGTGTCACACTCACCAGGTAAGTTAGCATCTCCTTCAACTTTGTTCACTCAAGTTAGACGTCAGAAAATTTTTCATTATTAGGTGCTAATTTTCACTAAGTTTGGGCAGCAAGATGTGTGAAGACACTACACACACACACCTGTAAATTATCTCCCATCAGGACTTGACTCGACTCAGCTAATGTTTCCTGAAAGAGGTTTTAATGAACTCAAAATCTGTCTTGAATCTCATTTAAAAGAAATTTATTAACATTGAAGTATTGTTTTTTTTCATCAACCATTAGTTAACTTGAGTGACAAGTGAGGTTCAAAGCACGAGGGTCAGGGAGCTCATAAATGCTACGGTAGATACTACGAGTCTCGGGTAGAATAAATCTACCAATCCTAGTGTCACAGTTTAAGGTATTAACTATCTACCAAACAATACAAAATATCAAATAATGTTAAATACTGAATTTAACTGTAGCGTAAGACTTGCCCATCAGCAAGACTTAATTAAGGAGGAAGATGATCAGGATAAATACATTGAGGATTTAGAAGTCTTAAATGTCCCTTGAGGATTATGTATAGATATTTACTATATCGGATATCAATATCAGTTTAAATATACTAATCCTAAGTGATAATATAAAATATAATATAAGCATAATGTATATTATATTTATATATAATATAATGTATATTATAAACTAATATACTAAGCTAAGTGCTATTAGTACAAACTTTATCCACATTTCTCGGCTAATATTGATTCGTGATCTTATATGTGACTATAAGTAAAGGTGTTGATGGTACCAGCTGGTGAGAAGCTACCAGGTCATACAGTCACTAAATACAGCTACAGTGAAGCGGTAGGTTTACTCTGGGCGAATTCTGGCGCTACAGAACTCGCGTGACAACAAGACAGTTGGTATGTTGTCTTGATGTTGGTACAGATCCTCCATGTTGGTTGGCAACCACTCAACTTTCCATGGCGAATTGTCATTGTACGACGAATGTCATTCTGGTGTTGGGGTCTACCCGCCCATGCCCTGCTTTAAGGAGGATTGTCTCCTATTGCGACAACCAACGACGCCCATGAAGCCTGAAATGTGGGTTTGGTCGTCCAAACTAGACTAGACTAAATGCTGTTTAACCTAATTGACCGAGTAGATCATACACATTATCCAAGTGAAGCAAAAGTACGAAGATAATATCTTTGTTCTCTTCAGCATGAATGTATATAACACAAGATCTTGGCTGATATCAGAGGTGCACTGTATCGGTGTTTTGATATCCTGGAGGCAATCTCGCTCTCAACATTTCCACGAAGAAAGATGATTGCTTCAATTCTTGTACCAATCTCCATCACTTTCTCAGAAGTTTTGGGAACTCACCGTAATCTTCTCTCTGGACATATTCCAATAAAACTGATCTGGGTATTTCTCAGTCCTCATATCTGGCCAGTTTCTCTTAGTGCTTACCCTCAAACTTTTACTCTAAATTTCCATATTGCCAAAGATTTTGGCAGGAATGGAACAAATCTTCACTGGTCAAGCGGCTTGTGTTTTGCTTTCTAACCTCTCTCTCTCTCTCTCTCTCTCTCTCTCTCTCTCTCTCTCTCTCTCTCTCTCTCTCTCTCTCTCTCTCTCTCTCTCTCTCTCTCTCTCTCTCTCTCTAAACTTATTTATGACTTTTCTGATGTTCAAGTTGTTCATTTTCAGAATCTTTCCACGCCCCAAGAGGGACGGTCTCGACTTATTAATATTAGTCATTAAAAGGGTTCAGGTGAGCCAGAAGGTGGTACACTCGAGGCCAGACCAAACCTCCACCGTCTTCAAGTCATGAGAAGAAGTTAGTTAACAAGGTGTAGGAAGGAGCTCCTGCCAACACCCAACACAACATACAGCTGCCGTTGTACTAGCAGCAAGGTGAGCACTGAGACTTGGGGTTGAGGTGACCCCTGAGCCTGCCAGCAGGAGCCTGAGGCTGCCAGCAGGAGCCTGGGGCTGCCAGCAGGAGCCTGGGGCTGCCAGCAGGAGCCTGGGGCTGCCAGCAGGAGCCTGGGGCTGCCAGCAGGAGCCTGGGGCTGCCAGCAGGAGCCTGACCCCCGGGGGTCTCACACCGTGCTCCCCGGGGCACTATGGCTCCTGGCCAAGTGGTTCACCTACAAACGCCGCTCTTCAAGTGCACAATGAAATCCCATTAACGTGGTCTATCAATGAGAAAGTCAGTAGCAGCCTTGAGAAGGATTCGAACCCGCTCACTTGGTACTCCTAGGCTAACGCCCTAGACCACTATACCACGACACGGTGGAAAAGAAGTAGTGAAGGTGATTTTATTGTTCATTTGAGGGAAGCGTTTGGTGGTGAAGTACTCTACCACAGCCAGAGAGCGCGGGAGGGGGGGGGGGGTAATGAATATAATGTGTGTACACTGGAGCAGCAGCTCCTGCCTTTAAACATATATATGGGTAAATATGACCACATTGCTGCCATTGTTAATGGTAGTGTGAGCGATTGTTATGCTTCTAACTATTTTCTTAGTATCAGTATTAAGTAATCAAGTTACCAAATTCACGGTAAAGAAACTCTTTATTATTGAAGAATTTGTTGTCAGCAACGTTGTATTCCTCTCTGGAGCGTCTTCAGGCAAAGGTTGAGTACTTGAGATATATTTGTGTGTTAAATACTCGTGTGAACGTGTGGCAGACGTGTGTGGTGAGGTGATGGGCAGTTACACGTGTGGTAAAGGGATAGGCCCAAGGAAGGACACTTTCAGGGGGAAAGCGCCAAGCCACAACGACTATATAGCACTGGGAAGGGGTCAGGATAAGGATTTGGGATGGGACGGGGGGAAAGGAATGTTGCCTACCCACTTAGATGATCGGGGATTGAACGCCGACGTGCGTGAAGCGAGACCGTCGCTCTACAGTCCAGGCCAAGTGGTTGGACAGGGATAGGGCCAATTAAACACTGGATAAGGCTTTGCGCCGGGAGACTTCAGTAGAGACGTCATTATCCGGTGCTGCTTGATGGGGTCAGCCCAACCACTTGGGCTGGACGGTAGAGCGACGGTCTCCCTTCAGTGCAGGACAGCGTTCAATCCCCGACCGTCCACAAGTGGTTGGGCACCATTCCTTCCCGCCGTCCCATCCCAAATCCTTATTCTGACCCCTTCCCAGTGCTATATAGTCGTGGTGGCTTGGTTGTGGATGATGCTGAAGATTCAGCTACTTGGAACAAAAGTTCCAAGTAGCAACCAGCCTGGCAGCTGAGTGGACAGCGCTTCGGATTCGTAGTCCTGAGGTTCCGGGCTCGATTCCCGGTGAAGGCGGGAACAAATGGGCAGCGTTTCTTTCACCCTGATGCTCCTGGTCACCTAGCAGTAAATAGGTACCTAGGAATTAGACAGCTGTTACGGGTTGCTTCGTGGGGATGTGTAACAAAAAGGAGGCCTGGTCGAGGACCGGGCCGCGGGGACTCTAAGCCCCGAAATCATCTCAAGATAACCTCAAGAAGAAGATAGCACGGGCTATGGTGAGCCCGTAGTGGTGGTGGCCTGGCGCATTCTCCTGATAGTTGCCTTGCTATATGAGATCTTGGAGGGTGTTAACAAGGCACCAGTGTTGACACTCTGGTATAGTTAAGGTGGGTCTGTCTTCCTCTTATAAGTGGACCTCCCAGGATATGTACTCTTCTCTCGCCTCAAAAATTGATAAATATGCAAATTCGTGTGACATACTTGTCCGAGACGCTGTGTGTGTTGGTGGCTTTGTTAGAAGGTCAAAATATCCCTCTAATGTTATCTCACCAACCCATTGTACCTTCTTGTTAATATAATATTATTATTATAACGCTGAAGCAGCAATGTTAATGTGGTCCCAGTTTAAGCCGCATAGAAAACGTGACGTCTTAAAAGAACATGATATTATCAACTATTATCTCCTTGTGCGGAACTAACCCAGTCATTAATGATAAAATGAACAGTTTTCCTCCTAACAATAAAAGCCACGTGATTCAAGGCAGAGAAATTACACATCTCAATTCTGGTTCAACGACCATTGTTCCCAACAAGGTGCTACATAGCCTTCCCGGTTTGGTGCCTTCTTTTGATAATTAATTGTTCCCAACGACCATTGTTCCTAACGACCATTGTCCCCCCCCCCCCCCCAAGGAGGGGGGGACAAATAAGTTTAAGCATTACTACCATATTAACACTCTGAATAAAACAGAAAAATAAGAAACTTTCTCACAGGTTTTCATCATTTCACGTCAACATATACAGTTTACAGAGCTAATATTATAGCTTAACAGACGAAGCCACTGATGGTTACCTTGCGATGATCTCGGGGCTTAGCGTCCCCGCGGCCCGGTCCTCGACCAGGCCTCCCAACCCGACCAGAGAAATTATATTAACATATTGGCCCTTAAAGGGGGGTGGGGGAAGAGGCCTTCTAAACAATTGCATGATTTAGTCTGCTATTTGCGCCTTGTGAAGGCCCAACGTGGTCACATCGACAAAAACAAATTGCATTTGTTCTCGTAACAACAACAACAAGATATAGAGCAGAAAAGTGCTATAAGCCATTTGAACATCAGTCAACCATACAAGGTGATTTAAGTGTTAGTAACATTAGCATTCAGATGGAGTCAGACAAACACATTACAATGTACCTTTAGGTGCTTCCGGGGCTTAGCGTCCCCGCCCCCCTCCCCGCTCAGCTCGTTGTCGCCGTGTGGGGGCTTCGTGGGCGGCTGCTGGAGTGTGATGCTCCTTAGGACAGTCCTCTGTCCTTTTCTAGCCTTGTGCTCCTGCTGCCGTCCTCTCCAATTCTGCTGGGCACCTTTTCCTTTTCCTTCTGTTTCGTTTTTCTCCCCCCTCTTCTCCTATCTGCTTGCCGTTTCCTGCCGACCTTTTGCTCGTTCTGGTTCTTCCATGGACTTCTTCTATTTTGACGCCCGGGTGCTTGAGGAGGCATACTCATGCACCCGTAGAACTGCAGTACCCGACGTCGAGAGCGAGGGGACCCTTTTATTGTCAATCCCCACTTCGTCACTGAACCCGATCTCGACGGACTGTCGGTTTCTTAAGGTGGCGTTTGTGGGGCGTATACTCACGACGCACCCCTAGGAGGCCCCGACATGATCGGCGATAGCTTCTTGTTGGGTGTCCTGCCTCTAATTGTGGCTCCATGGTGGGTGTGGGGGCTCATTCGTGAGTGAATTCTTAATTTCGTCGAGATGATAACCCCTGTTTCGGCTGCTTCTGGCTTACCTTTTCAGGCTCGTGGGGTGGGCGACCAAGCCCCCGAGTCGGTCCGTATTGGAAGACCGGGCTCTGTAGCCTCCGCTGCATTGGGCCCCGACCTTGCTCCTCCTTTGGCCTCGCTGACTCCTTCCCCTGGCTCCCCTCCCTCCTCTGTGGTTGGGTCGAGCCCCAAGCCCCCAGTGGTGACTACCTCGTCCCCTGGCGCGGCTCCTTCTCTAGTTGTAACTACTGCGCCTTTTAACCCCTCTCTCTCTGGGGGTTCTCACCGCCGTTCTCGTCACGGCCGCCCTCGCTCGATTCCTTCCAGTTCTGCTACCTATCAAGCCTTGTTTGGTCCCGCTTCGTGGGCCAAATATTTTGATCTCCTCCCTCTTGATTCTGCGCCTCCTGACGATTTCTCCCTTCATCGACATCTCATTGATTCCGTGGATGCCTCCATTACTTTCAACCCCACTCGTCTCGGTACACGTGTCGTTGCTGCTCCTTCTCAGGATGCTGCTTCCCGCTTGGCTGCCTTATCCTGCCTTGGCGAGACCCCCGTTCGGGTCTCGAAGAACGCTCAATTGAATGCCAGTGTTGGCACTATTTTGCTCCCGCCCCATGTTGCAACCGGTGTTCGGGACCTGCGCGACTGCCACGACGATATTCGCCATATCCTCGCTGCCCAGGGCCATTCTATTCTCCAGGTGGACACGTTTACTCGTCCCCCTCGTGGTAGTCGCCGTCAACCCCTCCGGGTTGTGAAGATTACCTTTGATGGTAGGACCCTTCCACCCTCTGTCATTCTTGCTGGTGCCAGGTGCTCTGTCCAGGAGTACATTCCTTCTCCTCGGCTCTGCAACAAGTGCTGGAGGTTTGGGCATGGTGCCCTCCGCTGCTCCGGGACTGTCTCTCTCTGTCCTTTGTGTGGTGGCGAAGGTCACTCTAAGTCGGAGTGCGCTTCTCCCCAGGCTCGTTGCCTCAACTGCGGTGAGGCCCATCCTACCTTCTCCCGTGCGTGTGTCCATAACAAGCTTGAGGCAGCCGTCCTCAACCTGAAGCACCGGGAGCGTTTATCTTTTCCTGAGGCGAGGCGCCAGGTTCGCCGGCTCCCGCCTTATGCTAATATCTCTTATGCTCGCGTGTTGCGCTCTTCCTCTCCTCGTCCTTCCCGCCTTCCTCAGACTCACAACCGTTTCCGGGCCTTGGACCCTGATGCGCCCACTGCCCCCTCCTCTGTTCCTTTGGGTTCTCTCCCGAAGAATCCTCCTCCTGGTCCTCTGTCTGGGGTTCCACTTCCTTCTACCCGGTCTGTCGTGTCTTCTGTGTCTTCTTCCTCGTCCCCCTCCGATCCTCCTTCCCATCCTCTTCCTCCATCTATTGGCTCTCCCCACCGCCTGTCGGTGCGGGCGGATGTCCATCGCTCTCCTAACGGCCGTCGTGTGTGCTCTCGTTCGGCTTCTCCTGTTGAGACACTGGAATCCGTTGCCCGGTACGTAGTTGCTGGGACACCGGTCTCTTTAAGTCAGAAGCGTAAGCCTGGCTCCTCTCCTTCCTCTTCCCCGGCGGGTAAGAAGGCTTCGCTTTCTTCCTCAGCTCCTACGTCTGGTTCTGTTGCTCCTTCCCCTCCCGTTTCAGTGCTTGCGCCCCCTGTTCCTGCTATGGAGGTTTCTTTGGCCCCTGCTTCCCTTTCGGTTGCTGCTCTTGCTGGGGTGCGCTCCCCTCTTTCTACTCCCCCTCCTCCTGCTGCTGTCCTTGACGGCTCCTCTCCGTTGTCTCCTCCTCTTCCTCCTCCTCCTCCAGACCCTGCCCGCCCACCTCTGCTCTGTTCTCCCGTTTCCTTCCCTCCGTCTTTGCTCAGTTTACCCATGCCCCCTAACCCTGACTTTGCTGACCCTGATCCCGACCCTGATATTCTTTAACGTGCTCTGTTGGTCTTTCGCCTTTGTTTCTTCCTTGTTCTCTGTTTTTGTCCTTTCTCTTCTCGTCGTTGTCCATTCTTCAATGGAACGTTCGAGGTTATTACGCCAATTTCCTCGAACTCCAACTTCTGATTTCGCGGTTTTCGCCCCTTTGTGTCTGTCTCCAGGAGCCCATGCTTGGTGCTCGTCCTGGTCGTTTTCGTGGCTATTCCTTTCTCTCCCCCCCCCAGCCATTGCTGGGGCTTCTAATTCTTCTGCTCTTTTGATTCGGGCTGATGTTCCCTTTGTTCCTTTACTTTTTCCTTAGCCTCTCCATTGTTCTGCTGCTCGTATCTTTGTGGGGAAATGGTACACAGTTTGTTCCATTTATCTCCCACCGAGTGTCCCGCTCTCTCTTCTTGATTTGAAACACCTCCTGGACTCCTTGCCGGAGCCTGTGCTCCTGCTGGGTGACTTCAATTGTCGTCATTCTCTTTGGGGTGACGTTCTGACGAATACCCGGGGTCGCCTCCTTGAGCCGTTTCTCCTCTCTTCTTCCCTGTCTCTTCTGAATTCTGGTGAGCCCACTCATTTGGACTCTCGGACTCGCACCCTTTCTTGTCTTGATCTTTCTCTCTGCTCTTCTTCTCTTTACTTAGATTTCACGTGGCAAGTTCTTGATGACCTCCATGGAAGTGATCATTTCCCCATCCTTGTTTCCTTTTTCTCTTTTCGCCCTTCCCTCTCTTTCCCTAGGTGGCAGTTTGCTAAGGTAGACTGGACCCTATTTACCCTCAGTGCTGCTCTCCCTGACCTCTCCCTTCTGCCTCTCGCGCTCTCCTCCTTTTTCATGACACTGTCTTCAACGCTGCCCTCCGCTCTATTCCTCGCTCTTCCTCTCGGGGTCCACGGAAGTGCGTTCCCTGGTGGAATGCGGACTGTGCTCGGGCTGTCCGCTGTAAGCGTGCAGCCTGGAAGAGGCACCGCCGTAGGCAGACGACCGATTCTTTTCTTTTCTTTCGGAAAGCGAGTGCGGTGGCCCGTAGGGCCATCCGTACGGCTAAACGTGAATGTTGGGCATCTTATGTCTCATCAATTACGTCCGAGACCCCTCTGGCCCAGATCTGGAAGCGTATCCGCAAGATAGCGGGTAAGTTCGTTCCCGATGTTTCACCGGTCCTTCACCTCCATGATACTCTTGTGGCGGACCCGTTGCAGGTCGCTTCCGAACTGGGTTCCCATTTTTCTTCTGTTAGCTCTGGTCTTCATCTTCCCCAATCTTTCCTTCTTCGTAAACCTGTCCTTGAGTCTCGTCCTTTAGATTTCTGCACTCATCTTCAGCTTCCCTATAATGATCCCTTCTCTCTCTCTGAACTTCGTTCTGCCCTGGCCCTCTGCGGTTCTACGGCGGCGGGCTCCGATGGTATTCATTATGAGATGCTTCACCATCTCCCTCCGGGCACGTCTCAGTATTTACTGAGTCTGTATAATCGGATCTGGGAGTCGTCGTCAGTCCCTGAGGACTGGCTCGATGCCGTTGTCCTCCCTGTTCGCAAACCGGGGTCTCTGGGTACTTCCCCTAAGGACTTTCGCCCTATTGCTCTCACAAGTTGTGTCTGCAAACTCTTTGAACGTATGGTTAACGTTCGTCTGATGTGGTTCCTGGAACACCATCACCTCCTCTCCCCTTCTCAATTTGGTTTCCGCAAGTGCCGCAGCACGACAGATGTCCTGGTGAACTTGGAGGTCTATATTCGTACTGCTTTTGCTGCGAAGACCTCCGTTGTTGCCGTCCTTTTTGACCTAGAAAAGGCTTATGACACCACTTGGCGTTATCATATCCTCTCTCAACTTCATTCTTTTGGCCTTCGTGGTCATCTCCCTCTCTTTCTCCGCAGCTTCCTCTCTCGTCGTTCCTTTCGGGTGCGCCTTGGTACCGCTCTCTCTCCCTCTTTTCAGCAATACGAAGGTGTGCCCCGGGGTAGTGTTCTGAGCACTACTCTTTTTCTTGTTGCCCTCAATGGTCTTCTTTCCTCTCTTCCTTCTGGTGTCTTCTCCGCTCTCTATGTCGATGATCTTACCCTTTGTTGTCAGGGTGATAATTCGCCTTTCCTTCAACGCCGGCTTCAACTTGCAATTGATGCCGTGTCGTCTTGGGCCACAGGTCATGGCTTCAAGTTCTCTACTTCTAAGACTTGTGCCATGACTTTTACGCGGAAACGGGTTGTTCTTCGTCCCTCTTTGTCGCTTTATGGTCATCCCCTTGAATACAAAGATTCCGCGAAGCTTTTGGGGTTATTCCTTGACACTCGTTTGTCTTGGTCTCCCCATATCTCTTACCTCCGTGTTGAGTGCTCTAAGGCCCTTACCCTCCTTCGGGTCTTGTCCCATACTTCTTGGGGGGCAGATAGGCGCACTCTCCTTGCTTTACATTCCTCTCTCGTCCTGTCTAAGCTCGATTATGGTTGCCCTGCTTACTCGTCTGCTTCTCCTTCTACTCTTCGCCGTCTTGATGCTTTGCACCATACTGGGTTGCGCCTCAGTTCTGGTGCCTTTCGTTCGACTCCCATCCTTAGCTTGTATGTTGACACTGGCTTCCTGTCTCTCCAGGACCGCCGTGATCGCTACTGTCTTCGCTATCTTGCGCGGTCCTTGCAACATCCTTCCTCTCGCCTCTGTCGTGCTTTAACTTTTACCCCTCCTGCGGTTCCTGTTCCTCTTCACCACCTCCCTCTTTCTGTCCGGTTATCTCGCCTACAGGATTCTCTCTCCGTTCATATTTCTGATGTTTCTCCTCGTGTTGGTCCTTCTTTGCCCCCGTGGAGGGTCCCTCTTCCGCGGTTTTGTACTTCCTTGACCCGTATCACTAAAGCTTTTACCCCTCCTGCGGTTCTAAAACGCCTTTTCCTCGAGCACTTTTCTTCTCACTCCCGCTCCGTTTCTGTCTTCACCGATGGGTCTAAGTCAGCGGACGGTGTTGGCTACTCTGTTGTTTTTCCTGATCGCACTTATATGTGTCGCTTGCCTCCGGAGACTAGCATCTTTACAGCAGAACTTTATGCTATTCTCTATGCTCTTCGTCTCCTGCTTTCTCGTTGTCAGGAGAGTGTGGGATGGTGGGAAGGACGTGGGAATGGGGGTAGGGGGAATGATGGGGACGAGGGAGGGGGGAATGGTGGAGAGAACGGGGGGACGAGGGAGGGTTTCTGTGGCTCAGCAACGTGCATGCATTGCTGAACCACAGCAACGCGTGACCAGGTACAGCTAATATATATATATATATATATATATATATATATATATATATATATATATATATATATATATATATATATATATATATATATATATATATATATATATACATATATATATATATATATATATATATATATATATATATATATATATATATATATATATATATATATATATATATATATATATAAAAGATTGTGAGGGTACCACCTCCGGTGCCAATGTGGGGACCCATAGCCTCGGAGAAGAAAATAAAAAGTATTCAGAGAAGACCTTGTGGTTTCTCACTGAACACTAATATTATCTTCTCCTACCACCCTCATTCTTTTGTATGTACACATATATATTTACTTTATTTGAACTTTGTTACAAAAAAGGAGTTACATATGGGTTACTAAGATGGTTATTGTTACGGCCCTCTCGGGACGCAACGGGGTTCTTGCTCTGATGTTGTTAGAGGAAGATAAATGTATCCGTTCCCAAGCCAGTAGTGGCTATCAAGGGATGAGATCCGTGACGCAAGTAACTTAAAGGGAGTAGGGAAAGAAAGCTAAGAACTTAATATAATATAATGTCCGTCACCAATAAATAATATATAAAACGGTTACACAAGGGGGGGGGGGTATTAACACTATACAAGGGGATTAATCCATAAATCGTGGTCTTCCGCTGAAGACGCTGGTGCCACACCACTTGGTGCCGAGTCCTTGGTGCTTTCTTCGTGGCCTCACGACGTGTCCTCTGAGAATGCCGAGCCTACCCGGGCCACAGGTCAGCCAAAACGCAGGTCCACTGGGGGCACCGTCGTGGAGGCCGTCAACCACACGTCCAGCTGGTCTGCTGGCAGGTACTGAGCCACCAAGGCTGGTACGGCCACTCCACGAACGATATAAGGGGTACGCCCTAGACAGGAGTCTCGTGTGATATCACAAATCACCCTCCTGTCCTCAATACCCCAGTGGATGATCGTCTCCAACAGTCGGTCCCGGGTAAATCCTTTTACTGCCACTCCACTGGCAGGCTAACACACCACAGTGTTCTTCCGGGGGGACGACGTCACAACAGCTGCAGCAAACTTCACAGTATGGAAACTGGCTGCCTCGGGTAGACTGACTCAACCTTCAACACAGCGGTCCCAGGTCGACTCTGTAAACAGACACGTCATCAATGACTGGGACACACTAAAACACCTTACTTACGGGCTCGGGCACAAACACCTGACGTATCCAGTCCATAGATGGCGCTGTCGTCGGAGCACCACCTTACCAGAGGTCAGTGGCGGCGGTGTAGAGTGCTGAACGGGACTGGAAACTGGTCCTCGAGGCCAGTACACGCTGTCCTCACCCGGTGTCGTCGTTCGTTTGGCGGGGGTTTCGGGAGCTGACCCACAGATGGTGTAGTCGTTGCTGCTCCTTGCTCGGACGCTGGATCCGGGTTCGTAACAGTTATCATAGGTTGTCGAGTTCCTCCAGCTCCTCAGATGGCGGGCAGGAACCCTGGATGCAGTGCGCATTTCCCCTCTGTATCGCCACACTGAGGCGCTGAAAAAGTAAGCTGGCAGCTCTCGGGTCCCTTGTTGTTTCAATGAGCCTAGAACCCAGTTCCTTCAAAAAACTGGTAGCACTTTTACCCCAGGCGCCGAGTGTCTCAGAAGCAATGGGGACAAAATTGTAGTGGTGATCCAGTTCTCTATACTTACGGGATTTGGCTGCTTCCCTGTGGGTAACAGCGCCACCTGGTTGTGCAACACTGAGGTTAATGTAGGTGTTAGCCAGGATGGGCCAATTGGGTGCATCCGATGGGCCAATGGGCCGTCTGCGTTGTCCAAGTATTGTACCTCACCTCACTTCACCACTCACTCCTGCCTATTTATACCCATCACTCGATCTGTAAATCATTCCTTCTGAAGATGTATTTAATATACGAAAGTACTTAAGGAAATTCCTGTTTCATTTTCCTCCGTGGTCTGACATTGTCACATTCTTAATCACGTGTTTATTTTCGTGATATACACCCATATATATATATATATATATATATATATATATATATATATATATATATATATATATATATATATATATATATATATATATATATTATTGGTAGCAGTCTTGAAAACATATGTTATTGAATATGAGATCAATGATTCTAGCACGAATCTACTTTTTATTTCTTATGTTCTTCTTCACTTGAGAAGGAAGTTGAACAATCAACTCTCCCAAGTTCATTTTGTTTCGTGTTATTACGGCCGGGCGTTAATATAATGTATTTTAATTTCATTAATATTGTTAATTGGATTAGTTTGCTCAAGTGTTGCATCCAGAACTTCTGAGTTACAAATTCAACCAATTTATATAATAAAATCATATCCACATTCAAAAGCTTACCTATCTTCACGAATTACATTTTTATAAGTAAGTATTCAGACATATTAATGTTAAAGCCACAACACCACCCGCCTCCATTTGGTACAGTTCATCCTCTCTAAAGTGGTACCCTCCAACCGTTTTCTACACCCTTCTTCAGCCCCACCTCGTCCAAGCTCAGGGCGTTCGTCTAGACGCATTCATAACGTTCATGTACTTAATGTTCTTAATTTTTCATGCACCCCATCCCGTGGGCGGTAGTGTACCCCATAACTATGCAGACGAGGAGTCACAATAACATGGCTGAAATATGTTGACCAAACCACACACTAGAAAGTGTAGGGACGACGACGTTTCGGTCCGTCCCGGACCATTCTCAAGTCGATTGTGAACCCCATAACTATCCCATGGGCGGTCTTGTACCCCATACCCATCCCGTGGATGGTATATGTAAGCTTAGCGAGACACACAAAAGGTTCAGAAGCTAAACCTCATGAACAAAAACAATATCTTCTAGATTCTAAATTATTATGAATGTATATCATAATTTTGTGTAGTCTGACTTAGTTCAGGACACGTGACTTTGAGTGGTAATTATTGTATTTGCAGCACCTTGGTTAAGCACTTCGAGGATGGACATAAGTGACGATAAGTTTGAACATCACGAGTTATGACTTCGAGTCATAACTCGTGATCTTCGTGTGTGTCGTAACGTTTTGAGTCATAACCTTACGATTCAACGTTATGAGTAACATGTAAAGTATTTTATATTCATAAACAAGGAGTGTGGAGGCTGGATCAACAAGCCTCTGACTATTGTATATCAGGACCCACAATGTTTAAGGTGCACAACCCACCGTCTCTCATCTGACGAAGGTCAAGCTTGGAGGGGGAGTGGTGCTTCAAGGCTTCATAATCGGCCAAGCGAGTCGAGGAAGCCCCAGAGTCATCCGAGCGAGCAAGAATTGGGGGATAAAGATTGGAGACTTTGATGGGTTGAGCCTGAGTGGGTGGGCGAGGCTTCACCGCGGCCGTGGAGGTGTGGGCCGTATGGTGCAGCGGCTTGAGGACCATATTGGCTTGGCCGGTAGCCTCCTGCCCTCCTTCCTTATCAGTTTTCATTGGGAAATATTCATGGCTCGGCCAGAAGTCGAGAGCCCTGAACTGACTGCAGGTTATTTTAATTATTATTGAAGATATTATTTCACATTTGAATTTATTCAGCAACGTTGGTTTCCTCGGAAATAGCTGGATAAAGTAGTGAGTATTGTTGGGTTGAGCGAAGTATCAGCTGGGGGCCCCTGTGCGTGTGTCGGCACCACATGATGGTTGTAAAGTTGTGTTTGTGCCTTCATTAGTGTTGTAGTTACAACAATACTGGAGAGATAGATTGTTGTAGTTACAACAATACTGGAGAGATAGATTGTTGTAGTTACAACAATACTGGAGAGATAGATTGTTGTTGTAGTTACAACAATACTGGAGAGATGAGATAGATTGTTGTTGTAGTTCCAGTTTCAGCTACTCGGAACAAGAGTTCTAAGTCGCACGAGCTATGGTAAGCCTAAAGTAGACTGTAGTAGCGAGGATGCAGTGAACAATTTATGTCAGCAATAGTTTTTAATTCTCAATATTACGAAGTAAATATGAAACTAAAATTGTTTTATTCGTTAGCCATTGTGCAGTAAGAATTAAAAACATAAGTAATAATATTATAAAGAAAACGGGTATGTGAGATATTAATATACATTTAGAGATCACAGCAAATGATTTTCAAATGTTGTGTTAGTTACCATGGAGACTCTCAATATGATTCAAATGTTTTAATATAAATTGACCGATGCTCAGTTTCCATGTATGGCAGAAAAATTATGGTGACTGCAGGCCGGGTTCTGTGAAAATGTCAAGTCACTTTAGAATTTTATTCAGTTTATTGACATTAGAAGCACATTAGGATATTTGAGGATCTGCTCATATTTTTTTTAACCTAATTATGGTATGTCTGAACCACCTCGGTTTCTTAGCATTTTCGTCAGGGTAGACTTCACTGCCTTGCCGACGCTGAGCTCCAGCTCTCACCAAACATCACCGGATTAAAACGACATCTCTAGCGAGGTCTTCCCGCCCACCGAGAGTACCAGAGTATCACACAATGCCTTACCCAATGTTTGATTGGCCTTTTACCCCTTATTCCTACCTTCGACCCCTATTCGATACCCTGTATTTGATTGCTCCCAATATTCCTTCGACCCTTCACCTCACCCCATATCCCTTCACCGCTTCCACATGTGCAAACCAAAATTGCACATTATGTATCCGTTCTTTACCTAATGGTGTTCCGGAGTGGAACGAAACGTTGTAGAAAATAAATCCTTTAATAATAACTCGAGTTCTTTACTAAGAAAATAGAGGCATAAAAGCTTACACTGTTAAATCAACAACGCCAGGAATGCGTTTATATTTAGTATTAACCAAATGACTATGGAACGCCTGCTGCCAAAGTATATATGCGGAAAAACCACATATGAAAAATAAAGAATGCTTAACGCGTTTTCGGCTTAATTCGCCTTCATCAGAGCAAAGTAGAATGAAGATGGAAACATTGTTGATCAGACCTTTATACCCGCCAGGGTAGATCACCTGACCACCAAGAAAAGGTGAAGGAAAGGAAACATAAAAAAGAGGGTAACTGCAGGAAGCCCATTGGCCCATACGAGGCCCTTCTTAATATCCAGAACTGGAAGATATATAAAAGTGCCATACAGGTTATATGGATGCTATATTGTATTGAGGTGCTATATTGAGGCTTATATGGGGATCCAACTTGTACATACCAGGGCTCACATTAAGGCTGTTGTTACAATGTTTGATCAGAGCAGACTCGATCACATTTCGCTCAACAAAATCCTTACTTTTAACAATACACTTCGCCCCTCTGAAGTCGCTAGAATGATCACATAAACTGGAATGCTGGGCTGTACGAATTGCATATGAATGTTGTTTTAAACACGAGGAAAGAGATTTGCCAGTCTGGCCGATGTAAACACATGCACACTCATTACACGGGATTGAGTACACACAACCTGCTACTGACGCGGTGCGCCAAGGTGCATAGTGCTCCTGGCTGGGTCCGAATCCTTCTGGGGGGTGGAGTTTTCAGTTTATATATATATATATATATATATATATATATATATATATATATATATATATATATATATATATATATATATATATATATATATATATATATATGTTTTTTCCATGCTCTCTCTCACTGGTTGTGGATGAAAATATATGATTCAATAAGACCCAGAAGTAAGGTCTTGAAAACAGTGTGTTTATAAGGTCAGTACTCTTCCCCCCCCCCCCCCCCCCCGCCCCGAGTGTTTTGGTGGCCTTTAGTGTAATGGGGCGAGGGTTAAGGTCAATGGACGACCTGGTCTGCTCTCACATCTGGAGTGTTGCCAGAGAAGTTGCCAAACTCCCCGTTGCCAGAGAGGTTGTCATACATAGGGCTGCCGGGGTGGATGTTATACATCAAACTGTTGTATATATTGTCATATACCATACTGCCATAGTTATTGTCAAACACCGGCCTGCCCAGAGTTTGCCATACACTGGACTGTAACAGACTTAGCCTCTCCGTTATCTTGGTATATGGCAATCATTCACGAGACTGACAAAGAGGGTGCCATATACTTAACTGAATAAGAGGTTTCCATTCTCCTGGATTGCCAGAGGTTGCCATATACAGGGTTACCGCGAAGGCTACTGTATGCCTTAGTTTCTGGAGACTGCCATACACAGAGTTATTGAGAAGGTTGCCATACAGCCAGAGACTGCCATACGCTACATTTCTGACCACCTGTTGAGGGTCTTAACATGCATCTCCAGGATATATCATTCCTTTTCTCATATAATTCTTTCCATTTGTTTGGCGTCAAGTGAAAACGTTGATATGAAAGAGTCAAATTCCTTTGCTAAGGCGCTGATACGCGCCAGGATCAGTACGGGTCCTTAAAACGACCATTTTGGTGCTCGGCTTGTTACCTCTCTCTTCACTCTCACTGTGACCGTTTGGCTCCCTACTGAGAGGTCTTCCCTGACTCTATCTCTTCCAGATCCTCCATCTATAGCATGTCCCTTGAGTGGGACAGCGCCTTGAGACAATTGACGGATAAACAGATTGCTCATTCGTGTTTGATTTACGTGATCGTACTGTATAATTGTATAATTAATACATTTGTCAAGCAGGATTTTGCTGTAATATTTCTTTTTTAATATTTGGAAGCTAAATCTAGCTGCTCTAATTTTTTTTTTTTTTTTGTAACTTGCAAAATATCTTTGTTAGTAAGATTGGGCTGTAGTTCAGTAGTTTGGGTTTTCATCTTTCATGAATATTGGCGCCATATAATCCCTTTAATAACACTGTGAAGGTAATGGTTAATAACACTTTAATAACACAATAAGTGTTATTATAATTTTTCATTTCCCAGGGACTAGTTACATGCAGTAAGAGGGGGAGCGGCACAGCAAGCTTCCATCTTAGTATTTCTCTGCTAATGGGTTTTGTCACATGCAGCTTATGTATTTCCGTCCACTTGGAAACTATAAAAGCTGTTGAAACTAAATTCGCTGTTGTCACAGCCCGTTCTCTTATAAATTACGCCGCTTTTCACTCGTATGATGCACTACGGCCAAAAATAGCCGTATTGGAATTTAGAAAAAAATTAAAATGAATTTTCCAAATAAAATGTACCCAGAGCATCAAGTTTCGGGTCCTCTGGTAGGTTAGGAGAGCAGGAAATTCTCCTAAGGTTTCATATCGTCATGAAAACCGCTAATTTAAAGTGTCCTCTCTTAACCTAACAGCCTGAGCCAGAGGACCCAAAACAGAAAACGAGACAGTACGTCAATTTCGTGAGCCGCTTCCATTTTCTATTATGACCAGTTTTGGCCTTAGTGCGCATAAGAGCGAAAAGTGTATGAGAGTTCAATATGCTGTTGAAACTAAATTCTCTGTTGTCAATGTCATTTCAATTAGTCTGTCTTATGAGTGTGTTTGCTTTATATAGTCGCATGTCACTACTGCCACATCAGGTTCCAGCTTAAAATCTTCCTGGAAATTTTAAGTTGGGGATTTTTCAAATTGTCATAATTCTGGGCGAGTCTCCCCTCTTTTGTGTGGTCTGATCGGCCAGACACTTTCCTCCTGGTGTTCTTTCCTCCAACGTAAAGCAGCACTTAGTTTTGGGCTCCGTCATTCTTGTACTGCTTCTCCGCCACTCTCCTAATTTCTACATGTGTTCATTCCTCGATCTGTTGTATACTTTTTTTGTATTTCCTTCCGTTCTGTGCACTTTCTTTCATGTTATTTATGTTATTTTGCTTAACCTCTTCACCTGTAAGCGCTGCCCACTACCTCTGCTTCCTTATTCCTCAGTGGAGGTGTGAGGCTTTCTCCTTCTGCAGTGAGTTTATTGTGTATGTACTTCATCTTGCATCCACCTTCTGTGTACATTATATATATATATTTATATATATATATATATATATATATATATATATATATATATATATATATATATATATATATATATATATATATATATATAGACATATGTCGTACCTAGTAGCCAGAATGCACTTCTCGGCCTACTATGCAAGGCCCGATTTGCCTAATAAGCCAAGTTTTCATGAATTAATATATTTTCTCTAATTTTTTTGTTATGAAATGATAAAGCTACCCATTTCATTATGTATGAGGTCAATTTTTTTTTATTGGAGTTAAAATTAACGTAGATATATGACCGAACCTAACCAACCCTACCTAACCTAACCTATCGTTATAGGCTAGGTTAGGTTAGGTAGCCGAAAAAGTTAGGTTAGGTTAGGTTAGGTAGGTTAGGTAGTGGAAAACCAATTAATTCATGAAAACTTGGCTTATTAGGCAAATTGGGCCTTGCATAGTAGGCTGAGAAGTGCGTTCTGGCTACTAGGTACGACATATATATATATATATATATATATATATATATATATATATATATATATAAATATATATATATATATATATATAAATATATATATATATATATATATATATATATATATATATATATATATATATATATATATATATATATATATATATATGTCGTACCTAGTAGCCAGAATGCACTTTTCAGCCTACTATGCAAGGCCCGATTTGCCTAATAAGCCAAGTTTTCCTAAATTAATATATTTTCTCTAATTTTTTCTTATGAAATGATAAAGCTACCCATTTCATTATGCATGAGGTCAATTTTTTTAATTGGAGTTAAAATTAACGTATATATATGACCGAACCTAACCAACCCTACCTAACCTAACCTAACCTATCTTTATAGGTTAGGTTAGGTTAGGTAGCCGAAAAAGTTAGGTTAGGTTAGGTTAGGTAGGTTAGGTAGTCGAAAAATAATTAATTCATGAAAACTTGGCTTATTAGGCAAATCGGGCCTTGCATAGTAGGCTGAGAAGTGCGTTCTGGCTATTAGGTACGACATATATATATATATATATATATATATATATATATATATATATATATATATATATATATATTGTGACGGTAACGCGTTGGTGTTCGGCTGTTCAAAGCTAGGGGTATGGCCTCGTCACATAGTATTAAAAAAAATAGAAAATCTGGAACTTCGTCTGTGGTAAGGTAAGGAGAAGACACACAAAACACAAGTAAACTTTAACAATGGAATTTTAATTACGTTAAATAAACAAAACATGAATATAATGGACAAACAAATTCGTATAATAAAATCAATCAATCAAAATAATAAGAATAATTAAATGACACAATGAAAAGTTACGTTAAGACAAAATAACAAGAAGTGCAATATACAAGTAAATGAAAGGTGCTGGAATATTGGCTTTAAGCTATCACCTCTCTTAGTACACGTACGCCAAAGCTTACGTCTAGCAGGGAGAAGTGTTAACTGTGTGAAAGCACGGAATATTCTGAGGACTGAGGTCGTGGCGGCCCCAGACATCAAGTAGTATGGGGGGGGTGGAGTGCAGTTGCAGCCTGACCGGCGACCAATCAGAGGAGCCGGCAGCAAGACAGGTAGTTTGGCGGTTTGAGTCTGAGCAGGTGTTCTTGGCTGCATACGTTTTGCGCTCTGGCAAACCTTGGAGATGTTGTTGTCGTTGTTGGACATTTCTTCCATAGTAGTTTTATATATTTGTTGCGACGTATTTGTGAAGGGAAGAGCAGGCTCAATCTCTTGAAGGAGATTATCGTCACAACTCTCCCCCGAAGCCTGCAGTTCTGGAAGAAGTACGTCGTTATGTGGTGGAGTAATAGATGGAGTCGCTTTTACTTCATAAACTCTGGAGAGATCATGGGCTAAGATGTTGTCGGAATCTTGGTATAGCGTGTCTCCAGGTGGATTTTCTGCAGTTAGCAAGCCCATAGTAGAAGACGTTGAGATGAGAAGTGGGCGTGCTGCAGGAGGTGTAGGGTGGTGTGGTCCGTGTTGATGGTGGACCGAGCACTTTGCAGGTGTGGAGTGAAGTGCTGGAGCTTCAGGATGATGAAGAGTAGCTCCTTGCCAATTGTTCCGTAGTTCCTTGTAGCAGTAGTCGCTGACAGGTGTGTTCTCCTCGCCTCGTTGCTGCATCACGACACCACCAACGTCGGTACCACTGGCGTCGACATGGAGGATGAAGGGCTTATCTGACGAGGTGAGAGTGGAATTAGAATAGGACAAAGGAGCACGATTATTATCCTGAAAGCATTTGGGAAGATCATTAAGGATTTCGGAATTAGAAAGCGCTGACTCCTTGTCAGTGCTTTCGGGAGGAGAAGCTGGGAAGGTCTCACTGTGGATGTAGGGTTCTGTGAAGGTAGAACAGTTAATCAGGACAGTGGGAGGAGTACCATTATATTGCTTCAGAAGGTTGACGTGGCACAGCTGGGTCTTCCGCCGCCTATCTGGAGTCTCTATTACGTAGTTGTTATTATTCCTGCACTCTTTGACGCAGTAGGGTCCTGAAAACCTGTTTTGTAAAGGTGAACCTGGGATAGGGAAGTATGCAAGGACGAAGTCTCCCGGCTTAAATTTTCGTACTTTGCTGGTCTGGTCATAATGAGTCTTCGTTCTCTCCTGGGCTTTCAATAGATTATCATGGGCAAAACGGTGGACTCTCTCTAGAATGTGTTGAAGGTTTTGAAGAAACTGGGGCACATTCTGATGCTCACTGAAGGTGGCATCTCGGAGAGAGTCTTTGAAAGCCTTAAGGGGAGTACGGCACTTACGGCCGTAGAGCATCTCATAAGGAGATACTCCTAGGGACTCATTGGGGAGACTTTTCTGAAAATACACATTATAAGGTCAATCTGCTTATCCCAATCCTTCGAGGTTTCACTACAAAACTTTTTCAAGAGTGCTTTGATAGTCTGATGACTACGTTCAAGAGAACCCTGTGAAGCAGGATGATAGGGGCTGGACAATGCCTGTTTGATGTTGAACTCCTCCAGTGTCCTTTTGAAGAGATCACTGGTGAAGTTGGTACCACAGTCGCTCTGTATCTCCCTGGGAAATCCGTATTGAGTGAAGATCTTCAATAGATGTTTTACAACCGTAGCAGCCGTGATGTTCTTCACTGGAACTGCTATGGGAAATCTGGTGGTAGGACACAGGATGGTTAGGATGTAGGCGTTACCTGAACTGGTCCGAGGTAAAGGACCAACACAGTCTATTATGAGTCTGTGGAAAGGTTCCGCAGGCACCTGTATGGGAATCAGTGGCGCTCTGGGAATGGAGATGTTCGGTTTGCCTGCCATCTGACATGTATGACACTGTTTTACGTACTGTTTGACGTTATTTACCATACCTGGCCAGTAGTAGTCTTGACGAATTCCATGGTAAGTCTTGTTGAAGCCGTAGTGGGAGAGCGCTCCGTGGGCCAGGTGTAGAATAGTGGGCCGCAGGCTGGTGGGAATCACAAGTTGTTCGATGTTGGCCCAATCGTCATCCTCCTTCAGTTTACTGTGTCTATATCTGGGGTAGAGCAAGTCGTTCTCTAGGAAGAACCCAGGAATACTGTCGGGTTGAGTCTCAGCCTGGAAAAACAATGGTGATAAAGTAAGATCTTCCCTCTGCAACTTATGGAACTCCAACTTGGTCAGATGCGGGGGGAGTTTCTGAGGGTCTTGAGGGACAGCGGTAGCAGTAGAGTCAGCTGGCTGTGGACGTGCGGCTTGTGCACGGGTTATCACGAGAACCGGAGGAGAAACTTCATCACTCTCTTGAACCTCTGCTGGAACATACTCTAGAATAGGGTTTATTGGCACAGAGTTACACACCTGGGGTTTGTCCATGACGATCAGGTTGGTCGGTTGCAGGTCTTCTGCCAAGTCGTTGCCTAGGAGAAGTTGCACTCCAGGCATGGGAAAAGGCTTTTCCCTGACGGCGACTTGGACTTCCCCGTTCACGTAGGGACAATCCAGGTGGACTCTGGCGAGAGGGTATGGAGTGGTAGCAGTGAGGTCAGTGATGAAGACAGTTTCTCCGGTGTAGGTGATGTTGGGCACAGCCGACTTGAAGATGATCGATTGAAGAGCCGCTGTGTCCCTCAAGATCTTCAATTTGAAACGTCCCTCCGGATTTGAACCGTTGGCAGAGACAGTTCCAGTATACAGGTGGTTACTGAAAAGAGAAAGATCATTAACATCAACACCAACATTCATCACAGGCTTACCGGACTTAGGAGGAGTTGGTTTGGGTTTTTGTTGGTCAGTGGTTCCCTTGTATTGAGACTTACCACACTTGTCTATGGTATGTCCATAGAGTCTACAATACTTGCAGTACAGTTGTGAACCAGCTTGATCGGGGCTCACTTTCTCGTAACTGTACCACGACTTCTTACTGGAGGATGGTTCGGGTGTCAGCCGGTGGATGAGGCTGTAAGTGTCAGCCGACTTAGCACACTTCAGGTAGTCGGTTTCTTCTTTATCTGCTAAGTAGAGGCGGACAGGAGGCGGCACACGTCTCAAGAATTCTTCAACAAGCATTAGGTTGACGAGTCCTGTAAAAGTAAAGACATGTGCTGCTTCCAGCCATTTCATGAAATACCTCCGTTTCGTGTTAGCAAACTCAAGGAAGGTAGTGGTACTTGCCTTCAGGTGGTCACGGAATTTCCTTCTATAACTTTCTGTGGAAAGTAGGTAGGCGTCCAACACTGCTTGTTTCAGAGTGTGGTAGTCATTCTCAGACGCCAAAGTACTGAGTGTGACTGCAGCTCTACCTGTAAGATGGACTCTGAGAAGTGTGGCCCATTGGTCGACAGGCCAACTGAGTTGATTAGCAAGGGTTTCAAAGGTGGTGAAGAACACATCAACTTCTGCTTCTACAAAGGATGGCATTAACTTACTTGCATGTGATATATTAAAACTGACGGGAAGATTGGCAGTAGCTTGCTGGCGTTGAGCGAGGTGTGAAGTTTCCAACGTGTATTCTCGTTGACGACACTCTAGAGCCAGAGTCGCTTGTTGCTTGTCATGTTCGCATTGCATCTCCAACTCGCGTTGTTTGGTTTCAAGCTGTAAGCGTTCCCGCTCACGGAGTGTTTCAAGCTGTACTCGTTCCCGCTCCTGGAGTAAGGCAATCTCACGTTCTTGTTCTTCTCTTCGTATGGCAGCTGCTTCCCTTTGCTGCTCACGTTCAATCTTGGCCAGCTCTAGTTTGAGTTTCAGCGTTGCCAAATCAGTTTTATCTGCAATATAGTAAGTTTCATGAGTTTCAGAGTCTTACCTTGCTCTAAATAGTAATCCAGCAACAGGTTGTATAGGTCATTTTTGTTGGCTTGGTAGGGAACTTCTAGTTGATACTCATGTGCAAGAGTTTGTAATTCAGTCCTCTTGGCACGACTTAAAGTCCCTATTTCACCTGCTGGATTTGCACGGAAAGCTTGGAGACGAAACATGGTGAAATTAGCAAATAAAGGTACACGAATATTCAATAGTGAATGTCAGAAACAGGACAACGTGGCAACTGGTACCTATCCTGTGAGATCTTTAACAATTAAAGTTAAGTAAAAGATGTTAAATGATTAAATTAAATCAAGGGCGCAGGAAATCTTGTACCCGGTACTTATGTAAGAGGATAAGGGCAAGAAAATCCTACTAACAAATGAAACAGAGTTTCGAAAACAAATGAAACAGTTAAATGCCTCAAAAGTAAAATTGGTAGTCCAAGGATGTAGGCATACCTTGCCAAGTCTCTATAGGACATAAAGCAAGTTTTTCCTACTGAATTTAATATGATACTTACAGAATTAGCGAACTTTTGTGCTCTGAAAAAATAAGCTAATTCCCTACCGTTGTATGTATCATCATCTCTGACTGACGTGTAGGGGTGCGAGGTGTCAACTGGTGACGAGAACTGCTGCAGAGGTCCCAATTCAGCAACTAAAGTTCGAGCTAGAGGAACTATGGCCCTCTTTGTCCTCCTACAGTCAGATTGCAGAAGATTGGGTACTCTTGACCCGGGGCAGACCACAGTACCAGGGTACCAATATGATGATCTGTCAAAATGAGAAATATCCAAGGGACAAAGATGGTAAACACGAGTAATAACACGGAGGGAGAGATGACCAATTAAGAGTATGACTGAGGCCTACAGTCACCACGTAATCCAAAGTTGTCTCACCCTCACCATATGTTACTCTCGTAATGCACAATACACCGCACCTTATAAAAAATGAAATTGAATATGAAAAATAGTAAAGCTACGTTAACAAAGTTAAATACGCTTACCATAAATTACCACTTGGCACCAGTACCTGAGTGAAGCTCCTAGGACAGGCCCCCATATAATATGTGACGGTAACGCGTTGGTGTTCGGCTGTTCAAAGCTAGGGGTATGGCCTCGTCACATAGTATTAAAAAAAATAGAAAATCTGGAACTTCGTCTGTGGTAAGGTAAGGAGAAGACACACAAAACACAAGTAAACTTTAACAATGGAATTTTAATTACGTTAAATAAACAAAACATGAATAAAATGGACAAACAAATTCTTATAATAAAATCAATCAATCAAAATAATAAGAATAATTAAATGACACAATGAAAAGTTACGTTAAGATAAAATAACAAGAAGTGCAACACAAAATTAAAGGGAGGTGCTGGAATATTGGCTTTAAGCTATCACCTCTCTTAGTACACGTACGCCAAAGCTTACGTCTAGTAGGGAGAAGTGTTAACTGTGTGAAAGCACGGAATATTCTGAGGACTGAGGTCGTGGCGGCCCCAGACATCAAGTAGTATGGGGGGGTGGAGTGCAGTTGCAGCCCGACCGGCGACCAATCAGAGGAGCCGGCAGCAAGACAGGTAGTTTGGCGGTTTGAGTCTGAGCAGGTGTTCTTGGCTGCATACGTTTTGCGCTCTGGCAAACCTTGGAGATGTTGTTGTCGTTGTTGGACATTTCTTCCATAGTAGTTTTATATATTTGTTGCGACGTATTTGTGGAGGGAAGAGCAGGCTCAATCTCTTGAAGGAGATTATCGTCACAATATATATATATATATATATATATATATATATATATATATATATATATATATATATGCGCATTTGTGGTTATTGCTGTTAGGTTAATTTAAATTTGCTATTCTTGGGTGGCTGTCGCCTTGTTTCTGGGGTTCAGGGGGTTAAGACAATATAGTATGCCCTGCCTTTGGCTTGAATGCCTGTTTCTACTAGGTGAATGTCCGTTTTCTTCTTTATATTCACTGTTCCAGTCACATTATGTTCAGTGATAATATTAACAATTCCCTTGTTGATCTAAAAACACTGTGACAATATGCAGTTAAGCTGGCCAATAATTTCCGTGGTTTTGGATATATGGAAAGTATGACGTCCCAGAGATTCTCCTCCGAGTACATTATCTCTCCGTCTTTATTTTTCTTAATTTCTTAATATTATTTAGCCACCTATCATGATGTGCATACACGGTTGTCTCATCCCTGCATCTTGGCTTCTCACCAGACATTTCTTGCCTCAATTTCCTCTTCAATTGGCAAGTCATATGTTTACAAAGTGACGACAGGGGCCTAATTTTAAGGGCAGGCTGGCTGGCGCTCCTTCCTGTCGTATGCTACCCTGATAGGTCTGGCTCCCTCAGTTCAGTCCCTGATGATTGCTCAAATGAGTTGAAAGCGCTAAGCTGTTTACCTTTTAATTTTCACTGTGGTTAATCTGCATGTATGCATAGTGTATGTGTTGAGCTTGAATGTTCCCCCATGTCTATTCAGCCGTTAGGGGTCAGGAGGGCCTGACGGCTGAGTGGACAGCATTCGGGATTCGTAGGCTTAAGGCTCCGGGTTCGATCCCCGGCGGAGGCGGAAACAAATGGATAGAGTTTCTTTCATCAGAGTGAAAGAAACTCTCTCCATTTGTTTCCGCCTCCGCCGGGGAAGGCGAACGTGGAAACAAATGGACAGAGTTTCAACTGCCCTTGTTCACCTAGCAGTAAATAGGTACCTGGGAGGTAGACAGCTGCTGCTTCCTGGGGATGTGTAACAAAAAGGAGGCCTAGTCGAGGATCGGGACGCTAAGCCCAGAAATCATCTCAAGATAACCTCAAGATTTCTATATACAACTGTAAACGTTATTGCCCACACGAACATCACTGGCAGAGTAGTTATAGTTGTGAGCTACGAGGGGATAGTTCTCCAGCGGCCCCGGCACATTAGGAGTGGGTACAGTTCAGCTGGAGGACCAGAAAATATAACCGAGAGGTGAAGGAAGAGTTCACATGGGCCAATAGGCCCACTGCAGCCTCCTTATTGTGCTCAGATGGTGGCTGGAACAGTATGCTGGACATTCTGTCGTAATCTTGAAGATGGTAGAATGTTAGCTCGTTGTTAAGAGTTGGTTCAGACGTGTTGTACTTCACCGATGTTTAATCCGCTATTGTCATTGTATCTGTGCATTATTTCATTGTTGTCAGGATATCTCGGGTGATGATCTGATTGTGTCGTAGAAAATATATTTTCTTTAATAGAGCCTTGTTCTTTGTGCATTGTCATGCGCCATGAAGGAGATGTTGTCTTGCCTATATATTGAGATCATTGTGGCTGACAGTCTCCAAGTGGCATGTGAATGTATTGATGACATTCGTCTCGAGAGCTTTTGTTTGGTATCAGAAGAGTTCTTCATAAGCAAGTTGGCGGTCTTTTTGCTCTAATAGTATATTGTTAAGTCAGCCTTCTGTGTGTGTCTTGGAGGAGGGGTGCACTTCTCTATTAATAATGTTTTTTGTAACATTTTTTTTCCACCGTCTTGCGAGCTCTGTAAAAGAAGTTCCTGTACAATATTTTACTAAGAGAAAAAGAAGATATTATTTGTATGTGAATTTAAGCTTCTAATGGCTTAAATAACTTGATAATCATGACGGGCAACTCGACAAATGAAGTCTGTACTTATGAAGGGGTTTCTCTACATCGTCGCCAGTTTCTACTTGGTCATTACAGACGAAACTGCTTCAACCGGTCGCTGGGAGGTGTTGAATACAATTTCTGAAATTACACGCATATGTTAATTACCAATTAATATCTCTGTAAGCGAATTTATTATGATGGATATGCTGGTTAGCTGTATCTGTTGTTAATTATATACTTAATTTCAATGCAGATTTTCGGAAAAGTCAGGACTCGTGCGAATGCCTTCTGTTTATTATTGCGTTTATGGTGCAATTTAATTTCCTGGGATTTCTACTGATTTAAGTTTTTTCTCTTGTTGCGTTTTATTGATTAAAATGCCTCGGTGTTTTGTGTTCGTTGGTAGACAACGCGAGGTTGATGATTGATTCTGAGTATCCTTTAAGTATATTGCCTCGGTTTATAATCTTCTCTGGAGAGTTTTTATATGATGAATTGTTTTCTTCGTTTGTGAAAACGTTCTTCGGGGTGTTTCAGTGTTGAGAATTTAGTATATTAAGGTGGTGTTTTCTTATATTGTATTCAGTGTTCAAGGAACCAGACTTTCTGACAGACCAGACCAGACAGACCTTGTGAGAATCTCTTCTCACAACCAGACCATCACCAGAGAAATCTTAACAAATAACACTGAAATCATCGATAGGTAATGCGATAGCAGGCGGCTCGGCATCTGCGAGGCACTACACATTAAAAAGTCAACACCAGCAATCAACAGCCAATTAATGCACAACTATATTCTACTCACTTCATGACTCGTAACCAATATAGAAGCATCAAGAGGAAGTGGTGATGCTATGGGCCAATAGGACTTTTGCAGTTACTTACATTCTTATGTTTTAATGCCCATTGGTTTGTATTCTGTCTTGTTTAAATGTCAATCACCTCACCCATAACTTTTATATCACCTCACCCCAATGCGAGTATAAGTATGGATGTGTTTACAGGTGTGTGTAAACTAAAGTCTTTGAAAATGTAATAAGTTATTATGAAACGCATTGAAGTGACGCATCAAACTAGAAATAAAAATGAATTTTGGAGAACTGATCTTTCAATTACAATCGACAGTGATAAGAAACATAAGAAATATTGAGAAAATTCATGTTAGAATTATTATATATATATATATATATATATATATATATATATATATATATATATATATATATATATATTATATATATATATATATATATATATATATATATATATATATATATATATATATATATATATATATATATCTTCAAGAGGAGCCTCACCACAGCTGGATGCCCAGCTGAAAGAGAGCCCCGTTACCTTACGCCTCGTAACTCTGATGCTCTTATTGGTCGCCCGGATGGTATCACAGTGAACCCCTGAAAGAATGGCAAGCAGTTGGTATGGGACTACACGTGCGTATCAACCCTGGCTAACACAAACATTGACTTCAGTGTTGCACAACCAAGTGGCGCTGCCACCCACAGGGAAGCAGCCAAATCCCGTAAGTATAGAGAACTGGATCACCTCTACAATTTTGTCCCCATTGCTTCTGAGACACTCGGCGCCTGGGGTAAAAGTGCTACCAGTTTTTTGAAGGAACTGGGTTCTAGGCTCCTTGAAACAACAAGGGACCCTAGAGTTGCCAGCTTTCTTTTCCAGCGCCTCAGTGTGGCGATACAGAGGGGAAATGCGCACTGCATCCAGGGTTCCTGCCCGCCATCTGAGGAGCGGGAGGAACTCGACAACCTATGATAACCATCTTTGTAACCTATATGTAACTCCTTTTTTGTAACAAAGTTCAAATAAAGCAAATATATATATGTGTACATACAAAAGAATGGGGGTGGTAGGAGAAGATAATATTAGTGTTCAGTGATAAACCACAAGGTCTCCTCTGAATACTTTTTATTTTCTTCTCCGAGGCTATGGGTCCCCACATTGGCATCAGAGGTGGTACCCTCACAATTATATATATATATATATATATATATATATATATATATATATATATATATATATATATATATATAAATATCGATGACTTCTGTGTTGTTTACTAGGATTTCTCTGGCGATGGTTTGGTTGTGGGAAGAGATTATATGTTCCTTAATGGAGCCCTGTTGCTTTTCTGTTGCCCTGTTTCTCTTTCTAGGCGTTTAACGATGCATAAGCAACAGGGCTCCATTAAGGAACATATAATCTCTTCCCACAACCAAACCATCGCCAGAGAAATCCTAGTAAACAACATAGAAATCATCGATAGATACAGGGATAGCAGGCGGCTTGACGTTTGCGAGGCACTACACATCAAGAAGTCAACACCAGCAATCAACAGCCAATTATTGCACAACTATATTCTACCCACCTCAAGACTCCGCTCCAATATAGAAGCATCAAGAAATATGGACCAATAGGCTTTCTACAAACACTTCTATTCAATATCCATTGTTTCGTGTTCTGTCTTGTGTTGATGAAATTAATACCCTATTAATATCACCTCTTGTTCTGTCTTGTGTTGATGAAATTAATACCCTATTAATGCCACATCCTGTTCTGTCTTGTGTTAATGCCACATCACCCCTTCCACCTCACTCAAATGTAGATATAAAATCGGAGATGCGTAAGTTCTATTCAGTTGTGTATTTGTGAACTAAAGTCTTTGAAAATGTAATAAGTTTTACGAAACGCGCTCGTGTCGCGTCAGACTAGAAATAAAAATTAATTTTGGAGAATTGATTTTTGATTTACCTCCAACAGTGAAAAGAAATGTACGAAAGATTGAGAAAATTCGCGTTAGAATTATTAATCTTACTTTTTTGGTCATATATAATAATATATATATATATATATATATATATATATATATATATATATATATATATATATATATATATATATATATATATATATATATATATATATATATCTGGGGTGTGAGTCTTCAGTTGCATATTGTCCTGGGGACCATTCAGGCTTGTTCGCATACAATATAAATTTAGTCTAACAGGTACAGTGTATCATAATTCATAAATTAATGTTTTATGGCATCAATATTTACAACTCATCATTATTCAACAACAAGAACAAAAATAAAGCCTAGACGCTAGATAATATAATCACGAGGAATAATGACGTTTGGCCCCCTAGTCTCACGCCTCGTCTCTCCTGTGGAAACCGACCTGTGAGATTTATATTTATTTAATTTATATAGAATTTATATTTACGTTAATTTATATACTTCGATAGCAATTTGTATGATAATGAGTGGACTGTATTTCTGCAATAATCTCATAATCTCACAAATCGATCCTCTACACATTAGGGGGGTTATATTAATTGAATTTATATATATGCAGCCAATCAAACTACAGTATTAGACTACATACATTGAAGAGGTTCCTTATCTTATTTGTACAGCAGGCCTTAGTCCACCAGGTATAACCAGGATGTAGACACCACATTTTCCCTCTTTGAGGTAGCTTCCATCACCCTGGTAACAGATGCACAAAGCATGCTTCCTCATCTTGACCTGTCAAAAGGGTGCTAGCTATGAAGCCAGAATCCTAGTATATGACAGCTATATCAGAGAAAACACTGTACATGGAACCATGAAGACCTGGCTTAATTACCTTTAGTATGAGGCGATCTCATGCTCTAACAGGCTCACCCTATATCCACTGACATTAATGGCCATAAATGAAAGATAAATGGGTTTCGGCAGAACACTTAACTTGAATTTGTTGACAGCGTGTTGATGATGGTACACCTTTGGTTTCCATAACACTTCGTCCACGTAAAATTAACAGGAGCCGTATTTGCTCCCGTGCGCCTCTGGTCTCAATACAAACAATGGCTGACCACTCCCCCACCCTCACGCTACTGGCCTACATTGTCCAGATGACAGTAAGTGATAGAAGGGTCACATTTACTCTACTTTAATTCTGATAATTAAGTTAATTTATATGAGATGTTTTTATGATGGTAAAGTCCAAAGACTAATGTATTTAAGAATAATTCCCACCATAATAGGTGGTGAATATATAATAGTGTGTGGTAATGATATCCCGTTTTCTATAGACGGGAATTCCACTACAAATTACATTTTCTATGGGTAACTTGTTTATACAATACAGCAGCAATTATCTGTCTGTATGATATTATTATTAAATGGTGTCGGATTTTCCGACATAATTCCCCAGGGGCTGCTCACGGGTCGAAGTCCTCTTTAGAACAGACGAACACCGATACTCCTCCTTCGAATTATTTGATTAATTTGATGTTAGTAGTTAGTAATCACACATTTGTGCGTCTGTTCGTACAGGACGGATGTCCCGTACTAGAGTTGCAGGGATTAGAAGTCTAATGCGATTTCATTTCCCTGTCAACTCTTGAAAGGCTAATATTCAAGCCTTATTACATATTATTTAACCCAGAAGACTGAATGTGATCAAGTACTACAGTCAAGTATGATTCAGGGACTGCAGTGAGATCAGTGACATTAGATATAACGTGAAGCTTGTTCAGGTAACTAGTCACTGATATATAAGCACTGAGGCCCATGGAATACATCTTGATTAAATAATAAATGTATCAAATCAGTCATCAGATTTATTGGGGTTTAATTTAGTTAATTGATTCAGAAGCTCATCATTAAAGTAAAGTATGGTTCTGAGACTGCAGTGGGTTCAGTGACATTGGTCGCAGTGACCTGTAGCTGCTTTAGGCTACTGTTCACTGATTTGCCACTGAGGCCTCATGAACTCATCTTCAGCTTTAAATGATGATACTAACATCAACCTCTGTTGGTATAGTCAGCTGTAATCTCCTTAGTATAATGCTACTGGAGAAATATAATCAGCTGACAAATTTAGATTTCTACTGGTATTGTTTATCTGCAGGCATAGGTCTCCTCAGGCTTGATACTGGGCCTGAGAGTAATTTACCTCCTGCAGAGTTTAACATGGTTATACCCTGATATTTAGTAGGGCTACCAATGAATCGATGGCAATAGTCTGTCCCTACAAGGAGACCGAAGTCGGTGAGGTGATCAGACTTAATATTATCTGCCAATTTTATTCCTCTATTTCTCAGGAATTTGGCTGCTGCTCTCAGACCTTGAACTTGTAGGTCTACTGGTATTTTGTCCCCCACAATGGCCTGTACTCGACAGACGTACCTGCCTAAGCGTACTGATGGTTGTACCACCTGGTAGACTTGAGGTCCTGCATCTGTTTCAAACCCTGAGATATTAAATGACATCTGGGCTACAGGCCTTAATTGTAGTTCATCTGCCAACTTTTTCGTGACATATGTTCTCTGGGACCCTTGGTCAAACAACCCACGGGTATGGACCTTGTCCCTCTTATTCAGGATGGTAATTTGGGCAGTAGGCAAAGTCGTATTACCTTTAGACTTTGCCGATTGGACATTCTTTGTTTGTTGCACCTTGCAGTACTGTACTGTGGTGGGAATGCTATCTTCCACCTTGGGTCTTGAATACGTTAATTTCGTATATTTGCACAGTGCTGCATGGTGCCTACCTCTTCTACACCTGTTGCAGGTGTTGAATTGGGTATTACAATAGTCTATGTTGTGTGACTTGAGACACCTTGAACATCTCCCTAATTCCTGGAGTCGCTCCATACGAGTGTCTCTGGTTGGATAATTAGCACAACAGTATGTTGAATATTTCTTTTTGCAGAACATACATGTCCCCCAGCCTACTGCACGTTTGGAAGATACCGGTTTGGGTGAACTAGTAACAGTAGGCTTGGAGGATTCTGCTGCATTGTCAGATTTTCTGCAACTTGATGTTTGAGTAATTGGTTGATGTTTATTTGGGGAAGTTGTTTTACCCTTTAATTGACTATTATTTCCTATTTCTGAAGGCTTACAAAAGGCTTTAACTTCCTCATTTGCTTGTCGTTTGTTTATGATGGAATGTAAACCTTCAGCGATGTCCTGTACTGTCAGGATGGTGTTATGTTGATGTGCATATAATTAATCTAGTATATCGCTGGACAATTTTCGTTGAAGGACTACTTTGGTCATCCATTCACTAGTGGTTATATCAACCTTAAGACTGAATGTTCTTAGTAGTGACTCAAACTCCATGCTGAAGGATTGTAATGAGTCAGCAGTCTGATCAGGTTGAGGTAAGTCCAACAATTGTAGTACTAGATGTATGACAGTTTTCTCATTGCCAGCATTATTCCTAGGAGGCTGGACTAGGAAATTAGTGCTGTCGCTATTTTCATTTACATTTTCTACTACTGGTTCAGCTTCACCTCTAGTTTGGAGGCATGTTAACTTAGTAGCCTCAGGTATTGGGTTTTCAGAATCCACAGAGACTGTGGATAAATTGTCTGAGAACTGCTTAATTTCTGGTGGTATAATATTAGGTGAAGCTTTACTGGGTGAAGCTTTATCCTTGTTGATTAAAGGATCTAATCTGGCTTGACATTTATTCTCAAAAAGATCCAGATCATCCATAACATTATCTACTTTATTTGATGTACTGGCTATTTGTTCTGATTCAATTATCCTGTGTAAATGTTCCAACCTGCCTTGAGTTTCTTCTTCATATTGTGCTAGGTCAGACAGGAATGGTTCCACATCTTCAACTACTATGTCGTCGTCGTCGTGGACTTGATTTTGGTAAGATTTCCTATTTGCTTTCAATATATGCAATTGGGTTTGAATCTGTAGTAGTGGTATTTTCAACCGACGATAATTAATTACAGGCTCATATAACAACTGTTCATATTGGTCGAGATCTCTTGTCAGTTGACGTTTACTTGCTACTAAAGCACGCTTTGCTTTCTGTGGATTAGTCATGGTGACTTGTAATTGGATAGTACTACCTCATAAATTGTGAGCAAGTACTGATGGTAGCCTAGGGTAAAATTCTACTCACTAGGCGATAATCCTACCTCTACTAGAGGTTAGCACTTAAAATTAATACCCATTATATATATACAATCATACACACTAATGATTTGAGTGATAAACCAGTGTCACTGGAAGTACCTTTAGGTTAGCTCCTCAAAATCACCCTAGGATGGTAGAGACACTAATGAATCACTCAAAGGTGTAATGATCATAAGTAAATTATTATATATACAACTCAACTCGAGTTGATAAAAATTACACCCAAAATAGGGTCTGGACCATTCATTAATGGTGCTAGGTTGTTCAATATAGTACAACTGACTATGGTAATAATGGGACTAGGATGAACGATAATAGTTCAACTAGTCAATTGTAATATTCTACCCTGTTGTGGGTTGGCAATTAGTAAATATTATACTGTGATCACTAGTGTAATATATATTAAATAATTCTCTATTTTGGAGAAATAATATACACAATTATTGATAATAGCCTCTTAATTAGCCTCTATGAAACTTCTAATATTATCAAGAAGTATTAAATATTATTAGTGACCTCGCGAAATAAAATCCGTGAACAATCTCGCGACACAGCCACTAATTTGGCTGGCTTCAATATTAGCGCTGTCATTTCACAGAATAACACGCCACCAAATCTGTGGGTGTGCATGAAACCGCTGACGAGGCTGATCTGAACTGAGCAAGGCTCGTGAACTCGCACAAGGCAACGCCGCCGTCTATGACTGCTGGCCTTTGTTTAAATCACACTGCACTAGTATATTTAATGAATCCACTGGTTAACTGGTTCATCCGGTACTAAGATGACCAAATGTGGGTTCAAAGGATCAAATAATCCGTCATCCGGTTCGAAGATGACCAAATAATGTGGGAACCGACCTGTGAGATTTATATTTATTTAATTTATATAGAATTTATATTTACGTTAATTTATATACTTCGATAGCAATTTGTATGATAATGAGTGGACTGTATTTCTGCAATAATCTCATAATCTCACAAATCGATCCTCTACACATTAGGGGGGTTTATATTAATTGAATTTATATATATGCAGCCAATCAAACTACAGTATTAGACTACATACATTGAAGAGGTTTCTTATCTTATTTGTACAGCAGGCCTTAGTCCACCAGGTATAACCAGGATGTAGACACCACATTTTCCCTCTTTGAGGTAGCTTCCATCACCCTGGTAACTGATGCACAAAGCATGCTTCCTCGTCTTGACCTGTCAAAAGGGCGCTAGCTATGAAGCCAGAATCCTATTATATGACAGCTATATCAGAGAAAACACTGTACATGGAACCATGAAGACCTGGCTTAATTACCTTTAGTATGAGGCGATCTCATGCTCTAACAGACTCACCCTATATCCACTGACATTAATGGCCATAAATGAAAGATAAATGGGTTTCGGCAGAACACTTAACTTGAATTTGTTGACAGCGTGTTGATGATGGTACACCTTTGGTTTCCATAACACTTCGTCCAAGTAAAATTAACAGGAGCCGTATTTGCTCCCGTGCGCCTCTGGTCTCAATACAAACAATGGCTGACCACTCCCCCACCCTCATGCTACTGGCCTACATTGTCCAGATGACAGTAAGTGATAGAAGGGTCACATTTACTCTACTTTAATTCTGATAATTAAGTTAATTTATATGAGATGTTTTTATGATGGTAAAGTCCAAAGACTAATGTATTTAAGAATAATTCCCACCATAATAGGTGGTGAATATATAATAGTGTGTGGTAATGATATCCCGTTTTCTATAGACGGGAATTCCACTACAAATTACATTTTCTATGGGTAACTTGTTTATACAATACAGCAGCAATTATCTGTCTGTATGATATTATTATTAAATGGTGTCGGATTTTCCGACATCTCCCGCTCTTAAGAAATACAGCATCACGAGGGAAGACGCTCCAGTTTGTGGGCAGATCTGTTAGCGAGGGACAGGGAAGGACCCTTACGTCCGATACACACGACCCTGAGATATTATCACCTCGTCTACTGCAGGGGTTGACACTGCCAGTGAGAACCTCCAGGAGGAGATTTAGCATAGTATACCCCCTCTTCCTGCCCGGGCACCGCTACAGGCAACGTGAGAACCTCCAGGAGGAGATTTAGCATAGTAGATCCCCTTCCTCCTACCCGGGCACCGCTACAGGCAACGCGAGAACCTCCAGGAGGAGATTTAGCATAGTATACCCTCTCCTCCTGCCCGGGCACCGCTATTCGCTACGAGAGAACCTCCAGGAGGTGACGATGGAGCAAGAGATCTACCTGTAGCAGATAGTGACAGCGGCTAGGGCCTCTAGTCTCCTGCCGGAGAGAGATGAGATCAATGAGGGCAGGGCGTACAGCCTCTCCCTGCTAGGGGACTAACTAAGCAACTCAGATTTGTCTTCGTCAGTCCCCGCTGCCACCTTCCCACGGACTGAGAGCACCTCAGACTTTAATATATATGTTCCTCTATATTTTGGTGTAAATAATGTTGTTCTTGCTGTGTTCGTGCATTTGTCTAAGTAAGATACCTGATAAATGGCGCCTGTGTTGACATCGGCAGCAAATTATACAAATAAATCGTAATTCTTCCATAACGCGGATGTCCTGAGAGTAAGAATGATGCCAGACTCTTACTGCCACGAAGAACTTAACTCACTGTAAAAGATTTTATTAGTTTTTACTTGACAGGATTCGGGTAACTGCCAAGGACATCAGTCTTTTCAAAAAGAACAATCGAAGAATTCAGAATCTCCTTCCGCCTCTGCTGAAGACTGGAATAATACGTTAGCCATTTTTATAATGAAAGGAACATTAAAGGTAATTGTGACTTTTCTAAATTGAAGAGTTTGCTGTTTATATATAAAACCATCGGATTACCTTCCTGGTGTCATTCCTCATCACTTATTGTTCCCAACCACTTGATGACCACTTGGAACATGTCTTGAGTCTTGCCAGAGGGCGGGGGTTAGGGAGGTACAAGGCTTGAGTCCTACAATAGGGGAGACGTATCTTGTGACCCACTGTAGGGGAGACACCCCCCTGGTGTCCCACATTAGGAGTGGGACACCAGGGGTGTGAGGCACCAGGGGTGTGAGACACCAAGGGTGTGGGACACCAGAGGTGTGAGACACCAGGAGTGTGGGACACCAGGAGTGTGGGACACCAGGGGTGTGGGACACCAGGGGTGTGAGACATAAGGAGTGTGAGACACCAGGGGTGTGGGACACCAGGGGTGTGAGACACCAGGAGTGTGGGACACCAGGGGTGTGGGACACCAGGGGTGTGGGACACCAGGAGTGTGAGACACCAGGAGTGTGAGACACCAGGGGTGTGAGACACCAGGAGTGTGGGACACCAGGAGTGTGGGACACCAGGGGTGTGGGACACCAGGGGTGTGGGACACCAGGAGTGTGAGACACCAGGAGTGTGGGACACCAGGGGTGTGAGACACCAGGAGTGTGAGACACCAGGAGTGTGAGACACCAGGGGTGTGAGACACCAGGAGTGTGGGACACCAGGGGTGTGGGACACCAGGGGTGTGAGACATAAGGAGTGTGAGACACCAGGGGTGTGGGACACCAGGGGTGTGAGACACCAGGGGTGTGGGACACCAGAGGTGTGGGACACCTGGGGTGTGGGACACCAGGAGTTTGGGACATCATGGATGTGGGACACCAGGAGTGTGAGACACCAGGAGTGTGAGACACCAGGGGTGTGGGACACCAGGAGTGTGGGACACCAGGGGTGTGGGACACCAGGGGTGTGAGACACCAGGGGTGTGGGACACCAGGAGTGTTGGACACCAGGAGTGTGGGACACCAGGGGTGTGGGACACCAGGGGTGTGGGACACCAGGCGTGTGAGACACCAGGGGTGTTGGACACCAGGGGTGCGGGACACCAGGGGTGTGGGACACCAGGAGTGTGGGACACCAGGGGTGTGAGACACCAGGGGTGTGAGACATCAGGGTTTTTTTTATTTTTATTTTTTTTTCTACCACAGACGTGGCCACACATTTACAGTGCTAACCAGCATATATACATTTTCTTCTGTCCTCCATGGACAGGGTTAGAGAAGTGTTAAACATACAGTTCAAGGGTTTATTGAACACTCAACCACAGAAGGTGATTCGGTGCTTTTAAAATGCTAAGCTAACCTACATACGTAAATACATAGATACACAGATTTACGTATGCCCTACATAAAGTATTAGATGTGTCTTTTACATAGTGTCATTAATGTATATTCACAAAGGTGAAATGTAATTCTGATCAGCTTCCATATATGCTTTATACCCATACATATACATACACACACACACATACACATACATATATACACACACATGCATTCACATACATTTGTCTCATTTACCCTGACAGGGTGAGGTTGCTGATAAAGAAACTAGTGTGCAATTAAGCACTTAATCACTGAAGGTGATGAAGGTGCTTTTACAAGCTCAGGTTATATAGTTACATCATATATATATATATATATATACATTGTATGATTGATATATTTCATGGTCAATCTTGGATACAAGTCCAATATATCATCAAGTGTTCCAGTACTCATTTAGTAACTACAGAGTTCAGCATACCTTAGCCCAGGAGGGCGAAAGTCAGTCAGTATGGGACATTCTACAATATAATGTTCAGGAGAGTGCATGTTTTCTCTTTCACAAAGTTGACACATTGTGTACTCGACATTTGGGTTTTGAGAAAGCTGCCAGATTCGTCGATATCCCAGGCGTATTCTGGCCACTATAACATCACATTGCCGGGTTCTTGTTCTATTAGTCCGATATGTGAATGTCTCCTCACGATATCTATCATAATATTTAATGCTACAACTTTCAGGTCTTTGAGAATTTGTTAGGTCGGTGAGATTTTCATTAGATATTTGTTTAAGTATTCTCTTTGTCACTGCTAATGAAACACCCATATCAATTTCTACCACTGGTTTTCTGCAGACTGACTTAGTAAGCATATCAACAGTGTCATGCCTTGAGATGCCAACATGTGATGGTATCCATAGGAATTTAATCTCAAATCTATTTTCTTTGGCAGCTAAAACATTCATTCGAATATCACTGACTATTTTCTGGGTGTCACTACTATGTGCGTTCAATGCTAGGAGTGCACTCTGCGAGTCACAGTATATAAGTCCACTGCCTTTGTCTTTTAAAAATTCAGTGGCAAGGTATATGCCTGCAAGTTCGGTTTGAGTTGTACTTGCCCAGTCATTGACGCGCTTCATTGCTGTATGTACGAGAGAAGATTGTTCAAATATGTTACATGCACATCCGGTACATCGTCCACCTTCTTCTACAGAGCCGTCGGTATAGCACTGATAAACATCGTTACCCATACCCTGAGTACTTTCAGTGATGCTTTTCAGTGTTAACTGTTTTAATAATGTAGTGTGCACACTATCTTTCTTGGGCGCATTTACAAAATCAACTGATAGATCCCAGTTATCCCATGGAGTAATTGGCTGATTAATCATTAGTCGAGTTGGGTACATATTTAATATTTTGATGGAGTTGGCTACCTTGTAGAACCAATATACATAATCAGATTTCGTTCTTCTTCTATAGACCTCAGGTGAGTGTAGCATATTAGAAAGTTTAGCTTGAAACTTCATGTGTTGTCTAGATCTACTCAATGCCTTCACGCCGAAAACTGTGCAAATAGACAAGATTCTCTCACTTATGGTAGGTAATTTTAACTCTGCTCTCATGTTAACTATTCTCGTGGACTTTGGAGCCCCAAGGATGAGACGCATAGCTTCATTTTGCAAGGTTTCAAGAGATTTTAGCTCTTTGTCAGTATACAGTGTGAGATGTAGAGCATTGTAGCCAATCACAGAGTGTATAAATGATACATAAAACATTCTAGCAAGTCTCACGTTAAGTCCATGATTGACACCAACAAGGACCCGCAAGGGCTTTAATCTCTCCCAAAGTCTCCTCTTGAGAGAAGAAAGGTACCCAGGGTCGTTAATGGGGACACCAAGGTATCTGTAAGACTCGCAGTTCTCAAGTGCTCGCCCATCTATATGATAATTGGGTGGTGGAATACCACATGGAATGAGGGCACGAGTTTTCTGTACAGAGATAAGGAGGCCACATTCCTCAGCTCTAGTAGCAAAAGCGTCGAGCAGAACTTGCATTCTAGGCTCGGTGGCAGCCTGTAAACATATATCATCAGCATAACAAATGACAGTGTCTTCATTATTAGTTGGAAGATCTTTAATACGTTTATGCATCAGAACGTTGAACAACAAGGGACTGAGGACCCCTCCTTGTGGAGTTCCCAGTTCAAAGTGTTTGCTCTCACCATTAAACAAAACATATGCTGCAGACATCAGGGGTGTGGGACACCAGGGGTGTAGGACACCAGGAGTGTGGGACACCAGGGGTGTGAGACACCAGGGGTGTGGGACACCAGGGGTGTGAGACACCAGGGGTGTGAGACACCAGGAGTGTGGGACACCAGAGGTGTGAGACATAAGGAGTGTGGGACACCAGGGGTGTGAGACACCAGGAGTGTGAGACACCAGGGGTGTGAGACACCAGGAGTGTGAGACACCAGGGGTGTGGGACACCAGGAGTGTAGGACACCAGGAGTGTGGGGCACCAGGAGTGTGAGACACCAGGAGTGTGAGACACAAGGAGTGTGAGACACCAGGAGTGTGGGACACCAGAGGTGTGAGACATAAGGAGTGTGGGACACCAGGGGTGTGAGACACCAGGGGTGTGAGACACCAGGAGTGTGGGACACCAGGGGTTTGGGACACCAGGAGTGTGGGACACCAGGGGTGTGGGACATCAGGAGTGTGAGACACCAGGGGTGTGAGACACCAGGAGTGTGGGACACCAGGGGTGTGGGACACCAGGAGTGTGAGACACCAGGAGTGTGAGACACCAGGGGTGTGGGACACCAGGGGTGTGGGACACGAGGAGTGTGAGACACCAGGAGTGTGAGACAACAGGAGTGTGGGACACCACGAGTGTGGGACACCAGGGGTGTGAGACACCAGGGGTGTGGGACACCAGGAGTGTGGGACGCCAGGAGTGTGAGACACCAGGAGTGTGGGACACCAGGGGTGGGGGACACCAGGAGTGTGAGACACCAGGGGTGTGAGACACCATGAGCGTGAGACACCAGGAGTGTGGGACACCAGGGGTGTGGGACACCAGGAGTGTGAGACACCAGGAGTGTGGGACACCAGGGGTGTGGGACACCAGGAGTGTGGGACACCAGGGGTGTCAGACACCAGGAGTGTGAGACACCAGGGGTGTGGGACACCAGGAGTGTGAGACACCAGGGGTGTGGGACACCAGGGGTGTGGGACACCATGAGTGTGAGACACCAGGAGTGTGGGACACCAGGAGTGTGGGACACCAGGGGTGTGGGACACCAGGAGTGTGGGACACCAGGAGTGTGAGACACCAGGGGTGTGGGACACCAGGAGTGTGGGACACCAGGAGTGTGGGACACCAGGAGTGTGGGACACCAGGAGTGTGGGACACCAGGAGTGTGGGACACCAGGGATGTGGGACACCAGGAGTGTGGGACACCATGAGTGTGAGACACCAGGAGTGTGAGACACCAGGGGTGTGGGACACCAGGGGTGTGAGACACCAGGAGTGTGGGACACCAGGGGTGTGGGACACCAGGAGTGTGGGACACCAGGGGTGTGAGACACCAGGAGTGTGAGACACCAGGAGTGTGGGACACCAGGGGTGTGGGACACCAGGAGTGTGGGACACCAGGAGTGTGGGACACCAGGAGTGTGGGACACCAGGAGTGTGGGACACCAGGAGTGTGGGACACCAGGGGTGTGAGACACCAGGAGTGTGAGACACCAGGAGTGTGGGACACCAGGGGTGTGGGACACCAGGAGTGTGGGACACCAGGAGTGTGGGACACCAGGAGTGTGAGACACCAGGAGTGTGGGACACCAGGGGTGTGGGACACCAGGAGTGTGGGACACCAGGAGTGTGGGACACCAGGAGTGTGGGACACCAGGAGTGTGGGACACCAGGGATGTGGGACACCAGGGATGTGGGACAACAGGAGTGTGAGACACCAGGAGTGTGAGACACCAGGAGTGTGGGACACCAGGAGTGTGGGACACCAGGAGTGTGAGACACCAGGGGTGTGAGACACCAGGGGTGTGGGACACCAGGAGTGTGGGACACCAGGAGTGTGAGACACCAGGGGTGTGAGACACCAGGGGTGTGGGACACCAGGAGTGTGGGACACCAGGAGTGTGGGACAACAGGGGTGTATGACACCATGAGTGTGGGACACCAGGGGTGTGGGACACCAGGGGTGTGGGACACCAGGGGTATGGGACACCAGGGGTGTGGGACACCAGGAGTGTGGGACACCAGGAGTGTGGGACACCAGGAGTGTGGGACACCAGGAGTGTGAGACACCAGGAGTGTGAGACACCAGGAGTGTGGGACACCAGGAGTGTGGGACACCAGGAGTGTGGGACACCAGGGGTGTGGGACACCAGGAGTGTGAGACACTAGGAGTGTGAGACACCAGGAGTGTAGGACACCAGGAGTGTGAGACACCAGGAGTGTGAGACACCATGAGTGTGGGACACCAGGAGTGTGAGACACCAGGGGTGTGGGACACCAGGAGTGTGAGACACCAGGAGTGTTAGACACCAGGAGTGTGGGACACCAGGAGTGTGGGACACCAGGAGTGTGAGACACCAGGAGTGTGGGACACCAGGAGTGTGGGACACCAGGAGTGTGAGACACCAGGAGTGTGAGACACCAGGGGTGTGGGACACCAGGAGTGTGGGACACCAGGGGTGTGGGACACCAGGAGTGTGGGACACCAGGAGTGTGGGACACCAGGGGTGTGGGACACCAGGAGTGTGGGACACCAGGAGTGTGAGACACCAGGAGTGTGAGACACCAGGAGTGTGAGACACCAGGAGTGTGGGACACCAGGGGTGTGGGACACCAGGAGTGTGGGACACCAGGAGTGTGAGACACCAGGAGTGTGAGACACCAGGAGTGTGAGACACCAGGAGTGTGGGACACCAGGGGTGTGGGACACCAGGATTGTGGGACACCAGGAGTGTGAGACACCAGGAGTGTGAGACACCAGGAGTGTGGGACACCAGGAGTGTGGGACACCAGGAGTGTGGGACACCAGGAGTGTGGGACACCAGGAGTGTGAGACACCATGAGTGTGGGACACCAGGGGTGTGGGACGCCAGGGGTATGGGACACCAGGAGTGTGAGACACCATGAGTGTGGGACACCAGGGGTGTGGGACACCAGGGGTGTGAGACACCAGGGGTGTGGGACACCAGGGGTGTGTGAGACACCAGGAGTGTGAGACACCAGGGGTGTGGGACACCAGGGGTGTGGGACACCAGGGGTGTGGGACACCAGGAGTGTGGGACACCAGGGGTGTGTGAGACACCAGGAGTGTGAGACACCAGGGGTGTGAGACACCAGGAGTGTGGGACACCAGGGGTGTGGGACACCAGGGGTGTGGGACACCAGGGGTGTGAGACACCAGGGGTGTGAGACACCAGGAGTGTGGGACACCAGAGGTGTGAGACATAAGGAGTGTGGGACACCAGGGGTGTGAGACACCAGGAGTGTGAGACACCAGGGGTGTGAGACACCAGGAGTGTGAGACACCAGGGGTGTGGGACACCAGGAGTGTAGGACACCAGGAGTGTGGGGCACCAGGAGTGTGAGACACCAGGAGTGTGAGACACAAGGAGTGTGAGACACCAGGAGTGTGGGACACCAGAGGTGTGAGACATAAGGAGTGTGGGACACCAGGGGTGTGAGACACCAGGGGTGTGAGACACCAGGAGTGTGGGACACCAGGGGTTTGGGACACCAGGAGTGTGGGACACCAGGGGTGTGGGACATCAGGAGTGTGAGACACCAGGGGTGTGAGACACCAGGAGTGTGGGACACCAGGGGTGTGGGACACCAGGAGTGTGAGACACCAGGAGTGTGAGACACCAGGGGTGTGGGACACCAGGGGTGTGGGACACGAGGAGTGTGAGACACCAGGAGTGTGAGACAACAGGAGTGTGGGACACCACGAGTGTGGGACACCAGGGGTGTGAGACACCAGGGGTGTGGGACACCAGGAGTGTGGGACGCCAGGAGTGTGAGACACCAGGAGTGTGGGACACCAGGGGTGGGGGACACCAGGAGTGTGAGACACCAGGGGTGTGAGACACCATGAGCGTGAGACACCAGGAGTGTGGGACACCAGGGGTGTGGGACACCAGGAGTGTGAGACACCAGGAGTGTGGGACACCAGGGGTGTGGGACACCAGGAGTGTGGGACACCAGGGGTGTCAGACACCAGGAGTGTGAGACACCAGGGGTGTGGGACACCAGGAGTGTGAGACACCAGGGGTGTGGGACACCAGGGGTGTGGGACACCATGAGTGTGAGACACCAGGAGTGTGGGACACCAGGAGTGTGGGACACCAGGGGTGTGGGACACCAGGAGTGTGGGACACCAGGAGTGTGAGACACCAGGGGTGTGGGACACCAGGAGTGTGGGACACCAGGAGTGTGGGACACCAGGAGTGTGGGACACCAGGAGTGTGGGACACCAGGAGTGTGGGACACCAGGGATGTGGGACACCAGGAGTGTGGGACACCATGAGTGTGAGACACCAGGAGTGTGAGACACCAGGGGTGTGGGACACCAGGGGTGTGAGACACCAGGAGTGTGGGACACCAGGGGTGTGGGACACCAGGAGTGTGGGACACCAGGGGTGTGAGACACCAGGAGTGTGAGACACCAGGAGTGTGGGACACCAGGGGTGTGGGACACCAGGAGTGTGGGACCCCAGGAGTGTGAGACACCAGGGGTGTGGGACGCCAGGGGTATGGGACACCAGGAGTGTGAGACACCATGAGTGTGGGACACCAGGGGTGTGGGACACCAGGGGTGTGAGACACCAGGGGTGTGGGACACCAGGGGTGTGTGAGACACCAGGAGTGTGAGACACCAGGGGTGTGGGACACCAGGGGTGTGGGACACCAGGGGTGTGGGACACCAGGAGTGTGGGACACCAGGGGTGTGTGAGACACCAGGAGTGTGAGACACCAGGGGTGTGAGACACCAGGAGTGTGGGACACCAGGGGTGTGGGACACCAGGGGTGTGGGACACCAGGGGTGTGAGACACCAGGGGTGTGAGACACCAGGAGTGTGGGACACCAGAGGTGTGAGACATAAGGAGTGTGGGACACCAGGGGTGTGAGACACCAGGAGTGTGAGACACCAGGGGTGTGAGACACCAGGAGTGTGAGACACCAGGGGTGTGGGACACCAGGAGTGTAGGACACCAGGAGTGTGGGGCACCAGGAGTGTGAGACACCAGGAGTGTGAGACACAAGGAGTGTGAGACACCAGGAGTGTGGGACACCAGAGGTGTGAGACATAAGGAGTGTGGGACACCAGGGGTGTGAGACACCAGGGGTGTGAGACACCAGGAGTGTGGGACACCAGGGGTTTGGGACACCAGGAGTGTGGAACACCAGGGGTGTGGGACATCAGGAGTGTGAGACACCAGGGGTGTGAGACACCAGGAGTGTGGGACACCAGGGGTGTGGGACACCAGGAGTGTGAGACACCAGGAGTGTGAGACACCAGGGGTGTGGGACACCAGGGGTGTGGGACACGAGGAGTGTGAGACACCAGGAGTGTGAGACAACAGGAGTGTGGGACACCACGAGTGTGGGACACCAGGGGTGTGAGACACCAGGGGTGTGGGACACCAGGAGTGTGGGACGCCAGGAGTGTGAGACACCAGGAGTGTGGGACACCAGGGGTGGGGGACACCAGGAGTGTGAGACACCAGGGGTGTGAGACACCATGAGCGTGAGACACCAGGAGTGTGGGACACCAGGGGTGTGGGACACCAGGAGTGTGAGACACCAGGAGTGTGGGACACCAGGGGTGTGGGACACCAGGAGTGTGGGACACCAGGGGTGTCAGACACCAGGAGTGTGAGACACCAGGGGTGTGGGACACCAGGAGTGTGAGACACCAGGGGTGTGGGACACCAGGGGTGTGGGACACCATGAGTGTGAGACACCAGGAGTGTGGGACACCAGGAGTGTGGGACACCAGGGGTGTGGGACACCAGGAGTGTGGGACACCAGGAGTGTGAGACACCAGGGGTGTGGGACACCAGGAGTGTGGGACACCAGGAGTGTGGGACACCAGGAGTGTGGGACACCAGGAGTGTGGGACACCAGGGATGTGGGACACCAGGAGTGTGGGACACCATGAGTGTGAGACACCAGGAGTGTGAGACACCAGGGGTGTGGGACACCAGGGGTGTGAGACACCAGGAGTGTGGGACACCAGGGGTGTGGGACACCAGGAGTGTGGGACACCAGGGGTGTGAGACACCAGGAGTGTGAGACACCAGGAGTGTGGGACACCAGGGGTGTGGGACACCAGGAGTGTGGGACCCCAGGAGTGTGGGACACCAGGAGTGTGGGACACCAGGAGTGTGGGACACCAGGGGTGTGAGACACCAGGAGTGTGAGACACCAGGAGTGTGGGACACCAGGGGTGTGGGACACCAGGAGTGTGGGACACCAGGAGTGTGGGACACCAGGAGTGTGAGACACCAGGAGTGTGGGACACCAGGGGTGTGGGACACCAGGAGTGTGGGACACCAGGAGTGTGGGACACCAGGAGTGTGGGACACCAGGAGTGTGGGACACCAGGGATGTGGGACACCAGGGATGTGGGACACCAGGAGTGTGAGACACCAGGAGTGTGAGACACCAGGAGTGTGGGACACCAGGAGTGTGGGACACCAGGAGTGTGAGACACCAAGGGTGTGAGACACCAGGGGTGTGGGACACCAGGAGTGTGGGACACCAGGAGTGTGAGACACCAGGGGTGTGAGACACCAGGGGTGTGGGACACCAGGAGTGTGGGACACCAGGAGTGTGGGACAACAGGGGTGTATGACACCATGAGTGTGGGACACCAGGGGTGTGGGACACCAGGGGTGTGGGACACCAGGGGTATGGGACACCAGGGGTGTGGGACACCAGGGGTGTAGGACACCAGGGGTGTGGGACACCAGGAGTGTGGGACACCAGGAGTGTGGGACACCAGGAGTGTGGGACACCAGGAGTGTGAGACACCAGGAGTGTGAGACACCAGGAGTGTGGGACACCAGGAGTGTGGGACACCAGGAGTGTGGGACACCAGGGGTGTGGGACACCAGGAGTGTGAGACACTAGGAGTGTGAGACACCAGGAGTGTGGGACACCAGGAGTGTGAGACACCAGGAGTGTGAGACACCATGAGTGTGGGACACCAGGAGTGTGAGACACCAGGGGTGTGGGACACCAGGAGTGTGAGACACCAGGAGTGTTAGACACCAGGAGTGTGGGACACCAGGAGTGTGGGACACCAGGAGTGTGAGACACCAGGAGTGTGGGACACCAGGAGTGTGGGACACCAGGAGTGTGAGACACCAGGAGTGTGAGACACCAGGGGTGTGGGACACCAGGAGTGTGGGACACCAGGGGTGTGGGACACCAGGAGTGTGGGACACCAGGAGTGTGGGACACCAGGGGTGTGGGACACCAGGAGTGTGGGACACCAGGAGTGTGAGACACCAGGAGTGTGAGACACCAGGAGTGTGAGACACCAGGAGTGTGAGACACCAGGAGTGTGGGACACCAGGAGTGTGGGACACCAGGAGTGTGGGACACCAGGAGTGTGAGACACCATGAGTGTGGGACACCAGGGGTGTGGGACGCGAGGGGTATGGGACACCAGGAGTGTGAGACACCATGAGTGTGGGACACCAGGGGTGTGGGACACCAGGGGTGTGAGACACCAGGGGTGTGGGACACCAGGGGTGTGTGAGACACCAGGAGTGTGAGACACCAGGAGTGTGGGACACCAGGGGTGTGGGACACCAGGGGTGTGTGAGACACCAGGAGTGTGAGACACCAGGAGTGTGGGACACCAGGGGTGTGGGACACCAGGAGTGTGGGACACCAGGAGTGTGAGACACCAGGAGTGTGAGACACCAGGAGTGTGGGACACCAGGAGTGTGGGACACCAGGAGTGTGGGACACCAGGAGTGTGGGACACCAGGAGTGTGAGACACCATGAGTGTGGGACACCAGGGGTGTGGGACGCCAGGGGTATGGGACACCAGGAGTGTGAGACACCATGAGTGTGGGACACCAGGGGTGTGGGACACCAGGGGTGTGAGACACCAGGGGTGTGGGACACCAGGGGTGTGTGAGACACCAGGAGTGTGAGACACCAGGGGTGTGGGACACCAGGGGTGTGGGACACCAGGGGTGTGGGACACCAGGAGTGTGGGACACCAGGAGTGTGTGAGACACCAGGAGTGTGAGACACCAGGGGTGTGGGACACCAGGGGTGTGGGACACCAGGGGTGTGGGACACCAGGGGTGTGGGACACCAGGAGTGTGAGACACCAGGGGTGTGGGACACCAGGGGTGTGGGACACTAGGAGTGTGGGACACCAGGGGTGTGGGACACCAGGGGTGTGGGACACCAGGGGTGTGGGACACCAGGGGTGTGGGACACCAGGAGTGTGAGACACCAGGGGTGTGGGACACCAGGGGTGTGGGACACCAGGGGTGTGGGACACCAGGGGTGTGGGACACCAGGAGTGTGGGACACCAGGAGTGTGAGACACCAGGAGTGTGGGACACCAGGGGTGTGGGACACCAGGGGTGTGAGACACCAGTAGTGTGGGACACCAGGGGTGTGGGACACCAGGAGTGTGGGACACCAGGAGTGTGGGACACCAGGAGTGTGGGACACCAGGAGTGTGGGACACCAGGGGTGTGAGACACCAGGAGTGTGAGACACCAGGAGTGTGGGACACCAGGGGTGTGGGACACCAGGAGTGTGGGACACCAGGAGTGTGGGACACCAGGAGTGTGAGACACCAGGAGTGTGGGACACTAGGGGTGTGGGACACCAGGAGTGTGAGACACCAGGAGTGTGAGACACCAGGAGTGTGGGACACCAGGGGTGTGGGACACCAGGAGTGTGGGACACCAGGAGTGTGGGACACCAGGAGTGTGGGACACCAGGAGTGTGGGACACCAGGGATGTGGGACACCAGGGATGTGGTACACCAGGAGTGTGAGACACCAGGAGTGTGAGACACCAGGGGTGTGGGACACCAGGGGTGTGGGACACCAGGGGTGTGGGACACCAGGAGTGTGGGACACCAGGAGTGTGTGAGACACCAGGAGTGTGAGACACCAGGGGTGTGGGACACCAGGGGTGTGGGACACCAGGGGTGTGGGACACCAGGAGTGTGAGACACCAGGGGTGTGGGACACCAGGGGTGTGGGACACTAGGAGTGTGGGACACCAGGGGTGTGGGACACCAGGGGTGTGGGACACCAGGGGTGTGGGACACCAGGGGTGTGGGACACCAGGGGTGTGGGACACCAGGAGTGTGAGACACCAGGGGTGTGGGACACCAGGGGTGTGGGACACCAGGGGTGTGGGACACCAGGGGTGTGGGACACCAGGGATGTGGGACACCAGGAGTGTGAGACACCAGGAGTGTGAGACACCAGGAGTGTGGGACACCAGGAGTGTGGGACACCAGGAGTGTGAGACACCAAGGGTGTGAGACACCAGGGGTGTGGGACACCAGGAGTGTGGGACACCAGGAGTGTGAGACACCAGGGGTGTGAGACACCAGGGGTGTGGGACACCAGGAGTGTGGGACACCAGGAGTGTGGGACAACAGGGGTGTATGACACCATGAGTGTGGGACACCAGGGGTGTGGGACACCAGGGGTGTGGGACACCAGGGGTATGGGACACCAGGGGTGTGGGACACCAGGGGTGTAGGACACCAGGGGTGTGGGACACCAGGAGTGTGGGACACCAGGAGTGTGGGACACCAGGAGTGTGGGACACCAGGAGTGTGAGACACCAGGAGTGTGGGACACCAGGAGTGTGGGACACCAGGAGTGTGGGACACCAGGGGTGTGGGACACCAGGAGTGTGAGACACTAGGAGTGTGAGACACCAGGAGTGTGGGACACCAGGAGTGTGAGACACCAGGAGTGTGAGACACCATGAGTGTGGGACACCAGGAGTGTGAGACACCAGGGGTGTGGGACACCAGGAGTGTGAGACACCAGGAGTGTTAGACACCAGGAGTGTGGGACACCAGGAGTGTGGGACACCAGGAGTGTGAGACACCAGGAGTGTGGGACACCAGGAGTGTGGGACACCAGGAGTGTGAGACACCAGGAGTGTGAGACACCAGGGGTGTGGGACACCAGGAGTGTGGGACACCAGGGGTGTGGGACACCAGGAGTGTGGGACACCAGGAGTGTGGGACACCAGGGGTGTGGGACACCAGGAGTGTGGGACACCAGGAGTGTGAGACACCAGGAGTGTGAGACACCAGGAGTGTGAGACACCAGGAGTGTGAGACACCATGAGTGTGGGACACCAGGAGTGTGAGACACCAGGGGTGTGGGACACCAGGAGTGTGAGACACCAGGAGTGTTAGACACCAGGAGTGTGGGACACCAGGAGTGTGGGACACCAGGAGTGTGAGACACCAGGAGTGTGGGACACCAGGAGTGTGGGACACCAGGAGTGTGAGACACCAGGAGTGTGAGACACCAGGGGTGTGGGACACCAGGAGTGTGGGACACCAGGGGTGTGGGACACCAGGAGTGTGGGACACCAGGAGTGTGGGACACCAGGGGTGTGGGACACCAGGAGTGTGGGACACCAGGAGTGTGAGACACCAGGAATGTGAGACACCAGGAGTGTGAGACACCAGGAGTGTGAGACACCAGGAGTGTGGGACACCAGGAGTGTGGGACACCAGGAGTGTGAGACACCATGAGTGTGGGACACCAGGGGTGTGGGACGCCAGGGGTATGGGACACCAGGAGTGTGAGACACCATGAGTGTGGGACACCAGGGGTGTGGGACACCAGGGGTGTGAGACACCAGGGGTGTTGGACACCAGGGGTGTGTGAGACACCAGGAGTGTGAGACACCAGGAGTGTGGGACACCAGGGGTGTGGGACACCAGGGGTGTGTGAGACACCAGGAGTGTGAGACACCAGGAGTGTGGGACACCAGGGGTGTGGGACACCAGGAGTGTGGGACACCAGGAGTGTGAGACACCAGGAGTGTGAGACACCAGGAGTGTGGGACACCAGGAGTGTGGGACACCAGGAGTGTGGGACACCAGGAGTGTGAGACACCATGAGTGTGGGACACCAGGGGTGTGGGACGCCAGGGGTATGGGACACCAGGAGTGTGAGACACCATGAGTGTGGGACACCAGGGGTGTGGGACACCAGGGGTGTGAGACACCAGGGGTGTGGGACACCAGGGGTGTGTGAGACACCAGGAGTGTGAGACACCAGGGGTGTGGGACACCAGGGGTGTGGGACACCAGGGGTGTGGGACACCAGGAGTGTGGGACACCAGGAGTGTGTGAGACACCAGGAGTGTGAGACACCAGGGGTGTGGGACACCAGGGGTGTGGGACACCAGGGGTGTGGGACACCAGGGGTGTGGGACACCAGGAGTGTGAGACACCAGGGGTGTGGGACACCAGGGGTGTGGGACACCAGGGGTGTGGGACACCAGGGGTGTGGGACACCAGGGGTGTGGGACACCAGGGGTGTGGGACACCAGGAGTGTGAGACACCAGGGGTGTGGGACACCAGGGGTGTGGGACACCAGGGGTGTGGGACACCAGGAGTGTGGGACACCAGGAGTGTGAGACACCAGGAGTGTGGGACACCAGGGGTGTGGGACACCAGGGGTGTGAGACACCAGGAGTGTGGGACACCAGGGGGTGTGGGACACCAGGAGTGTGGGACACCAGGAGTGTGGGACACCAGGAGTGTGGGACACCAGGAGTGTGGGACACCAGGGGTGTGAGACACCAGGAGTGTGAGACACCAGGAGTGTGGGACACCAGGGGTGTGGGACACCAGGAGTGTGGGACACCAGGAGTGTGGGACACCAGGAGTGTGAGACACCAGGAGTGTGGGACACTAGGGGTGTGGGACACCAGGAGTGTGAGACACCAGGAGTGTGAGACACCAGGAGTGTGGGACACCAGGGGTGTGGGACACCAGGAGTGTGGGACACCAGGAGTGTGGGACACCAGGAGTGTGGGACACCAGGAGTGTGGGACACCAGGAGTGTGGGACACCAGGGATGTGGGACACCAGGGATGTGGTACACCAGGAGTGTGAGACACCAGGAGTGTGAGACACCAGGGGTGTGGGACACCAGGGGTGTGGGACACCAGGAGTGTGGGACACCAGGAGTGTGGGACACCAGGAGTGTGTGAGACACCAGGAGTGTGAGACACCAGGGGTGTGGGACACCAGGGGTGTGGGACACCAGGGGTGTGGGACACCAGGGGTGTGGGACACCAGGAGTGTGAGACACCAGGGGTGTGGGACACCAGGGGTGTGGGACACCAGGGGTGTGGGACACCAGGGGTGTGGGACACCAGGGGTGTGGGACACCAGGGGTGTGGGACACCAGGAGTGTGGGACACCAGGAGTGTGGGACACCAGGGATGTGGGACACCAGGGATGTGGTACACCAGGAGTGTGAGACACCAGGAGTGTGAGACACCAGGAGTGTGGGACACCAGGAGTGTGGGACACCAGGAGTGTGGGACACCAGGAGTGTGAGACACCAGGAGTGTGAGACACCAGGGGTGTGAGACACCAGGGGTGTGGGACACCAGGGGTGTGGGACACCAGGAGTGTGAGACACCAGGGGTGTGGGACACCAGGGGTGTGGGACACTAGGAGTGTGGGACACCAGGGGTGTGGGACACCAGGGGTGTGGGACACCAGGGGTGTGGGACACCAGGGGTGTGGGACACCAGGGGTGTGGGACACCAGGAGTGTGAGACACCAGGGGTGTGGGACACCAGGGGTGTGGGACACCAGGGGTGTGGGACACCAGGGGTGTGGGACACCAGGGATGTGGGACACCAGGAGTGTGAGACACCAGGAGTGTGAGACACCAGGAGTGTGGGACACCAGGAGTGTGGGACACCAGGAGTGTGAGACACCAAGGGTGTGAGACACCAGGGGTGTGGGACACCAGGAGTGTGGGACACCAGGAGTGTGAGACACCAGGGGTGTGAGACACCAGGGGTGTGGGACACCAGGAGTGTGGGACACCAGGAGTGTGGGACAACAGGGGTGTATGACACCATGAGTGTGGGACACCAGGGGTGTGGGACACCAGGGGTGTGGGACACCAGGGGTATGGGACACCAGGGGTGTGGGACACCAGGGGTGTAGGACACCAGGGGTGTGGGACACCAGGAGTGTGGGACACCAGGAGTGTGGGACACCAGGAGTGTGGGACACCAGGAGTGTGAGACACCAGGAGTGTGAGACACCAGGAGTGTGGGACACCAGGAGTGTGGGACACCAGGAGTGTGGGACACCAGGGGTGTGGGACACCAGGAGTGTGAGACACTAGGAGTGTGAGACACCAGGAGTGTGGGACACCAGGAGTGTGAGACACCAGGAGTGTGAGACACCATGAGTGTGGGACACCAGGAGTGTGAGACACCAGGGGTGTGGGACACCAGGAGTGTGAGACACCAGGAGTGTTAGACACCAGGAGTGTGGGACACCAGGAGTGTGGGACACCAGGAGTGTGAGACACCAGGAGTGTGGGACACCAGGAGTGTGGGACACCAGGAGTGTGAGACACCAGGAGTGTGAGACACCAGGGGTGTGGGACACCAGGAGTGTGGGACACCAGGGGTGTGGGACACCAGGAGTGTGGGACACCAGGAGTGTGGGACACCAGGGGTGTGGGACACCAGGAGTGTGAGACACCAGGGGTGTGGGACACCAGGGGTGTGGGACACCAGGGGTGTGGGACACCAGGGGTGTGGGACACCAGGAGTGTGGGACACCAGGAGTGTGAGACACCAGGAGTGTGGGACACCAGGGGTGTGGGACACCAGGGGTGTGAGACACCAGGAGTGTGGGACACCAGGGGTGTGGGACACCAGGAGTGTGGGACACCAGGAGTGTGGGACACCAGGAGTGTGGGACACCAGGAGTGTGGGACACCAGGGGTGTGAGACACCAGGAGTGTGAGACACCAGGAGTGTGGGACACCAGGGGTGTGGGACACCAGGAGTGTGGGACACCAGGAGTGTGGGACACCAGGAGTGTGAGACACCAGGAGTGTGGGACACTAGGGGTGTGGGACACCAGGAGTGTGAGACACCAGGAGTGTGAGACACCAGGAGTGTGGGACACCAGGGGTGTGGGACACCAGGAGTGTGGGACACCAGGAGTGTGGGACACCAGGAGTGTGGGACACCAGGAGTGTGGGACACCAGGGATGTGGGACACCAGGGATGTGGTACACCAGGAGTGTGAGACACCAGGAGTGTGAGACACCAGGAGTGTGGGACACCAGGAGTGTGGGACACCAGGAGTGTGAGACACCAGGAGTGTGAGACACCAGGGGTGTGAGACACCAGGGGTGTGGGACACCAGGGGTGTGGGACACCAGGAGTGTGAGACACCAGGGGTGTGGGACACCAGGGGTGTGGGACACTAGGAGTGTGGGACACCAGGGGTGTGGGACACCAGGGGTGTGGGACACCAGGGGTGTGGGACACCAGGGGTGTGGGACACCAGGAGTGTGAGACACCAGGGGTGTGGGACACCAGGGGTGTGGGACACCAGGGGTGTGGGACACCAGGGGTGTGGGACACCAGGGATGTGGGACACCAGGAGTGTGAGACACCAGGAGTGTGAGACACCAGGAGTGTGGGACACCAGGAGTGTGGGACACCAGGAGTGTGAGACACCAAGGGTGTGAGACACCAGGGGTGTGGGACACCAGGAGTGTGGGACACCAGGAGTGTGAGACACCAGGGGTGTGAGACACCAGGGGTGTGGGACACCAGGAGTGTGGGACACCAGGAGTGTGGGACAACAGGGGTGTATGACACCATGAGTGTGGGACACCAGGGGTGTGGGACACCAGGGGTGTGGGACACCAGGGGTATGGGACACCAGGGGTGTGGGACACCAGGGGTGTAGGACACCAGGGGTGTGGGACACCAGGAGTGTGGGACACCAGGAGTGTGGGACACCAGGAGTGTGAGACACCAGGAGTGTGAGACACCAGGAGTGTGGGACACCAGGAGTGTGGGACACCAGGAGTGTGGGACACCAGGGGTGTGGGACACCAGGAGTGTGAGACACTAGGAGTGTGAGACACCAGGAGTGTGGGACACCAGGAGTGTGAGACACCAGGAGTGTGAGACACCATGAGTGTGGGACACCAGGAGTGTGAGACACCAGGGGTGTGGGACACCAGGAGTGTGAGACACCAGGAGTGTTAGACACCAGGAGTGTGGGACACCAGGAGTGTGGGACACCAGGAGTGTGAGACACCAGGAGTGTGGGACACCAGGAGTGTGGGACACCAGGAGTGTGAGACACCAGGAGTGTGAGACACCAGGGGTGTGGGACACCAGGAGTGTGGGACACCAGGGGTGTGGGACACCAGGAGTGTGGGACACCAGGAGTGTGGGACACCAGGGGTGTGGGACACCAGGAGTGTGGGACACCAGGAGTGTGAGACACCAGGAGTGTGAGACACCAGGAGTGTGAGACACCAGGAGTGTGAGACACCAGGAGTGTGGGACACCAGGAGTGTGGGACACCAGGAGTGTGGGACACCAGGAGTGTGAGACACCATGAGTGTGGGACACCAGGGGTGTGGGACGCCAGGGGTATGGGACACCAGGAGTGTGAGACACCATGAGTGTGGGACACCAGGGGTGTGGGACACCAGGGGTGTGAGACACCAGGGGTGTGGGACACCAGGGGTGTGTGAGACACCAGGAGTGTGAGACACCAGGAGTGTGGGACACCAGGGGTGTGGGACACCAGGGGTGTGTGAGACACCAGGAGTGTGAGACACCAGGAGTGTGGGACACCAGGGGTGTGGGACACCAGGAGTGTGGGACACCAGGAGTGTGAGACACCAGGAGTGTGAGACACCAGGAGTGTGGGACACCAGGAGTGTGGGACACCAGGAGTGTGGGACACCAGGAGTGTGAGACACCATGAGTGTGGGACACCAGGGGTGTGGGACGCCAGGGGTATGGGACACCAGGAGTGTGAGACACCATGAGTGTGGGACACCAGGGGTGTGGGACACCAGGGGTGTGAGACACCAGGGGTGTGGGACACCAGGGGTGTGTGAGACACCAGGAGTGTGAGACACCAGGGGTGTGGGACACCAGGGGTGTGGGACACCAGGGGTGTGGGACACCAGGAGTGTGGGACACCAGGAGTGTGTGAGACACCAGGAGTGTGAGACACCAGGGGTGTGGGACACCAGGGGTGTGGGACACCAGGGGTGTGGGACACCAGGGGTGTGGGACACCAGGAGTGTGAGACACCAGGGGTGTGGGACACCAGGGGTGTGGGACACTAGGAGTGTGGGACACCAGGGGTGTGGGACACCAGGGGTGTGGGACACCAGGGGTGTGGGACACCAGGAGTGTGAGACACCAGGGGTGTGGGACACCAGGGGTGTGGGACACCAGGGGTGTGGGACACCAGGGGTGTGGGACACCAGGAGTGTGGGACACCAGGAGTGTGAGACACCAGGAGTGTGGGACACCAGGGGTGTGGGACACCAGGGGTGTGAGACACCAGGAGTGTGGGACACCAGGGGTGTGGGACACCAGGAGTGTGGGACACCAGGAGTGTGGGACACCAGGAGTGTGGGACACCAGGAGTGTGGGACACCAGGGGTGTGAGACACCAGGAGTGTGAGACACCAGGAGTGTGGGACACCAGGGGTGTGGGACACCAGGAGTGTGGGACACCAGGAGTGTGGGACACCAGGAGTGTGAGACACCAGGAGTGTGGGACACTAGGGGTGTGGGACACCAGGAGTGTGAGACACCAGGAGTGTGAGACACCAGGAGTGTGGGACACCAGGGGTGTGGGACACCAGGAGTGTGGGACACCAGGAGTGTGGGACACCAGGAGTGTGGGACACCAGGAGTGTGGGACACCAGGGATGTGGGACACCAGGGATGTGGTACACCAGGAGTGTGAGACACCAGGAGTGTGAGACACCAGGGGTGTGGGACACCAGGGGTGTGGGACACCAGGGGTGTGGGACACCAGGAGTGTGGGACACCAGGAGTGTGTGAGACACCAGGAGTGTGAGACACCAGGGGTATGGGACACCAGGGGTGTGGGACACCAGGGGTGTGGGACACCAGGAGTGTGAGACACCAGGGGTGTGGGACACCAGGGGTGTGGGACACTAGGAGTGTGGGACACCAGGGGTGTGGGACACCAGGGGTGTGGGACACCAGGGGTGTGGGACACCAGGGGTGTGGGACACCAGGAGTGTGAGACACCAGGGGTGTGGGACACCAGGGGTGTGGGACACCAGGGGTGTGGGACACCAGGGGTGTGGGACACCAGGAGTGTGGGACACCAGGAGTGTGAGACACCAGGAGTGTGGGACACCAGGGGTGTGGGACACCAGGGGTGTGAGACACCAGGAGTGTGGGACACCAGGGGTGTGGGACACCAGGAGTGTGGGACACCAGGAGTGTGGGACACCAGGAGTGTGGGACACCAGGAGTGTGGGACACCAGGGGTGTGAGACACCAGGAGTGTGAGACACCAGGAGTGTGGGACACCAGGGGTGTGGGACACCAGGAGTGTGGGACACCAGGAGTGTGGGACACCAGGAGTGTGAGACACCAGGAGTGTGGGACACCAGGGGTGTGGGACACCAGGAGTGTGAGACACCAGGAGTGTGAGACACCAGGAGTGTGGGACACCAGGGGTGTGGGACACCAGGAGTGTGGGACACCAGGAGTGTGGGACACCAGGAGTGTGGGACACCAGGAGTGTGGGACACCAGGGATGTGGGACACCAGGGATGTGGTACACCAGGAGTGTGAGACACCAGGAGTGTGAGACACCAGGAGTGTGGGACACCAGGAGTGTGGGACACCAGGAGTGTGAGACACCAGGAGTGTGAGACACCAGGGGTGTGAGACACCAGGGGTGTGGGACACCAGGAGTGTGGGACACCAGGAGTGTGAGACACCAGGGGTGTGAGACACCAGGAGTGTGGGACACCAGGGGTGTGAGACACCAGGAGTGTGGGACACCAGGAGTGTGGGACACCAGGAGTGTAGGACAACAGGGGTGTATGACACCATGAGTGTGGGACACCAGGGGTGTGGGACACCAGGGGTGTGGGACACCAGGGGTATGGGACACCAGGGGTGTGGGACACCAGGGGTGTAGGACACCAGGGGTGTGGGACACCAGGAGTGTGGGACACCAGGAGTGTGGGACACCAGGAGTGTGGGACACCAGGAGTGTGGGACACCAGGAGTGTGAGACACCAGGAGTGTGGGACACCAGGAGTGTGGGACACCAGGAGTGTGGGACACCAGGGGTGTGGGACACCAGGAGTGTGAGACACCAGGAGTGTGAGACACCAGGAGTGTGGGACACCAGGAGTGTGAGACACCAGGAGTGTGAGACACCATGAGTGTGGGACACCAGGAGTGTGAGACACCAGGGGTGTGGGACACCAGGAGTGTGAGACACCAGGAGTGTTAGACACCAGGAGTGTGGGACACCAGGAGTGTGGGACACCAGGAGTGTGAGACACCAGGAGTGTGGGACACCAGGAGTGTGGGACACCAGGAGTGTGAGACACCAGGAGTGTGAGACACCAGGGGTGTGGGACACCAGGAGTGTGGGACACCAGGGGTGTGGGACACCAGGAGTGTGGGACACCAGGAGTGTGGGACACCAGGGGTGTGGGACACCAGGAGTGTGGGACACCAGGAGTGTGAGACACCAGGAGTGTGAGACACCAGGAGTGTGAGACACCAGGAGTGTGGGACACCAGGGGTATGGGACACCAGGAGTGTGGGACACCAGGAGTGTGAGACACCAGGAGTGTGAGACACCAGGAGTGTGAGACACCAGGAGTGTGGGACACCAGGGGTGTGGAACACCAGGAGTGTGGGACACCAGGAGTGTGAGACACCAGGAGTGTGAGACACCAGGAGTGTGGGACACCAGGGGTGTGGGACACCAGGAGTGTGGGACACCAGGAGTGTGGGACACCAGGAGTGTGGGACACCAGGAGTGTGGGACACCAGGAGTGTGAGACACCATGAGTGTGGGACACCAGGGGTGTGGGACGCCAGGGGTATGGGACACCAGGAGTGTGTGACACCATGAGTGTGGGACACCAGGGGTGTGGGACACCAGGGGTGTGAGACACCAGGGGTGTGGGACACCAGGGGTGTGTGAGACACCAGGAGTGTGAGACACCAGGGGTGTGGGACACCAGGGGTGTGGGACACCAGGGGTGTGGGACACCAGGAGTGTGGGACACCAGGGGTGTGTGAGACACCAGGAGTGTGAGACACCAGGGGTGTGGGACACCAGGGGTGTGGGACACCAGGGGTGTGGGACACCAGGGGTGTGGGACACCAGGAGTGTGAGACACCAGGGGTGTGGGACACCAGGGGTGTGGGACACTAGGAGTGTGGGACTCCAGGGGTGTGGGACACCAGGGGTGTGGGACACCAGGGGTGTGGGACACCAGGGGTGTGGGACACCAGGGGTGTGGGACACCAGGGGTGTGGGACACCATCGGTGTGGGACACCAGGAGTGTGAGACACCAGGGGTGTGGGACACCAGGGGTGTGGGACACCAGGGGTGTGGGACACCAGGGGTGTGGGACACCAGGAGTGTGAGACACCAGGAGTGTGGGACACCAGGGGTGTGGGACACCAGGAGTGTGGGACACCAGGAGTGTGAGACACCAGGGGTGTGGGACACCAGGGGTGTGAGATACCAGGGGTGTGGGACACCAGGGGTGTGGGACACCATGGGTGTGGGACACCAGGAGTGTGAGACACCAGGGGTGTGGGACACCAGGGGTGTGGGACACCAGGGGTGTGGGACACCAAGGGTGTGGGACACCAGGGGTGTGGGACACCAGGAGTGTGAGACACCAGGAGTGTGGGACACCAGGGGTGTGGGACACCAGGGGTGTGGGACACCAGGAGTGTGGGACACCAGGAGTGTGAGACACCAGGAGTGTGGGACACCAGGGGTGTGGGACACCAGGGGTGTGGGACACCAGGGGTGTGGGACACCAGGGGTGTGGGACACCATGTTGTCCGCTACAATACATCAAAATATTATCTTGTCCGCGAGGCAGAGCAGCGGGAGATAAACTTCTCCAGCACTCTTGAGCACCTCTGACCTCCAGTGTCCTCAGCACACACACTATATCTCAGCTCACACACTATACCTCAGCACACACACTACACCTCAGCACACACACTATACCTCAGCACACACACTATACCTCAGCACACACACTATACCTCAGCACACACACACTATACCTCAGCACACACACACTATACCTCAGCACACACACTATACCTCAGCACACACACTACACCTCAGCACACACACTACACCTCAGCACACACACTACACCTCAGCACACACACTATACCTCAGCACACACACTATACCTCAGCACACACACAATACCTCAGCACACACACTATACCTCAGCACACACACTATACCTCAGCACACACACTACACCTCAGCACACACACTATACCTCAGCACACACACTATACCTCAGCACACACACTATACCTCAGCACACACACTATACCTCAGCACACACACTATACCTCAGCACACACACTATACCTCAGCACACACACTATACCTCAGCACACACACTACACCTCAGCACACACACACTATACCTCAGCACACACACTATACCTCAGCACACACACACTATACCTCAGCACACACACTATACCTCAGCACACACACTACACCTCAGCACACACACTGTACCTCAGCACACACACTACACCTCAGCACACACACTACACCTCAGCACACACACTACACCTCAGCACACACACTACACCTATGCACACACACTATACCTCAGCACACACACAATACCTCAGCACACACACTATACCTCAGCACACACACTATACCTCAGCACACACACTGTACCTCAGCACACACACTATACCTCAGCACACACACTATACCTCAGCACACACACACTACACCTCAGCACACACAATATACCTCAGCACAAACACAATACCTCAGCACACACAATATACCTCAGCACACACACTACACCTCAGCTCACACACTACACCTCAGCACACACACTATACCTCAGCACACACACTATACCTCAGCACACACACTATATCTCAGCACACACACTACACCTCAGCACACACACTATACCTCAGCACACACACTATACCTCAGCACACACACTATACCTCAGCACACACACTATACCTCAGCACACACACTATACCTCAGCACACACACTATACCTCAGCACACACACACTATACCTCAGCACAAACACAATACCTCAGCACACACACTATACCTCAGCACACACACTATACCTCAGCACACACACTATACCTCAGCACACACACTATACCTCAGCACACACACTATACCTCAGCACACACACTATACCTCAGCACACACACTATACCTCAGCTCACACACTACACCTCAGCACACACACTATACCTCAGCACACACACTATACCTCAGCACACACACTATACCTCAGCACACACACTATACCTCAGCACAAACACAATACCTCAGCACACACAATATACCTCAGCACACACACTATACCTCAGCACACACACTATACCTCAGCACACACACAATACCTCAGCACACACAATATACCTCAGCACAAACACAATACCTCAGCACACACAATATACCTCAGCACAACACAATACCTCAGCACACACAATATACCTCAGCACACACACTATACCTCAGCTCACACACTACACCTCAGCACACACACTACACCTCAGCACACACACTATACCTCAGCTCACACACTACACCTCAGCACACACACTACACCTCAGCACACACACTATACCTCAGCTCACACACTACACCTCAGCACACACACTACACCTCAGCACACACACTATACCTCAGCTCACACACTATACCTCAGCACACACACTATACCTCAGCACACACACTATACCTCAGCACACACACTATACCTCAGCACACACACTATACCTCAGCACACACACTATACCTCAGCACACACACTACACCTCAGCACACACACTACACCTCAGCACACACACTACACCTCAGCACACACACTATACCTCAGCACACACACTATACCTCAGCACACACACTATACCTCAGCACACACACAATACCTCAGCACACACACAATACCTCAGCACAAACACAATACCTCAGCACAAACACAATACCTCAGCACACACACACTATACCTCAGCACACACACTATACCTCAGCACACACACAATACCTCAGCACACACACAATACCTCAGCACAAACACAATACCTCAGCACACACACTATACCTCAGCACAAACACAATACCTCAGCACAAACACAATACCTCAGCACAAACACAATACCTCAGCACACACACACTATACCTCAGCACACACACACTATACCTCAGCACACACACAATACCTCAGCACAAACACAATACCTCAGCACGCACACACTATACCTCAGCACACACACTATACCTCAGCACACACAATACGTCAGCACACACACACTATACCTCAGCACACACACTATACCTCAGCACAAACACAATACCTCAGCACACACACTATACCTCAGCACACACACTATACCTCAGCACACACACACTACACCTCAGCACACACACTATACCTCAGCACACACACACACTATACCTCAGCACACACACACACTATACCTCAGCACACACACTATACCTCAGCACAAACACAATACCTCAGCACACACACACTACACCTCAGCACACACACTATACCTCAGCACACACACACACTATACCTCAGCACACACACTATACCTCAGCACAAACACAATACCTCAGCACACACACACACTATACCTCAGCACACACACTATACCTCAGCACAAACACAATACCTCAGCACACACACTATACCTCAGCACACACACTATACCTCAGCACACACACTATACCTCAGCACACACACTATACCTCAGCACACACACTATACCTCAGCACACACACTATACCTCAGCACACACACTATACCTCAGCACACACACTATACCTCAGCACACACACTACACCTCAGCACACACACACTATACCTCAGCACACACACTATACCTCAGCACACACACACTATACCTCAGCACACACACTATACCTCAGCACACACACTACACCTCAGCACACACACTGTACCTCAGCACACACACTACACCTCAGCACACACACTACACCTCAGCACACACACTACACCTCAGCACACACACTACACCTATGCACACACACTATACCTCAGCACACACACAATACCTCAGCACACACACTATACCTCAGCACACACACTATACCTCAGCACACACACTGTACCTCAGCACACACACTATACCTCAGCACACACACTATACCTCAGCACACACACACTACACCTCAGCACACACAATATACCTCAGCACAAACACAATACCTCAGCACACACAATATACCTCAGCACACACACTACACCTCAGCTCACACACTACACCTCAGCACACACACTATACCTCAGCACACACACTATACCTCAGCACACACACTATATCTCAGCACACACACTACACCTCAGCACACACACTATACCTCAGCACACACACTATACCTCAGCACACACACTATACCTCAGCACACACACTATACCTCAGCACACACACTATACCTCAGCACACACACTATACCTCAGCACACACACACTATACCTCAGCACAAACACAATACCTCAGCACACACACTATACCTCAGCACACACACTATACCTCAGCACACACACTATACCTCAGCACACACACTATACCTCAGCACACACACTATACCTCAGCACACACACTATACCTCAGCACACACACTATACCTCAGCTCACACACTACACCTCAGCACACACACTATACCTCAGCACACACACTATACCTCAGCACACACACTATACCTCAGCACACACACTATACCTCAGCACAAACACAATACCTCAGCACACACAATATACCTCAGCACACACACTATACCTCAGCACACACACTATACCTCAGCACACACACAATACCTCAGCACACACAATATACCTCAGCACAAACACAATACCTCAGCACACACAATATACCTCAGCACAACACAATACCTCAGCACACACAATATACCTCAGCACACACACTATACCTCAGCTCACACACTACACCTCAGCACACACACTACACCTCAGCACACACACTATACCTCAGCTCACACACTACACCTCAGCACACACACTACACCTCAGCACACACACTATACCTCAGCTCACACACTACACCTCAGCACACACACTACACCTCAGCACACACACTATACCTCAGCTCACACACTATACCTCAGCACACACACTATACCTCAGCACACACACTATACCTCAGCACACACACTATACCTCAGCACACACACTATACCTCAGCACACACACTATACCTCAGCACACACACTACACCTCAGCACACACACTACACCTCAGCACACACACTACACCTCAGCACACACACTATACCTCAGCACACACACTATACCTCAGCACACACACTATACCTCAGCACACACACAATACCTCAGCACACACACAATACCTCAGCACAAACACAATACCTCAGCACAAACACAATACCTCAGCACACACACACTATACCTCAGCACACACACTATACCTCAGCACACACACAATACCTCAGCACACACACAATACCTCAGCACAAACACAATACCTCAGCACACACACTATACCTCAGCACAAACACAATACCTCAGCACAAACACAATACCTCAGCACAAACACAATACCTCAGCACACACACACTATACCTCAGCACACACACACTATACCTCAGCACACACACAATACCTCAGCACAAACACAATACCTCAGCACGCACACACTATACCTCAGCACACACACTATACCTCAGCACACACAATACGTCAGCACACACACACTATACCTCAGCACACACACTATACCTCAGCACAAACACAATACCTCAGCACACACACTATACCTCAGCACACACACTATACCTCAGCACACACACACTACACCTCAGCACACACACTATACCTCAGCACACACACACACTATACCTCAGCACACACACACACTATACCTCAGCACACACACTATACCTCAGCACAAACACAATACCTCAGCACACACACACTACACCTCAGCACACACACTATACCTCAGCACACACACACACTATACCTCAGCACACACACTATACCTCAGCACAAACACAATACCTCAGCACACACACACACTATACCTCAGCACACACACTATACCTCAGCACAAACACAATACCTCAGCACACACACTATACCTCAGCACACACACTATACCTCAGCACACACACACTATACCTCAGCACACACACACTATACCTCAGCACACACACTATACCTCAGCACACACACTATACCTCAGCACACACACTATACCTCAGCACACACAATATACCTCAGCACACACACACTATACCTCAGCACACACACTATACCTCAGCACACACAATATACCTCAGCACACACACTATACCTCAGCACACACACTATACCTCAGCACACACACACTATACCTCAGCACACACACTATACCTCAGCACACACACACACTATACCTCAGCACACACACTATACCTCAGCACACACACACTATACCTCAGCACAAACACAATACCTCAGCACACACAATATACCTCAGCACACACACACTATACCTCAGCACACACACTATACCTCAGCACACACAATATACCTCAGCACACACACTATACCTCAGCACACACAATATACCTCAGCACACACACTATACCTCAGCACACACACTATACCTCAGCACACACAATATACCTCAGCACACACACTATACCTCAGCACACACAATATACCTCAGCACACACACACTATATCTCAGCACACACACTATACCTCAGCACACACACTATACCTCAGCACACACACTATACCTCAGCACACACACACTATACCTCAGCACAAACACAATACCTCAGCACACACACTATACCTCAGCACACACAATATACCTCAGCACACACACTATACCTCAGCACAAACACAATACCTCAGCACACACAATATACCTCAGCACACACACTATACCTCAGCACACACACTATACCTCAGCACACACACTATACCTCAGCACACACACACTATACCTCAGCACACACACTATACCTCAGCACACACACTATACCTCAGCACACACACTATACCTCAGCACACACACTATACCTCAGCACACACACTATACCTCAGCACACACACACTATACCTCAGCACACACAATGTACCTCAGCACACACACTATACCTCAGCACACACACTATACCTCAGCACAAACACAATACCTCAGCGCACACACACTATACCTCAGCACACACACTATACCTCAGCACACACACTATACCTCAGCACACACACTATACCTCAGCACAAACACAATACCTCAGCACACACACTATACCTCAGCACACACACTATACCTCAGCACACACACTATACCTCAGCACAAACACAATACCTCAGCACACACACTACACCTCAGCACACACACTATACCTCAGCACAAACACAATACCTCAGCACACACACTATACCTCAGCACACACACTATACCTCAGCACACACACTATACCTCAGCACACACAATATACCTCAGCACACACAATATACCTCAACACACACACTATACCTCAGCACACACACACTATACCTCAGCACACACACACTATACCTCAGCACACACACTATACCTCAGCACACACAATATACCTCAGCACACACACTACACCTCAGCACACACAATATACCTCAGCACACACACTACACCTCAGCACACACACTATACCTCAGCACACACAATATACCTCAGCACACACACTATACATCAGCACACACACTACACCTCAGCACACACAATATACCTCAGCACACACACTACACCTCAGCACACACAATATACCTCAGCACACACAATATACCTCAGCACACACAATATACCTCAGCACACACACTATTCCTCAGCACAAACACAATACCTCAGCACACACAATATACCTCAGCACACACAATATACCTCAACACACACACTATACCTCAGCACACACACACTATACCTCAGCACACACACACACTATACCTCAGCACACACACTATACCTCAGCACACACACTATACCTCAGCACACACACTATACCTCAGCACACACACACACTATACCTCAGCACACACACTATACCTCAGCACACACACTATACCTCAGCACACACACTATACCTCAGCACACACACTATACCGCAGCACAAACACAATACCTCAGCACACACAATATACCTCAGCACACACAATATACCTCAACACACACACTATACCTCAGCACACACACACTATACCTCAGCACACACACACACTATACCTCAGCACACACACTATACCTCAGCACACACACTATACCTCAGCACACACACTATACCTCAGCACACACAATATACCTCAGCACACACACACTATACCTCAGCACACACACTATACCTCAGCACACACAATATACCTCAGCACACACACACTATACCTCAGCACACACACTATACCTCAGCACACACTATATACCTCAGCACAAACACAATACCTCAGCACACACACTACACCTCAGCACAAACACAATACCTCAGCACACACACTATACCTCAGCACAAACACAATACCTCAGCACACACACTATACCTCAGCACAAACACAATACCTCAGCACACACACTATACCTCAGCACACACAATATACCTCAGCACACACACTATACCTCAACACACACACTATACCTCAGCACACACACACTATACCTCAGCACACACACACTATACCTCAGCACACACACTATACCTCAGCACACACACACTATACCTCAGCACACACACTATACCTCAGCACACACACTATACCTCAGCACACACACTATACCTCAACACACACACTATACCTCAGCACACACACTATACCTCAGCACACACACTATACCTCAACACACACACTATACCTCAGCACACACACTATACCTCAACACACACACTATACCTCAACACACACACTATACCTCAGCACACACACTATACCTCAACACACACACTATACCTCAACACACACACTATACCTCAGCACACACACACTATACCTCAGCACACACACTATACCTCAGCACACACACTATACCTCAACACACACACTATACCTCAGCACACACACACTATACCTCAGCACACACTGTCCTCCCCTTAACATATAACAAATAGTGATGAAAATTAAAATCTTGGAAATGATTAAAAAGAGTGAATGAATAAAGAGGTCATTAGGAAGGAGGTAGAGAGAGGAAGGAGGTGGAACAGCACAGAGGAATGGTGAGGTAGGAGAGAAGTAGGAAGAGAGTAAATAAACGAGAAAGTAGAAAGAGAGATGATGGGATGAAGGGTAGACTACGTGAGAGTGAGAGGAAGAAGGGTTAGAGCTGCCACCCTCAATTTAAATATTTTAAGATAAGTATCTTTTTTGTTCGCTAGTATCTCCACGATGATAACTCACGGCAAGATCTTACACTTTAATAAGCATCTTATGTCCTTCACTCTATTGTTAAAACAGTGTGACTAGACCCACTGGAGTCTCCTGGGAGACCAAATGTGCCGTGCCTGGAGACGACTGGTATTTGTTGATGCTTGAAAGTCCTTGTAAACATTTGCATCATTGTCTTCTGCCTAACCCTCCTGCAGTTTGCTTATTTAATCAGTACTTTTCACCCTTATTCTCATTTCTCTAGTGTGTTCTCGATGGCAGTGCTGTGATCACTGGCTAGGCTATTGCTATGTTATTGGTAGTTATGCAGTGAACACCGCTGTTGTAACTTTGATAACACTACTGACTCTCGATTGAATTCACCCAGCGTACACTCCTCACTCTCGTCCCACATGTGACGCACTCGTCATGCCAGCGATTGGTGTTAATTAATGAGCAGGATAAATGCAAACATTTATTTCTCTATTGTATTGTTAAAGTTATCCGTTAATGTCTGGAGTGTTGGAGCAGAGAGGGCGGGTCCCTTCTCTGGACTCTTTTGTTTACATGTGATCAGCTGGGCGCTTGGTCTTCCCAGGACCAGGGGAAACTATAATAATGTTTCTATAATATTATTGACAACGAAAACTATAATATATTAATAATAATACATGAGAAATTATAAAAATGAAACTATAATAAAGAAACAATAATAATGTGAAACTATAATATATTAATAAGTATATATAGGAGCAACTATATTATATTAATAATAATATATAGGAGAAACTATAATAATCAAACTATAATAATAGGAAACTATAATAATGAAACTAATAATATGAAACACTAATATATTAATAATTATTTATAGGAGAAACTATAATAATAGAGTGGATTATAATAATGTATGAATTACATTCTGAGCATCTTGGGTTTGTGGTAATGTTGTATTATTTGTATACATGTAAATATGTTTGTTATAAGCACAAAATTAACTTAATTTCATATACACATTACATTACATAGAGTTACATGCCTGTATGGCTCCATTTGATCATTGACTTTAGTGTATTGACCTAATTGCCAGAAATTTGGAATGGCTGTGGGGATATTAATAGGGTATTAAAAGTAACAACCCAAAATAGAACTCGAAACAATGGGTATAAATTGGATAAGTTTAGATTTAGGAAAAACCTGGATAAATACTGGTTCGGTAAAAGGGTTGTTGATTTGTGGAACCAATTACCGGGTAACATAATAGAAGTAGGGTCCTTTGATTGTTTCAAGCGTAGGTTAGACATATATATGACTGTGATTGGGTGGATATAAATAAGAGCTGCCTCGTCTGGGCCAATAGGCCTTCTGCACCTGCCATCATTTTTATGTTCTTAACCATCTTTCTCCAGGTTTAAGCAATCTATATACGTATAGTTTTGTGAAGAATTGTCAGGAGAAACCGCTGGAGGTAATGGACGTGTTCTGAGGACGGGGCTGGCTCTACCGTCCTCCCCAAGTGGCTGGCTCTACCGTCCTCCCCAAGTGGCTGGCTCTACCGTCCTCCCCAAGTGGCTGGCTCTACCGTCCTCCCCAAGTGGCTGGCTCTACCGTCCTCCCCAAGTGGCTGGCTCTACCGTCCTCCCCAAGTGGCTGGCTCTACCGTCCTCCCCAAGTGGCTGGCTCTACCGTCCTCCCCAAGTGGCTGGCTCTACCGTCCTCCCCAAGTGGCTGGCTCTACCGTCCTCCCCAAGTGGCTGGCTCTACCGTCCTCCCCAAGTGGCTGGCTCTACCGTCCTCCCCAAGTGGCTGGCTCTACCGTCCTCCCCAAGTGGCTGGCTCTACCGTCCTCCCCAAGTGGCTGGCTCTACCGTCCTCCCCAAGTGGCTGGCCATCAAGTGCAGTGAGATAAAATATATGGTTTTACCATGGTATATTAATTCTCATGTGTCACCAACTCACCTAGTTGCCTCTAGCGTCCAGCCTGTGCCTCTAATGCTGCTCTATTACTTTTGGAATGTGGTCACTTTGTCCCCTATGTTAAATCTCCTTACTTTTTTTTTTAGTGTTGTGTTGAAGACACGACACGATAATGGTCCATGACGGACCGAAACGTTGTCGTGTCTCCAGCTTCTGTCGTATGGTTCTGTTGTATTATTTTAGGTATGGTCTCCGGGCCGGATGTCCGGACCTTGAAGGATGGTTGTAAGGAGGAGGTCGGCGGTGTTCCGAGGCACTCTTTGTCTTGGTTATATTTTGGCCCACTTATATTTTTCTTTCCTTGATTCTGAAGGTGGACTCCGTGTTAGCTGGTAGTTTTGCTAAGGGCCTGACCCCATTGTGCCAGGGTTAATGTCTAGGGGCCGTCTTTAGCGACGTCCTGAGGCATCAAGGACTCATCAAGGATACTTGATGAGTCTTAATCATCATGTATCCTTCGTATCGTTTTTCCCCAGTGCCATTTTCCCTTTGTTCTTAATTGTGTGTGAATGATTGTACGTTTGCGTGTGCCTGTGAGTGACTGTATGTGTGTGTGTGTGACTGTCCTATGTGTATGTGAATGTGTGGCAACTTACATGGGGGTGAGTTAAGGCACTTGACATTCCTCTAATGTTTCTGTTACACAACTTTTTCTCCATTTCAGGTTCCATTCCTTCCTGCCTTTCTCTTTCTCCTATTTTTATAAAAAGATTGAACGCTGCCATTGCGTTTGATAAAACACGAAGGGCGAGGTTAGTTCATGCGTCTAGCCTGGAGGGTGAGGCGCTGCGTCATGCGTCTAGCCTTCAAGGTGGCGTTGCGTCATGCGTCTAGCCTGGAGGGTGAGGCGTTGCGTCAGACGTCTAGCCTACAAGGTGGGGGTTGCGTCATGCGTCTAACAGGAAGGGGCCATGTAGCGTAACATAGAAACTGTTCTCACAATCTGTTGCTGTTTGTCATTGCTTCGTCTCCCGGGTGAAGAGGTAGCGAGGGTACACTTCTTACAGGTAGTCCTGGACAGTATGGGGACCTGGCCTCTTACAGGTAGTCCTGGACAGTATGGGGACCTGGCCTCTTACAGGTAGTCCTGGACAGTATGGGGGACCTGGCCTCTTACAGGTAGTCCTGGACAGTATGGGGACCTGGCCTCTTACAGGTAGTCCTGGACAGTATGGGGACCTGGCCTCTTACAGGTAGTCCTGGACAGTATGGGGACCTGGCCTCTTACAGGTAGTCCTGGACAGTATGGGGACCTGGCCTCTTACAGGTAGTCCTGGACAGTATGGGGGACCTGGCCTCTTACAGGTAGTCCTGGACAGTATGGGGACCTGGCCTCTTACAGGTAGTCCTGGACAGTATGGGGACCTGGCCTCTTACAGGTAGTCCTGGACAGTATGGGGGACCTGGCCTCTTACAGGTAGTCCTGGACAGTATGGGGACCTGGCCTCTTACAGGTAGTCCTGGACAGTATGGGACCTGGCCTCTTACAGGTAGTCCTGGACAGTATGGGGACCTGGCCTCTTACAGGTAGTCCTGGACAGTATGGGGGACCTGGCCTCTTACAGGTCGTCCTGGACAGTATGGGGACCAGCTAGGCCTCTTACAGGTAGTCCTGGACAGTATGGGGGACCTGGTCTCTTACAGGTAGTCCTGGACAGTATGGGGACCTGGCCTCTTACAGGTAGTCCTGGACAGTATGGGGGACCTGGCCTCTTACAGGTAGTCCTGGACAGTATGGGGGACCTGGCCTCTTACAGGTAGTCCTGGACAGTATGGGGACCTGGCCTCTTACAGGTAGTCCTGGACAGTATGGGGGACCTGGCCTCTTACAGGTAGTCCTGGACAGTATGGGGGACCTGGCCTCTTACAGGTAGTCCTGGACAGTATGGGGACCTGGCCTCTTACAGGTAGTCCTGGACAGTATGGGGACCTGGCCTCTTACAGGTAGTCCTGGACAGTATGGGGACCTGGCCTCTTACAGGTAGTCCTGGACAGTATGGGGGACCTGGCCTCTTACAGGTAGTCCTGGACAGTATGGGGACCTGGCCTCTTACAGGTAGTCCTGGACAGTATGGGGGACCTGGCCTCTTACAGGTAGTCCTGGACAGTATGGGGACCTGGCCTCTTACAGGTAGTCCTGGACAGTATGGGGACCTGGCCTCTTACAGGTAGTCCTGGACAGTATGGGACCTGGCCTCTTACAGGTAGTCCTGGACAGTATGGGACCTGGCCTCTTACAGGTAGTCCTGGACAGTATGGGGACCTGGCCTCTTACAGGTAGTCCTGGACAGTATGGGGGACCTGGCCTCTTACAGGTAGTCCTGGACAGTATGGGGACCAGCTAGGCCTCTTACAGGTAGTCCTGGACAGTATGGGGACCTGGCCTCTTACAGGTAGTCCTGGACAGTATGGGGACCAGCTAGGCCTCTTACAGGTAGTCCTGGACAGTATGGGGACCTGGCCTCTTACAGGTAGTCCTGGACAGTATGGGGACCAGCTAGGCCTCTTACAGGTAGTCCTGGACAGTATGGGGACCTGGCCTCTTACAGGTAGTCCTGGACAGTATGGGGGACCTGGCCTCTTACAGGTCGTCCTGGACAGTATGGGGACCTGGCCTCTTACAGGTCGTCTTGGGCCTCACGGTTATCATGAAGGAACTCAGGAATGAAAGGAAACCTGAACAATATTATCCGGAATTCAACTCTCGGGCAGGAGACGCAGTTACACGCTTCGCGTTGCTCTTCTTATCTACGTTAAATGCGGATTGTGTAGAGGTTTATAAACGTCATTTGTAAACTCTTGGCGTCGGAGGCCAGACAAGCGGTTTACTTCCCCGTCAGCTGTTGACGTCGGGGGTCGGAGACGGGGTATACTTCATCTGTGTGTCTCGCTACACCCAAACAGTGATCCCATACTGGTGCAGTTTACCTCAACGGTGTGTTTACACGAAGGGATAGTGAACACTGTCGAGTTTACTATCCCTTCTATATATCGAGGGGATAGTGAGGGGAGCAGGTTTGGGTCCAGAGAGAAAGGAGGAGGGGGGGGGGGGTCAATTGGACAAGGGGAGGGGAGGAAGATGATTGCAATTACTCATCAGTCAAACTTTCCTTGGGTTTGCGAGATCAAATTTTCTTTCATTTTGGCCTCGTGTTAACGAAGACAAAAGTTGTATTCATTCCCAAATCTCGCCTTTGTTCCTTGTCAATATAACGAGAGGAACGAGATAACGGCTTCGTTACTTTACCAGTTGAAGGGGAAATACAATTAGCAAGCGTCTTTGAACATGTATAATGAATTTGTCTTGATATATTGACGCGCGTAAAATGTCATGAGTTGTGAGACAAAATGCTTAGGGAGCTCTGAGGGGCCCAGACACGTGTGTGTGTGTGTGTGTGTGTGTGTGTGTGTGTGTGTGTGTGTGTGTGTGTGTGTGTGTGTGTGTGTGTGTGTGTGTGTGTGTTGAAGAAAACCTCCCTGTATAGAGAATATTTTCGTTAGTCGAGGATAGTGTCTTAATGCACGTATATAGAGAGGTACGTGAAGGGTGAGCACGGTACGTGTATACAGAGGTGACACACCTGGTGACACAACTCGTGACACACCTGGTGACACACCTGGTGACACACCTGGTGACACACCAGGTGACAATTGGTGACACAACTGGTGACACACCTGGTGACACAACTCGTGACACACCTGGTGACACACCTGGTGACACACCTGGTGACACACCAGGTGACAATTGGTGACACAACTGGTGACACACCTGGTGACACAACTCGTGACACACCTGGTGACACACCTGGTGACACACCAGGTGACAATTGGTGACACAACTGGTGACACACCTGGTGACAACTGGTGACACACCTGGTGACAATTGGTAACACACCTGGTGACACACCTGGTGACAACTGTTGACACACCTGGTGACAATTGGTAACACACCTGGTGACACACCTGGCGACACACCTGGCAACACACCTGGCAACACACCTGGTGACACACCTAGCAACACACCTGGTGACACACCTGGCAACACACCTGGTGACACACCTGGCAACACACCTGGTGACACACCTAGCAACACACCTGGTGACACACCTGGCAACACACCTGGCAACACACCTGGTGACACACCTAGCAACACACCTGGTGACACACCTGGCAACACACCTGGTGACACACCTGGCAACACACCTGGTGACACACCTAGCAACACACCTGGTGACACACCTGGCAACACATCTGGTGACACACCTGGCAACACACCTGGTGACACACCTGGCAACACACCTGGTGACACACCTAGCAACACACCTGGTGACACACCTGGTGACACACCTTGCAACACACCTGGTGACACACCTGGCAACACACCTGGTGACACACCTGGCAACACACCTGGTGACACACCTGGTGACACACCTGGCAACACACCTGGTGACACACCTGGCAACACACCTGGTGACACACCTAGCAACACACCTAGCAACACACCTGGTGATACACCTGGCAACACACCTGGTGACACACCTAGCAACACACCTGGTGACACACCTGGCAACACACCTGGTGACACACCTAGCAACACACCTGGTGACACACCTAGCAACACACCTGGTGACACACCTGGCAACACACCTGGTGACACACCTGGCAACACACCTGGTGACACACCTAGCAACACACCTGGTGACACACCTGGCAACACACCTGGTGACACACCTAGCAACACACCTGGTGACACACCTAGCAACACACCTGGTGACACACCTGGCAACACACCTGGTGACACACCTAGCAACACACCTGGTGACACACCTGGCAACACACCTGGTGACACACCTGGCAACACACCTAGCAACACACCTGGTGACACACCTAGCAACACACCTGGTGACACACCTGGCAACACACCTGGTGACACACCTGGCAACACACCTGGTGACACACCTAGCAACACACCTGGTGACACACCTGGCAACACACCTGGTGACACACCTGGCAACACACCTGGTGACACACCTGGCAACACACCTGGTGACACACCTAGCAACACACCTGGTGACACACCTGGCAACACACCTGGTGACACACCTAGCAACACACCTGGTGACACACCTAGCAACACACCTGGTGACACACCTGGCAACACACCTGGTGACACACCTAGCAACACACCTGGTGACACACCTAGCAACACACCTGGTGACACACCTAGCAACACACCTGGTGACACACCTAGCAACACACCTGGTGACACACCTAGCAACACACCTGGTGACACACCTAGCAACACACCTGGTGACACACCTGGCAACACACCTGGTGACACACCTGGCAACACACCTAGCAACACACCTGGTGACACACCTAGCAACACACCTGGTGACACACCTGGCAACACACCTGGTGACACACCTGGCAACACACCTGGTGACACACCTGGCAACACACCTGGTGACACACCTAGCAACACACCTGGTGACACACCTAGCAACACACCTGGTGACACACCTGGCAACACACCTGGTGACACACCTGGCAACACACCTGGTGACACACCTGGCAACACACCTGGTGACACACCTGGCAACACACCTGGTGACACACCTAGCAACACACCTGGTGACACACCTGGCAACACACCTGGTGACACACCTGGCAACACACCTGGTGACACACCTAGCAACACACCTGGTGACACACCTGGCAACACACCTGGTGACACACCTGGCAACACACCTGGTGACACACCTGGCAACACACCTGGTGACACACCTGGCAACACACCTGGTGACACACCTGGTAACACACCTGGCAACACAACTGCTAACACTCTTCAACAGAGTAGAGTGTAACGCCTCACACTATCAGAGCCACTTGTTAATATCCTCGTTAATTAAGAAATGCTTTAGTATATGTGTCGGGACACGAACAGCAGCGATACTCAGGATTAAGACGCCAAAAGGAAGTTACTAACAAGTGTTGAGAGAGCAATATCCTGATACACTGAGCGGCCAGAGACATAAAGGTTACTGAAACAACACTGCAACAGCTTCGGGGGTGACAACACTCACCCAAAAAAAATCTCAACACCTCACTAAATGGCTCATTATCCTGGGGCCAGGCGGGAGAGGACGAGAGCATGACGCACGGGGGAAAACGAGGGGAAGCTGGGAATTTTAACAGCATACCTTCATGCAAGTGCATGGGGGGGAGCAGATGTTGCACCAGATGATGATGATGCGGTTACGGTACTAATGGGACGCGTGAGCCACAGTACGGTAACAACTGACCATGGCTAGATGACCCAAACACGCCAGCTTGGCTATCATGAGAGGTATGATAGCCAGGAGAACCGAGATAGCAGTGTAAACATGAGCCCGGAGGTGAGGAGGAACAAGGAGTCTGTGGCTGATGTGAGAGTGTCAGGCCTGGAGGCTGGTGAAGGTGAGAGGGGCTGGTGAAGGTGAGAGGGGATGGTGAAGGTGAGAGGGGCTGGTGAAGGTGAGAGGGGCAGGTGAAGGTGAAAGGGGCCTGTTACGGCCCTACTGGTACGCAACCGAGTTCTTCTCTGATGGTAGTAGAGTTTGGGAATCCGGCCCCAAGTTAGTAGAGGCTTTCAAGGGGTGAGCCCCGTAACGCAAGTTAAAACAATAGGGGAGGTACACAAATACTCCAGTTTTCTGATATATGTATATTCTCTTATATATATTCCTTTATACCCTTTACAAATATATATATATATATATATATATATATATATATATATATATATATATATATATATATTCCCAACACCATATGTAAAAAGACGCAGGAATTATTACTACACTATTATATAACGTTTAGTCTTCCTCTGAAGACACTTGACACTCTGTCACGCTCACTCTGGGTAGCCCTGGTTCCTTCTTCCGTGGCCCACGATGAATCCACGATGACTACTACGAATCTACCCTGGCCACAGGCCAGCCAAATCACAGTCCCACTGGATGCTTCGTCGTGATGGCCTTCAACCACAATCCAGCCTGTAGCTGGCAGGTACTGATCAGCCTCGCTGTTTAGGCCACTCTACGACTGATGCTAGGGTTGCGAGCCCTAGCCAGGAGCCTCGTGTGACTCGCTGGTCACTCTCCTCATACAGCACCCCAGCGGGTGGTCTCTTCCACCAGCTAGCCCCGGATATAGCGATTCCCGACACTGCCACTCTTCAGGTAGGCTATTATACTCTCAACAGAGTTCGTCCAGGGGTGGCTCACAGCTTCTTTAAAGCAGACTGGTGAAGAGACCTTGGCTGCCTTGGGTAGACTGATCCATCATCCAACATAGCAGTCCCAGGTCGACTCTGCAAGCAGACACGTCATTAGTATACTGGAACACTACCTGGGACCACTAGGAAACATCACTTACTAGCTTAGACAGAAACGTCCACCTCTTCACTCCATAGATGGCGTTCACTGTCTAAGCACTACCTCACCAGAGGTCAGCAGCGACTACTCCACGAGCCAATTAAGACGGGAATCCAGCGCCTATTGCCGGCATATCCTGTTACCACTAGAGGGCGTCGTCCATTTGGAGGGGGTTTCGGGAGCGGACTCACAGATGGCGTTGTCGTCACTGCTCCGTGCTCCGACGATGAACTCGGGTCCATAACACCTCTCCACCAAAAAGAATTTGGTTTGGGTTTCTATAAAAGAGAAAACAAACCAAATTAGTACGTTGGTACAACTCCGAACGGACTCACATAAACAACGGACTGGAGTGGCGAGGATGTCTTGTCCGCAAAACTGCCCTAATGGGAGATTCTGGCACAAGGAGAACTTGAAGATTATAGGCAATGGCTTGCCTGATGTGACTTCCCACACCCTCACTGAGACGGCAATCAGGGGCATAATTATCTCACGTGTCTTTAGTAAGGATCGGCACAGGCGCAATGTGGGGGGCATCGACACCTCCCTGTGTCGTGGCACCATTGGTGGATGGTCGCAGACGGCATTTCTTATACCGGTCCGGTCGTCCTTCAGGGAGACGGGAACCTGGAATACAGGGGTCTGATAATTTGGAGTAACAGCGATAGTTGTTAAGTCAGTACTTACAGCATAACCGTCTACTAGGCCCACACCTAGTCCCAACAGGGCTGCTTGTACATTGAAGATGGCATTCGCTCTGCCACCGTCAGGTCGACCAACGTTCCGTTTAACGCTGAATCCAGGTTCGGCAATCACGCGGGGGGTGTCAACCTGTCGGAAACAGTCACTCATAATATCATTTCTCCCACTCCCTGTATCCATCATCACCTTCCAGGTCCCTTCTTCGACTGCAACACTCACAGTGCAAGTCTCTAATCCCTGGGGTCTCTTCACGACGTTCCTAGGAGCCATCATCTGTCGGGTCGTCCACTGGTCCTTAATTAGAATACACATAAGAATTAAACAAAATACCGCCAAGAAACATTTAGGAATACGCTTCATGAGCCTATCACGTCCATAGCTGGCGATCTCCATTAGCCTGGCTTGGATCAAAGAGCGCACTAGAGCCTGCGCACCTACCTCACATACCTCTGACGTCTGGGGAATATCTGGCCGGTTCAGTATATATTATACTTTGCCATACCGCAAGTACTCATCCGCCGTCACTCCAGACTCTTGGGTATCTGTGGGTGCTTGTACACGAGGCCTCTCCTCTTGCTCAGTCGCTTCTGTTACCATAACCTCATGTCTCTTGTCGGGAGGAGAATCAGGAGAACCTATTAGAATGCTGTCAATCTGTTGGGAAGCTGAAGGATTAAACAAGTTAATTTGTTGTACGTCTGCCTGTACTTTGATATTACCAATTCCTGCTGTTACCTCAGACCTTCTTGTTGTTCCGGCTGACTCGTCCATAATCTTGAGATGATTGTTGCTCCAACCTGTCACCAAGTCGTTGGCTAGTATTACGTCAATCCCAGCTATAGGCAGGGTATCAACTACTGCCAACGCACATGTGCCGCTGAAGTAAGGTGAGTCTAGATGTACCGGCACCAAGGGGGCAACGTACCGCGTCATAGGAAACCCAACCAGGACAACCTTTTGTCTCCCATCTACACTCACTCCCTCGGGTAACGAGTTTCTCACGATCAGGGATTGGGCTGCTCCACTATCTCTGAGCACTGCTACTGATCTACCAGTATGATGACTCGTTATATACCCGCCAGAAGTGTGAGGGGCAAACAATCCTGGTCTTTCCTGACTAGTCATCAGAGACTAGCTTCCCGCTGGTGGTGTCACACAACCCATCAGCATCACTTCCCTATGTGGACAGCTACCTCTTCTGCCTCGGCACATAGCAGCAATGTGTCCTTTCTGCCCACAAGTCCAACACACTACATTCCTCCTTAGACTACGGTGTTTCGGACTGCTAGGACTAGTCCTTCGGGGACTACTTGGGGGCGTCTTCATAGCGTTTTGTGGGACGGGTCTCTCTTCTTCCTGACGAGGTTTGCCAAACAGACGTGGGTAATTCTTAAGGACATACCTAGTAGAGGATTGATGCATTAGGATGTATTCTTCAGCCATAGTGGCTGCTGCACGTAAGGTCTCTACCTGTTGCTCTTCTAGGTATGTCTTCAGATCTCCAGACAGACATTCCTTAAAATCCTCCAACAAAACAAGCTGTTCGAGTTCTTCTTTTGTCTTCACCTTCCGAGAGGCACACCACTCGTGAAAAAGCCGTTTCTTGATGGTCGCGAACTCGGTGAACGTGTGCTCCGAGGTCTTTTTCAGGTTCCTGAACTTCTGCCTGTAAGCCTCAGGCACCAATTGGTAAGCCATGAGCACTACCTTCTTCACCTTGTCGTAATCACAGGAGTCATCAAGGGACAACGTGGAGTAGGCGATTTGGGCCTTCCCAGTCAAGACGGACTGTATCATGATGGCCCAATTCTTCTTTGGCCAATCCAAGGAGGCTGCAACTTTCTCGAAGGCTGCGAAGAACTTCGAAACTTCCCTTTCGTTGAATTTTGGGACCATTTTGATGTTCCTTACTGGATCGAAACCACTTCTTTCCGTTGTTTTCCTCCGACCACCTAATCACAATACTTCTAATTCGTGTTTTCTTTCCTTCTCTTTCACGTTTTTCTCTCTCTCTTTCTCTTCTTTCTTCTCTTTCTCGCTCTTCTTTCCTTTCTTGTCTTTCTTTTTCCTTTTCTTCTAATTCTAAATGCTTCATTTCCATTTCTTTTTCTTTCAATTCCTGTTCTATTTCTAATTTCTTCCATTCTATCACACGATTTATTTCTACGGCACGCATTTTGACAGTTAGAAAACTTATATTTAGTTCACCCGCATCAATTTCACCGTCACTACCTTTATCTTCCTTTTCAGTGGCAACTACTACCTCGCTTTTCTTTGTACTATGTGCCTCGCTTTCCTGTTTCTCCCCGGCCTTCAAATGTTTGTGAACTTTTGACAAGATCTCAACACGGGAATCACTTTCACGTATTTTGATCTCCAGATAGGCACTCACCAGCACCAGTTCTTGCTTTCCCAGATATTTCAATCTGGCAAAACTGTCCTCCTTGTTCAGAAAGTTCTGAACATCGTCCAAATCTTCAATGGTCACTTTCTCCGAAATTGTCACTTAAGTGGTGCACGAACACTTAATACACCGCTTCACTTTAGCACTTAACCCACCGAGCACTGTACTTCGCCAATATTGCACTTTATCGCACCTAGCACCTCACTTGCCAATATTGCACTAAATCACAGCGAGCACCGCACTCTCCAATATTGCACTAAATCACAGCGAGCACCGCACTCTCCAGTATTGCACTAAATCACAGCGAGCACCGCACTCTCCAACATTGCACTAAATCACACCGAGCACCGAACAGGACGTACAACGTCCAAATAATTACAAACAGGGGAATTATTTACAGGGGATTCCACTACGTCACCACCCCTGTCAAGCATACTAGACAAAGGGTCGGATCCCGCTGGGGATGCCAATTATGTTATGGCCCTACTGGGATGCAACCGGGTTCTTCTCTGATGGTAGTAGAGTTTGGGAATCCAGCCCCAAGTTAGTAAAGGCTTTCAAGGAGTGAGAACCGTAACGCAAGTTAAAACAATAGGGGAGGTACACAAATACTCCAGTTTTCTGATATATGTATATTCTCTTATATATATTCCTTTATACCCTTTACAAATATATATATATATATATATATATATATATATATATATATATATATATATATATATATATATATATATATATATATATATTCCCACCACCATATGTAAAAAGACGCAGGAATTATTACTACATTATTATATAACGTTTAGTCTTCCTCTGAAAACACTTGACACTCTGGGTGGCCTTGGTTCCTTCTTCCGTGGCCCACGATGAATCCACGATGACTACTACGAATCTACCCTGGCCACAGGCCAGCCAAATCACAGTCCCACTGGGTGCTTCGTCGTGATGGCCTTCATCCACAATCCAGCCTGTAGCTGGCAGGTACTGATCAGCCTCGCTGTTTAGGCCACTCTACGACTGATGCTAGGGTTGCGAGCCCTAGCCAGAAGCCTCGTGTGACTCGCTGGTCACTCTCCTCATACAGCACCCCAGCGGGTGGTCTCTTCCACCAGCCAGCCCCGGATAAGGCGATTCCTGACACTGCCACTCCTCAGGCAGGCTGTTATACTCTCAACAGAGTTTGTCCGAGGGTGGCTCACAGCTTCTTCAAAGCAGACTGGTGAAGAGACCTTGGCTGCCTTGGGTAGACTGATCCATCATCCAACATAGCAGTCCCAGGTTGACTCTGCAAGCAGACACGTCATTAGTATACTGGAACACTACCTGGGACCACTAGGAAACATCATTTACTAGCTTAGACAGAAACGTCCACCTCTTCACTCCATAGATGGCGTTCACTGTCTAAGCACTACCTCACCAGAGGTCAGCAGCGACTACTCCATGAGCCAATTAAGACGGGAATCCAGCGCCTATTGCCGGCATATCCTGTCACCACTAGATGGCGTAGTCCATTTTAGAGGGGTTTCGGGAGCGGACTCACAGATGGCGTTGTCGTCACTGCTCCGTGCTCCGACGATGGACTCGGGTTCGTAACAGGGCCGGTGAAGGTGAGAGGGGCGGGTGAAGGTGAGAGGGGCTGGTGAAGGTGAGAGGGGCTGGTGAAGGTGAGAGGGGCTGGTGAAGGTGAGAGGGAGTAGTAGGATGGCGATGTATAGGCCCTTTTTCGGGAAAAAGGGCCGATATTACCCAGGGGTGTATGGGCCCTTTTTTCAGGCAAATGTTCCCCTACGCCCCACCGGATTCAACGAACTTTGGAAAAGGGTCGATATGCTCTTAGAGGTTTCTTATGAGGAAAATAATTTCTGAGATTTTAGAAGTTTGTTAAAAGCTCTTATGATGAAAATAAGTTCATAGAAGTTTGTTAAGAGTTCTTATGGGAGAAATTAAAATATCAGGTTATGCGTGTCAGGGGTTTCAGGTAAATTTGACCTGTCGGTGATTTGGAATTACGGAATTCTTATGAGGAAAATAATTTCTGAGATTTTAGAGGTTTGTTAAGAGTTCTTATGAGGAAAATAAGTAGGAAAATCTTAAAGAAAAAATTTAGAATAAAAGGATCCATATTACCCAGGAGTTCCATCTAAACTTTATGGACATATTTGGCCAGTTTTCAAAACCGCGTATTTTTCAAATACCAATTTCTGATAATATGTTCATATAAGTTTGTTAAGAGTTCTTATGAGGAAAATAATTTCATAGAAGTTTGTTAAGAGTTTGTATGAGAGAAATTCAAATTTTTCAGAGTTCAGTTTTAAGAAAATATTTCAGAGTTTCAAATAATCATAGAAGTTTATTTATATGTTTATGACCGAATTTTGTAAAAAGACCGTTATCAGAGAATATTGTCTTATGCAAGTTAAGTTAGGATAGGTAATATGCAAGTTAAGTTAGGATAGGTAAGTTAGGTTAGGTTAAGTTAGGTAATTTATGTTAGGTTAGGATAGGTAGGTAGGGTTAGGTAAGTTAGGTTAGGTTATGCAAGTTAAGTTAGGTTAGGTTAGTTAAGTTAGGATAGGTTAAGTTAGGTAAGTTAGGATAGGTTAAGTTAGGTAATTTATGTTAAATTAGGATAGGTAGGTTAGGTAATTTAGGCTAGGTTAAGTTAGGTAATTTATGTTAAGTTAGGATAGGTAGGTTATGTAAGTTAGGTTAGGATATGTAAGTTAGGTTAGGTAAGGTAAGGTAAGTTAGGTTAGGTTAAGTTAGGTTAGGTTAGGTAAATTTGGTTAGGTTAGGTCAAATTAGGATAGGTTAAGTTAGGTAAGTTAGGTTAGGGTTAGTTAGGTTAGGGTAAGCTAGGTTAGGTTTAGGAACGTTATGTTAACTAAGTAACATTGGGTGGGGAGGATAGGTTAGGTAGGTTTAAGCAGTGTTGTACAGAGAACAGTTTTAAAGGTAAAGTGTCTAAGAAAATATATTGTAACAGAAGTGCAAGTTTGATATGAAAAGTTGAACTAGTTACATTTTGGAGAGAAATTTTATGCCTGAAGATGTCTTTGAGAACAACAATGATGTCTTAAAGTATAACTTGTTGGAAGAAGGAGAGTTTCTTTGATGAACGAAGGTGTTTTAGAGAACAACATTGATGAACGAAGGTGAGTTAGAGAGTACCTTTAATGGCTCTGAGATTAACTTTTGATAGCTCCGAGAAAACTTTTTGATGTCTTAGAGAAGAACATTGATGTCTTTGAGAACAACATTGATGTCCTGGAGAACAACATTGAAGATTGAGATAACCTTTGATGGCTTTGAGAATAACTTTGATGCCATAGAGAATAACTTTTGATGACATAGAGAATAACTTTATGTCTTAGAGAAGAACATTGATGACAGATAATAACTTTTGATGTCTTAGAGAATAACTGATGAACGAAGATGTCTTGGAAAGTTTCTCTGATGAACGAAGATGTCTTGGAAAGTTTCTCTGATGAACGAAGATGACTTAGAGATTAATTTTTGATGACTTAGAGATTAACTTTGATGACTCTGAGAATAAGTTTGATGACTTAGAGAATAGCTTTGACGACTCTGAGAATAACTTTGAGGATATGAGATCACCTTTTGATGACTATGAGAATGACTTTGATGTCTTAGAGAACAGCCTTGATGACTCTGTGAATACCTTTGATGACTCTGAGAACACCTCTGATGACTCTGAGAATAACTTTTGGTAGCTCTGAGAATAACTTTTGGTAGCTTTGAGAAAAACTTTTGGTAGCTCTGAGAATAACTTTAGATGTCTCTGAAAATAACTTTTATGGATGAAGATGTCTGAGATTAACTTTTGATAGCTCTGAGAATAACTTTTGTGGACATGAGCAGTATTTTGACCATTTTGAGTATGTCTTTGATTGTGTCTTTTGATGTATCGAAGAGTATTTTTGGTGTCTCAAAGAGTGTCTTTGATGTCTGAAAGGGTGTCTTTGATGTCTCAAAGGATGGCTTTGATGTCTCGAAGAGCGTCTTTGACTATTTTTCTTACTTAACGACATATAATTTTAGTTACGAAAGTGCTGAAAGAAGTTACATTTGACTAATTTTGTACTCTACGATGTATACTGTTAGTTACAAAAGTGTGAAACGAAGTTACATTTGACTATTTTTCTTACTTAACGACACATAATTTTAGTTAGGAACTGTGATGAATATGACTATTTTTAGTTGACTGACGAATAATTTTAGTTAAGAAATGATGAACAAAAACTATTTCAATTGATTGACGATAGATAAAGTTAGTTATGAATAGTATTGAAAAGTTTCCTTTGACAATTTTTTAGCTAAGAGAAAGGTTATTTTAGTTAAGAACAGTGTTGAATGAGATTAATCCTGACTATTTTCTGTTGATTGACAAGTAATTTTTAGTTAATAAGTTACAAGAAAGGTTTGTCTTTGTAAATTTGGAACTGAATAAAGTGTAGATTTGTTTAACAACAGGGTTGGTAAGAACTATTAAGTTGACTACGAGAATTACTTTGACATAGTTTTGCAAATAAAACTGGGTGACTAAATTTGTTGGGGGAACTGTATTGCTGATGATAATATTTGACAAAGAACTAGCTAGTAAATGGAAGAAACAAATGGTTTAAAGAAACAAAGAACATAAAAAATTGAGACTAATTAAGGGAATGAACACAGTGAACATACGAAGATCACAGAAAACATGTAAGAAAAGTTGATGAACACAGTGAACATGTAGGGAATATGAACTTACAGAGAACATGAAAACATGATAAGGAGAATAGGGAATACAAAGAAATGAACAATGAACATGTGAAGAACATAGAGAATATGACAAAGAATGTAGAAAACTTGTAAGTGAAGGTGATAAGCAAAGTGATCTTGTGAGGAACATGAACTTGTGGAGGAACATGAATATTGACAAAGAACACAAAAAATATGGAAGATAGCATGAATATTGAGTATTAAAGTTATAAAGAGAACATGCGATGAACATGAAAACATAGAAAATATGACTAGAATTTGTAGAGAACATCATGAGACTAAGAGAAAGATCACAGAAAAATGGAGATACTGGTGAAAAATATGAACTGAACACGCTGTGAACATTTTGCAGAACATGGAGTGAACACGGAAAACATAGTACGATTATTGAAGGTTTGGATAAGTTGGGGGGAGGTAAAGGAAGGTAAGGGAGGGAAAGGGTAAGGTGCGATTTTTGACCGTGTGAATATTGCTTACTTGGGTAAACAAAAGGTATTGAAGGTAAGATGTTATATGACTGTGTGAATGTTACACAGCTGAGTACAAAAAGGGTATTAAAGGTAATGATGCTTACTTTGATAGACTGGAGAGGGGTTTGATCTGAAATAATTTGATGAACATTGAACTAAGTGAAGAACATGAGTTGGAACTCGTTAATTTCAGTTTGATTTATTTGCAGGGAGGTCTGAAAATGTTGTTGGGTGTTTAAATCTCTGGGGATTTGGACTGATAGTAGTGAATTTACAGGAGTGAACTTCGACAGAGGACAAGAGCTAGAGTTCGGTAACACTATTTTTCTTTATTTACTTAGTTAGAAGTACGACGGGTTTAAATTTCAGGAAAATTGATGGGTTAATAACGAAGATACGAGAGGGAAGTAAGGTGAGGGACGAGATCTGGAGCTTGGTAACTAAATAGTCGTATTGTACGTTTTTTTTAAATAAAGCGAGTATAAATTTTAGGAAAATTAGACTGTTAGTAAAGAAGTTAAGGGGATAAACTAAGGCTGAGGACAAAAGCTGGAGCTCAGTAACTGACTTGATCTTATTTACTGTGTCTGAAATATAGGGGGTTAAAATTTAAGGGAAATTGATTAGGTATTACCGAAGATACGAGAGGGAACAAAGGCTGAGGACATGAGCTAGAACTTGGTATTTGTTCGGATCTTATTTACTACGTCTGAAATATGACATAAAATTGGGCTATTAGTAGCAAAAATGTGGTCTCTAACAAATTTTGGTCTTCAATTGGACTCTGATTAATTTCAGTCATGAACTGGACACTGAAGAATTTTACTCACAAAGTGGACTCTGACGAATTTTTTATATAAAATGGACTCTGATGAAAATTGGTTTGAAATTGGACTCTGTCTAATTTTCACAGATTACAGGTCTCTGAATATTTTCTGGCACAACAGGACTCTGTTAATTTTCAGGGTATAACTCGACTCTGATTATTTTCAGCATAAACTGGACTCTGAAGAATTTTGCTCACAAAGTGGACTCTGAAGAATTTTGAGCTCTAACTGGTTTCTGACTAATTTTCGGTCTTAAATGCATATAAAACTAAATGTCATGGCTAAGATGTCTGTTTTCCTTAACAAAACGTCTAAGACAATAATCTCTGATAATGGTATTTTTACAAAATTTGCTCATAAACATATAAATAAACTTCTATGATTATTTGAAACAAACTTCTATGAAATTATTTTCCTCATAAGAACTCTTAACAAACTTATATGAACATATTATCAGAAATTGGTATTTGAAAAATACGCAGTTTTGAAAACTGGCCAAATATGTCTGTAGAGTTTACCTGGAACTCCTGGGTAATACAGACCCTTCTTTTCTAAAATTTTTATTTAAGATTTTCCTACTTATTTTCCTCATAAGAACTCTTAACAAACCTCTAAAATCTCAGAAATTATTTTCCTCATAAGAATTCCTTAATTCCAAATCACCGACAGGTCAAATTCACCTGAAACCCCTGACACGCATAACCCGATATTTTAATTTAATTTCTACCATAAGAACTCTTAACAAACTTCTATGAACTTATTTTCATCATAAGAACTTTTAACAAACTTCTAAAATCTCAGAAATTATTTTCCTCATAAGAAACCTCTAAGAGCATATCGACCCTTTTCCAAAGTTCGTTGAATCCGGTGGGGCGTAGCGGAACTTTTGCCTGAAAAAAAGGGCTCATACACCCCTGGGTAATATCGGCCCTTTTTCCCGAAAAAAGGGCCTATACGCCGCCATCCTACTAATAAAGAGGCGGGAGAAGGTGAGAGGGACTGGTGAAGGTGAGAGGGGTGGGTGAAGGTGAGAGGCGCCAGTGAAGATGAGAGGGGCGGGTGTAAGTGAGAGGGGCGGGTGAAGATGAGTGGGGCGGTTGAAGGTGAGAGGGGCGGGTGAAGATGAGAGGGGCCGGTGAGTAGTAGGAATGACACGGTAAAACCGTTTTTTTTTCTGGAAAAAATCGGGTTTAGCGTGTCAGGGTTTCTAGGTGAATTTGGGCAGTCACTGATTTGGAATTATGGAATTCTTAGGAGAAAAATAATTTCTGAGATTTTAGAAGTTTGTTAAGAGTTCTTATGATGAAAATATGTTCATAGAAGTTTGTTAAGAGTTCTTATAGAAGAAATTCTAAATCGGGTTTTGCGTGTCAGGGTTTCTACGTGAATTTGGCCAGTCACTGATTTGGAATTAAGGAATTCTTACGAGAAAAATAATTTCTGAGATTTTAGAAGTTTGTTAAGAGTTCTTATGATGAAAATATGTTCATAGAAGTTTGTTAAGAGTTCTTATAGAAGAAATTCTAAATCGGGTTTTGCGTGTCAGGGTTACTAGGTGAATTTGGCCAGTCACTGATTTGGAATTAAGGAATTCTTATGAGAAAAATAATTTCTGAGATTTTAGAAGTTTGTTAAGAGTTCTTATGATGAAAATATGTTCATAGAAGTTTGTTAAGAGTTCTTATAGAAGAAATTCTAAATCGGGTTTTGCGTGTCAGGGTTTCTACGTGAATTTGGCCAGTCACTGATTTGGAATTAAGGAATTCTTACGAGAAAAATAATTTCTGAGATTTTAGAAGTTTGTTAAGAGTTCTTATGATGAAAATATGTTCATAGAAGTTTGTTAAGAGTTCTTATAGAAGAAATTCTAAATCGGGTTTTGCGTGTCAGGGTTACTAGGTGAATTTGGCCAGTCACTGATTTGGAATTAAGGAATTCTTATGAGAAAAATAATTTCTGAGATTTTAGAAGTTTGTTAAGAGTTCTTATGATGAAAATATGTTCATACAAGTTTGTTAAGAGTTCTTATAGAAGAAATTCTAAATCGGGTTTTGCGTGTCAGGGTTTCTAGGTGAATTTGGCCAGTCACTGAGTTTTAATTAAGGAATTCTTATGAGAAAAATAATTTCTGAGATTTTAGAAGTTTGTTAAGAGTTCTTATGATAAAAATATGTTCATAGAAGTTTGTTAAGAGTTCTCATGGGAGAAATTCAAAATCCTGTTTTCCGTGTCAGGGTTTTCTAGGTGAATTTGGCCAGTCTACGAAAATTAATCAGAGTTTGGTTTATACCCAAAATTATTCAGAGTCCAGTTTGTGCCCTAAAATATTCAGAGTTCAGTAATGACCGAAAATTATGCAGAGTCTACAGAAGACCAAATTTTAACACAGTCCCCTAAAGACCGAAAAATAGTCAGAGTCCACTTGGAGACCAAAATATTTCAGTTTTGCTCACACCTGCGTTCTTAAAAGAGTTCTTATTTAGGAAATTCAAATATTGTCAGAGTTCCAATAAAGACCTAAAAATTAGGCAGAGTCCAGTTTAAGGCCAGATATATTCAGAGACCAATTTTCATCAGACCATATCCAGACCCAAATTTGTTAGAGTCTGCATTTATATGAGAAGTCTTAATATTAACCTATCAATTTCCCTGAAATTTTAAACAGTCCTATTTCAGACGTAGTAAATCAAACCGAGACAGTAAGCGAGCTCCAGCTCCTGTTCCTGCCTTAACCCAATCTCATAACATCTTTACTAACAGTCCAATCACCCTTAAATTTTATACATTCATATTTCTAACTTAGGAAAATAGATCCGAACAATTACTGAATTCTAGCTCCTGTCCTCAGCCTTCGTTCCCTCTCGTATCTTCGTTAATACCTAATTAATTTCCCTGAAACTTATACCCTCTGTATTTCATACACAGTAAGTAAGACGAAGTCAGTTACTGAGCTCCAGCTCTTGTCCTCAGCCTTAGTTTATCTCCTTACCTTCTTTACTAACAGCCTAATTTCCCTAAAATTTATACCCGCTTTATTTCAAACATCGTATGATACAACATTTTAGTTAACGTGCTCCAGCTCTTGTCCCCCACCTTACTTCCCTCACGTATAATCGTTATTAACACATCAATTTTCCTGAAATTTAAACCCGTCGTACTTCTAAGTAAATAAAGAAAAATAGTGTTACCGAACTCTAACTCTTGTCCATTGTCCAAGTTCATTCCTGTAAATTTACTAGTATCAGTCCAAATCCCCAGAGATTTAAACACCCAATTACATTTTCAGACCCCCATGCAAATAAATTAAAAGGAAATTACCGAGTTCCAACTCATGTTCTTCACTTAGTTCAATGTTCATCAAAATTATTTCAGATCAAACCCCTCTCCAGTCTATCAAAAGTAAACATCATATCCTTTTATGTAAGGTTATGTAAGTTAGGTTAGTTTGTTAAGTTAGGATAGGTAAGTTAGGTTGGGTTAAGTTAGGTTAGGTTAAGTTAGGTAATTTACATTAAGTTAGGTTATTTATGTTAAGTTAGGATAGGTAAGGTAAGCTAAGTTAGGTTAGGTAAGGTAAGTTAGGTTAGCTTAGGTAAGTTAGGTTAGGTTAGGGAAGTTAGGTTAGGTTAGATAAGTTAGGTTTGGTTAAGTTAGATAAGTTAGGTTAGGTAAGGTAATGTAGGGTAAGGTAAGGTAAGGTAAGGTAAGTTAGGTTAGGTTAGGTAAGTTAGATTAGTTTATACAAGTTAAGTTAGGTTAGGTTAGTTAAGTTAGGATAGGTAAGTTAGGAATGGTTAAGTTAGGTAAATTACGTTAAGTTAGGTTAGGTTATGCAAGTTATGTTAGGTTAGGTAAGTTAGGATAGGTTAAGTTAGGTTAGGGTAGGTTAGGTAAGTTAGGTTAGGTTAAGTTAGGTAATTACGTTAAGTTAGGATAGGTATGTTAGGTAGGTAACATTAGGTGGGGAGGATAGGTTAGGTAGGTTTATGCAATGTTGTTCAGAGAACAGTTTTAAAGGTAAAGTGTCTAAGAAAATATATTTTATCCGAAGTGTAAGTTTCATATGAAAAGCTGAACTAGTTACATTTGGAGAGAAATTTTTATGACTGAAGATGTCTTAAAGAACAACTTGATGGAAGAAGGAGAGTTTCTTTGATGAACGAAGGTGACTTAGAAACAACATTGATGAACGAAGGTGAGTTAGAGATTACCTTTGAAGACTCTAAGATTAACTTTGATGAACGAAAGTGAGTTAGAGATTACCCTTGATGACACTGAAAATAGCTTTGATGACTCTGAGAATAACTTTGAGGATATGAGAGTACCTTTTGATGAGTCTGAAAATGACTTTGATGTCTTAGAGAACAGCTTTGATGACTTAGAGAACAACTTTGATGAATGAAGATGTCTTAGAAAGCTTCTCTGATGAATGGAAGTTTACTTAGAGAATAACATTTGATAACTGAGATTAACTTTTTGATGACTGAGATTAATTTTTAATGTCACTGGGAATAACTTTTATGACTTAGAGAATAACTTTGATGAATGAAAGTGACTTAAAAATTACCTTTGATGACTGAGAATAACCTTGATGATTCTGAGAATAATTTTTGATGTCTTAGAGAACGACTATGATGAACGAAAGTGAGTTAGAGATTACCTTTGATGACTGAGAATATCTTTGATGACTTTGAGAATGACTTTTGAAAACATGAGTAGTATTGTTTGATAGCTCAGAGAATAACTTTTGATGACATAGAGAATAACTTTATGTCTTAGAGAACAATATTGATGTTTTAGAGGGTAACTTTGATGAATGAGAGTGACTTGGAGAATAACCTTGATGACTCTGAGAATAACTTTTGATGTCTTAGAAAATAACTTTGATGAACAAAGATGTTTTGGAAAGTTTCTCTGATGAACGAAGGTGACTCTGAGAATACCTTTGATGACTCTAAGATTAACTTTGATGACTTTGAGGACAAGTTTGATGACCGAGATTAATTTTTAATGTCTCTTGGAATAACTCTGATGACTCTGAGAATACCTTTGATGACTCTGAGAATAGCTTTTGGGTAGCGTTGAGAATAACTTTTGATGTCTTAGAATAACTTTTGATGACTCTGAGAATAACTTTAGATATCTCTGAGAATAACTTTGATGGACGAAGATGTCTTAGAAAGCATCTCTGACGAACGAAAGGTTACTTATTGAATAACTTTTATGATGAAGAGAACAACTTTGATGATTGAGATTAGCTTTAGATGTCTCTGAGAATAAGTTTGATGAACGAAGATATCTTACAAAGCAACTTTGATGTTGCGAAGAATAACTTTGATATCTCAAAGAGTACCTTTGGTGTGTTTGAGTGTCCTTGATGTCTCGATAAGTGTCTTTGATGTCTCGAGAGGTGTCTTTGAAGTCTTTGATGTCTCAAAGGATGTCTTTGAGTGCAACTTTGATGTCTTTGAGTAAGTCCTTGATGTCACGAAGAGTGTCTTTGACTATATTTCTTACTTAACGACACATAATTTTAGTTAGGAACAATGATGAATATGACTATTTTTTAGCGAAGTGAAAGGTTACTTTAGTTAAGAACAGTGTTGGAAAGAGGCTACACTTGACTATTTTCAGTTGAGAGAAGTGATATTGCAGTTAAGAAATGAAAAGGAAACATGATGAAAGTGACTGTTTTTAGTTGACTGACGAATACTTTATTTAAAAAACAAAAACATGATGAACATGACTTTTCTGTTGATTGATGGATAATTTTAGTTAGGAAATGACAATGAAACATGATGAACATGGTTATTTTCTGTTGACTGGGGAATAAGTTTAGTTAAGAAATGATGAAAGTTATTATTTTTAGTTGATTGACGATGGATAAAGTTAGTTATAAACAGTGTTGGAAAGTTTCCTTTGACAATTTTTTAGCTAAGAGAAAGGCCATTTTAATTAAGAACGGTGTTGAACGAGGCTAATTCTGACTATTTTTAGTTGATTGGATAATAAGTTTAGTTGAGAAATGACGAAAGTGACTATGTTTTAGTTGATTGGCGAAAGATTTTTTTAGTTAAGGAACGTTAAATAACATGTAAGGGAATGAACCCAGTGAACATATGGAGAACAAGGCAAAGAACACAGAAAACATGCAAGAAAAGTTGATGAATACTGTGCACATGCTGGGAATATGAACTTACAGAGAACAAGAAAACATGATAAGGAGAATAGGGAATGCAAAGAATGAACAATGAACTTGTGAAGAACATAGAGAATATGACAAAGAATGTAGAAAACATGTAAGTGAAGGTGATAAACGAAGTGATCTTGTGAGGAACATGAAGTTGTAGAGGAACATGAATATTGCCAAAGAACACAAAAAAATATGGAAGACAGCATGAATATTGAATATAAAAGTTGTAAAGAGAACATGCGATGAACATGAAAACATAGAAAATATGGCTAGAATTTGTAGAGAATATCATGAGACTAAGAGAAAGATCAAAGAAAAAATGGAGATACTTGTAAAAATATGATCTGAATGGGCTGTGAACATATGAAGAACATGGAGTGAACATGGATGAGAATACGAAGAACACAGTGAATATAGAGAAAATATGCAAATATAGTACGATTATTGAAAGTTTGGGTAAGTTGGGGATGAGAAGGTAAGGGAGGGAAAGGGTAAGGTGAAATTTTTGACCGTGTGATTATTGCTTATTGGGGTAAACAAAAGGTATTGAAGGTAAGGTGTTACATGATCATGTGAATATTACATAGTTGAGTACAAAAAGGGTATTAAAGGTAATTATGATTACTTTGATAGACTGGAGAGGGGCTTGCTCTGAAATAATTTGATGAACATTGAACTAAGGTGGGGGACAAGAGCTGGAGCTCAGTAACTGACTTGATCTTATTTACTGGGTCCAAAATACAGCAAGTTTAAATATCAGGGAAATTAGTCTGTTAGTAAAGAAGTTATGGGGATAAACTAAGGCTGAGTACAAAAGCTGGAGCTGGCTTACTGAAATTATATATTTCACTGCGTCTGAAATATGACTGTTTAAAATTTCAGGGAAATTGATAGGTTAATATTGAGACTACACTTATAAATGCGGACTCTAACAAATTTTGGTCTGGAAACAGTCTCTGATGAAAACTGGTCTCTGAATATTTCTGGCCTTAAACTGGACTCTGCCTACTTGTCGGTCATTACTGGACTCTGACAATATTTGAATTTCCTAAATAAGAACTCTTTAAGAACGCAAGTGTGAGTAAAACTCTGAAATATTTTGGTCTCCAAGTGGACTCTGGCTATTTTTCGGTCTTTAGGGGACTCTGTTAAAATTTGGTCTTCTATGGACTCTGCATAATTTTCGATCATTGCTGGACTCTGAATATTTTCGGGTTCAAACTGGACTCGTGACTAATTGTCGTAGATTGAAGGACTGATTATTTTTGGGTATAAATTGGACTCTGAATATTTTCAGGCATCTTCTTGAGTTTCACTTACGAGATGGAAAAGGATGGGAAGCTGCCCTTTCTAGATGTAACAGTCATGGAAAAGAGTGGAGGTTTCCACACTGCAGTCTACACTAAGGAAACGAACATAGGAATGTGCCTAAATGCCAACAGCGACTGCCCAGACAGGTACAAGAGGAGTGTTGTTAACGCATATGTCAACCGTGCTCTCAGCCACAGCTCAGAATGGAAGCAAGTCGACGAAGAACTCAGTAGGGTAAGGCAGGTCCTAGTCAACAACGGCTTCTCGAATGGTTTCGTCGAAGACATCATAAGAAGGAAAGTGAAACGCCATGCAACCTCTGAAGAGACAACTAACACAACACCTATACCCCCTATTAGACTATTTTACAGGAACTTCTTTTCCACAGCTCATAAAATGGAGGAAAGGGTCCTGAAAGATATTGTTAATAGAAACGTTATCCCTACAGAGAAAAATCAGAGGATACAACTGACGATATACTATAAAACCAGAAAAACGGCCAGCCTACTCATGAGAAACTCTCCAGACACAAAACAGAACGCTTTAAAAGAGACTAACGTCGTCTATGCCTTCAAATGCCCTCTTGGGGACTGTAAGCTCCAAAAAACCCAGTATATAGGCAAGACAACAACATCTCTTTCTAGGCGTTTAACGATGCATAAGCAACAGGGCTCCATTAAGGAACATATAATCTCTTCCCACAACCAAACCATCGCCAGAGAAATCCTAGTACACAACACAGAAATCATCGATAAATACAGCGATAGCAGGCGGCTTGACGTTTGTGAGGCATTACACATCAAGAAGTCAACACCAGCAATCAACAGCCAATTAATGCACAACTATATTCTACCCACCTCAAGACTCCGCTCCAATATAGAAGCATCAAGAAATATGGACCAATAGGCTTTCTACAATCACTTCTATTCAATACCCATTGTTTCATGTTCTGGCTTGTGTTGATGAAATTAATACCTTATTAAATACCACCTCACTCAAATGTAGATATAAACAAAATCGGAGAAGTGTAAGTTCAATTCAGTTGTGTATGTGTTAACTAAAGTCTTTGAAAATGTAATAAGTTTTACGAAACGCGCTCAAGTGTCGCGTCAGACTAGAAATAAAAATGAATTTTGGAGAATTGATTTTTGAATTACCTCCAACAGTGAAAAGAAATGTACAAAAGATTGAGAAAATTCGTGTTAGAATTATTAATCTTATTTTTTCGGTCATATTTAATAATATATGTCTACCGGAAAGACTGCTACCAAAATATACTAATATATATATATATATATATATATATATATATATATATATATATATATATATATATATATATATATATATATATATATATATATATATATATATATGTCGTACCTAATAGCCAGAATGCACTTCTCGGCCTACTATGCAAAGCCCGATTTGCCTAATAAGCCAAGTTTTCATGAATTAATATATTTTCTCTATTTTCTTATGAAATGATAAAGCTACACATTTCATTATGTACGAGGTCAAATTTTTTTTATTGGAGTTAAAATTAACGTATATATATGACCGAACCTAACCAACCCTACCTAACCTAACCTATCTTTATAGGTTAGGTAAGGTTAGGTAGCCGAAAAAATTAGGTTAGGTTAGGTTAGGTAGTCGAAAAACAAATAATTCATGAAAACTTGGCTTATTAGGCAAATTGGGCCTTGCATAGTAGGCTGAGAAGTGTGTTTTGGCTATTAGGTACGACATATATATATATATATATATATATATATATATATATATATATATATATATATATATATATATATATATATATATATATATATATATATATATATACACACATGCATACACCGTGGCGTACATGACCCCACCATTTTAGGTGATTCGATAAAATATCTATGCCCAAGTTGACCACCGAGCGCTGTCGGATCTTGGATAAATAGTCTCACGACTTCCAAGAATTTTGTACAGTCGTGTGGTCTAGTGGTTAAGGTACCAGGTACGCCAAGGTGCATAGTGCTCCAGGCTGTCTTGGTTCGAATCCTTCAGGGGTGTGGAGTTTTCAGTTGCATATTGGCTTGGGGACCATTCAAGCTGCTTTACGTTTGTTTTACTCACGTGGCCCCAACACTGAGGTGATTCGATGAAATAAGTGAACCCTAATATTTACCACCGAGTGCTGTCGGAAGGTTGGGTTAAAAGTCTCACGACTTCCATCCTTTTTTCTACAGTCGTTAAGGTCTAGTTGGTATGGTACTGGATACACTGAGGTTCAGAGAGCCCTGGCTGTCTGGGTTCGAGTCCTTCAGGGTTGATTCCCAGACGGGCGCTTAAGCTGCCTTAACGAGTGTGGTCACGTAGGCAGTGAAACTCTTGTTGGGCTCCGGTGTGCATTCCCCTAGTTGTGCTTGCGGGGGGGTTGAGCTCTGGCTCTTTGGTCCCGCCTATCAACTGTCAATCAAGAGGTGTGCAGGTTCCTGAGCCTATCGGGCTCTATCATATCTACACTTGAAACTGTGTATGGAGTCAGCCTCCACCACATCACCCCCTAATGCATTCCATTTATCAACCACTCTAACACTAAAAAAGTTCTTTCTAATATCTCTGTGGCTCATTTGGGCACTCAGTTTCCACCTGTGTCCCCTAGTGCGTTGCGTATTCACCTAGTAGTGCTTGCGGGGGTTGAGCTCTGCTCTTTCGGCCCGCCTCTCGACTGTCAATCATTCAACTGTTACTAACTACGATTTTTTGCTATACAAACACACACACACACACACACACACACACACACACACACACACACACACACACACACACACACACACACACACACACACACATGAAGCAGCCCGTAGCAGCTGTCAAAGTCTGAAGTACCTATTTACTGGTAGGTAACAGAGCATCTGGGTGAAGGAAACTCTGCCCATTTGTTTTCTGCCGGTGCCGGGAATCAAACCCCAGTCCCTAGGTCCACGAGTCTAGAGCGCTGTCCACTCAGCCATCAGCCACCCCCTCCTTTATATGTGTGTGTGTGTGTGTGTGTGCCCGCGTGCGTGTGTACTCACCTAGTTGTACTCACCTAGTTGTGCTTGCGGGGGTTGAGTTCTGGCTCTTTGGTCCCGCCTCTCAACCGTCAATCAACAGGAGTACAGGTTCCTGAGCCTATTGGGCTCTATCATATCTACACTTGAAACTGTGTATGGAGTCAGCCTCCACCACATCGCTTCCTAATGTATTCCATTTGTCAACCACTCTGACACTAAAAAAGTTCTAATATCTCTGTGGCTCATTTGGGCACTCAGTTTCCACCTGTGTCCCCTAGTGCGTGTGCCCTTTGTGTTAAACAGCCTGTCTTTATCAACCCTGTCGATTCCCTTGAGAATCTTGAATGTGGTGATCATGTCCCCCCTAACTCTTCTGTCTTCCAACGAAGTGAGGTTTATTTCCCGTAGTCTCTCCTCGTAGCTCATACCTCTCAGCTCGGGTACTAGTCTGGTGGCAAACTTTTGAACCTTTTCCAGTTTAGTCTTATGCTTGACTAGATATGGACTCCATGCTGGAGCCGCATACTCCAGGATTGGTCTGACATATGTGGTATATAATGTTCTGAAAGATTCCTTACACAAGTTTCTAAAGGCCGTTCTTATGTTAGCGAACCTGGCATATGCTGCTGATGTTATCCTCTTGATATGAGCTTCAGGGGACAGGTCTGGCGTGATATCAACCCCCAGGTCTTTCTCTCTCTCTGACTCTTGAAGTATTTCATCTCCCAAATGGTACCTTGTATCTGGTCTCCTGCTTCCTACCCCTATCTTCATTACATTACATTTGCTTGGGTTAAACTCTTAACAGCCATTTGTTCGACCATTCCTGCAGCTTGTCCAGGTCTTCTTGAAGCCTCAAGCTGTCCTCCTCTGTCTTAATCCTTCTCATAATTTTGGCGTCGCCAGCAAATATTGAGAGGAATGAGTCTATACCATCTGGGAGATCATTTACGTATATCAGAAACAGGATAGGTCCAAGTACAGAGCCCTGTGGGACTCCAATGGTGACTCCACGCCTGTCTGAGGTCTCACCCCTCACTGTAACTCTCTGCTTCCTATTGCTTAGGTACTCCCTTATCCACTGGAGCGCCCTACCAGTTACTCCTGCCTGTCTCTCCAGCTTATGCATCAAGCTTTTATGGGGTACTGTGTCAAAGGCTTTCCGACAGTCCAAAAAAATTGCAGTCCGCCCACCCTTCTCTTTCTTGTCTTAATCTTTGTGTGTGTGTGTGTGTACGTGCTAGTGTGTGTGTGTGTGTGTGTGTGTGTGTGTGTGTGTGTGTGTGTGTGTGTGTGTGTGTGTGTGAATGCTCCGGCATACTTGTCTTGTAGTCATCAGTGGAGATGGCTTCCAAGACTTCTGCTTCAAGCGTATTACATTGGTAAGTAATCAACAAGATCTGCTCAAGTAGTTGAGGTTTGAGGGTTTTGACCTTCAGCTCTTGGGTCCACCTCTCATCTATAAATCTATCCATTTAATCACGGCTACGATGACTTTTATTATAATAGGTTGGGCACCAGGCGGTGCCTACTCTCATCCTTTACCATAACAGTTGCATGGCTCACCTCTACGACTTTTATTAATCATTAAAAATTAATTTCTCTGTTTTAAAACACTTGC